>NW_017731441.1:3080093-3105540 GCF_001890085.2 Hipposideros armiger | reverse complement strand
GGGTGTCTCCACAGATTCCACAGGAGAATAAAGGGATTGGCCCACATATGGGTGCTGCTCAACAGGGCAGCACCCCGGGGACCACTGCAGACACTTCTGGGCATATCTCTCAGTTGTCACGATCTTCCCCTGGCAACCAAGCTGGTCCCTGGTCCTGAAGACACAGATGCAGGGAACCCTTGCTTTACCTACAGATACAAAGATTTCTCCCCTGCATTTTTAATGTACACTGAATTCTCTAGAAATGCAAAGCTGTGTAAACCGATGGAAGACTGAACTTTTGTCTTTTTTAGAACTTCACCAAAAATCATTACTTCTTTCAGAGATGATATCCTCAGTGACACCTACCTCAAGGTACCGTGACTGACACAACACCCTGCAGGGCAATGGACTCAGAGTTCTACACTCAGGTGAGGGCGCCCGCCTGACCCTCATGGCTTCTGTGTGGCCTGCCCGGCAGCTACACACGTAACACCCAATTCCTTTTCTCTGTAGGTCCTCCATGTTAGTTGGGGTGCTGCAGCTGTCTTTTGACACGAGGGATGTATTGACTTTTATGTATGTATTTATGTATTTATTTATTTATTTATTTTGGGAGTTTTATTTCTGGATGAAAAGAGTGCTTTGGATCTGACAGGTCCAGATCCATCACTCCAATATTCGGCTTTTTATCATCCTCAATGAGAAAGAAATATGAATAAAACACACATCCACGAAAGCCCAATACATACCCCTTTTCCCGGAAATGAAGCCAATGGGTCTAGGTTTCACATATTCAGACTTGCCTTTTGGCCACTTTTACAGCACCATGGATGATACAGTAAAGGTAACGTGCAATAGTTCCTCAGCTTTCAAAGGACAAACTGTGTTTCTTGCCCTCTGATCTTGCATATGTATTGCACATGCATTCTTGGATATCTGGGCTTTGAAAAGACTCCCTTCTTTCTATTGGGGATAAAAGCCCTTTAAAAAAAAAATAAAAGAACAGGGAAACAAAGGCTGCTCATTCTAAGTGAAGGGGAGGTAAGGGCGCTGGAGTGAGAGATCACAGGGTAACCTATGCCCCATTATGCAGCGTGGCCTATGTGAATTTACTTTACTCACCTGCAAAGGAAGTGTACGTATCCAACAAATATTTACCACGGGGCTGTGTGCCCACTCTCAGGGACCTGCATTCGGGGGCAGGTGCAGATCAAAATCAAGCTGTAGAGTAATTACCCCCATTTCAGATAAGCCCCATGAAGCCAACAGGCCTGATGGGCTAGGGGTCTCGGGGTGGAGGAGCAGTGGGCATGATGGAGGGCCTTCCTACAGAGGTGGCCTGGAGTATGAGGAGTGTCTCTGGAGGCCAGGCAGAGGAACAGCAAGTGCAAAGGCCCTGAGGCCAGAAGGGCTGAGGACCAGCAAGACCAGCAAGGGTGGTGACCCCAATGGGAGATGGCACCAGCCTGGAAGGTCCAGAGAGGACATAGGAAATCTGGCTGCCCCTTCCCACTGTCCTGTCTGCTTGTGGCCTGGGAAGAAGAAAGTGCACCTCTATATCAGGCTCAGAATATTGAGTGTTGACATTTTCAGATATAAAATAATTCTTTGACCTTTTGAAATCTAAGAGTGACCAGAAAACCCAAGTTTCCATCCACAGGCAAGGAAGAATTCACCCCTACTGAACCCATCTTATATGGGCTCTGAGAGACCAGATAGAGTGCGCTTGTAACCCCTAGGCCATTTGTTCACCTTGGCTCTGAGTGGGCACTGCAGCAAGGCTGCTCTCTCTGGGCACCGAGTCCTGGGCTAGCCACTGCCTCGGCCAGGGTTCAGGAATCATGACTGTAACTACAGAGATGGTCATGGTGAATTTTAATCTATAGGATTTTTAGATCCCTAAGTGGGGGTAGGAGAACAAGACAAAGGAAAACATGAGATGGACAGTGAGAAGGCCCTGGAAGGTTCTAAAAAATAAGATTGTGAAGCACGTGCAAGTGCTGAGCTCTCTCAGCATTTATACACAGCCTCCAAACTCTTCAAATTCTATTCAGTTACACTTCAGCAAAACTGAAGTGGGCAACTGAACGACTGCACAATGTTTTGTAAAATGGAAATGAGTGGCAGGAGTTTCCCTAAAGAGAAGGAGATACCCCAGTGTATAGCTAAAAGGCATAAGGACCAACAATAGCTTTGACACCTGAGAAGTGACTTCATGCACTTAACATTCAGTGTTCACCTGGAGATCTTACTCAGCTCCATTGCAGGAACTTTAGAGAGAGGCCTGGGACTGAAGGGCTGAGGGGGGAGGGGCAAAGGCCACTGCCTCTCCTGGATGTGGAACTGCCCCCCACCCCTCGGAGACAGTCCCCATAGGGGAGGTCTCAGGAGTTGGCGCAGAAGCCCACCCTCCAGAAGACCAGCCAGGCTTCACAAGGTGTCCACAGTCAGCTGCCGACTACAGCCATCCCCATTATCTTCAGACTAATTCACAGAGCTTTACCCAAGTTCTGAAACTTGTCCTTAAAGCCGGTGAGGAATGAGGAAGAGTGGTCCTGAGTTCCTATGACACCAAGCTTCTTTTTTGCTAGTTAAGTCTCCCTACACTTAATGTTTCCTCGTACTTTATGTAACGGAAGGAAGGAAACGTCACCTGCAAGGTTGTTCCCGTCATTACGAAGCATGTGGGATGTTACACCCTAACAGAAGCTGCAGCTCCTGTGTCAGAGCATGAGGTGACATCCTCACCACTTCTGAGGGCCAGGCCCCAGCGCTGGAAGGTCTCACAGCCACCTCTGCAGTGGGGCCTCCCTCTTGTGGAAAGAGCCCCTCCCAGCATTGCCTTGCTAGGTTAATGGAGGGCTGGACACCGTCTGTGAGGGAGGAAATGTCCCCTGGGCTCAGATGGATGCTGGGCTGTGCGGGTTGGAGCTGGACACCTCCCCCAGGTGAGGGCAAGGTGCTGGAGCTGGAACAACTGGATTCTGATCTAGTGTCTTTTATTGCTCAGCCACGTGACCTCAGGTAGGCTCCTGAACTCTCCTCAGCCACAACCTCCTTATCTGACAAATGCCCAGGCCCTTCAAAAAGCCAACGGGGGACGCAAGAGAACCGGAAACCTTTCCTAACGAAACAGCAACACGCACCTGGGAATGCTGGTGAGATAGGTCATGACATTCTGGAACTCCTTGTCCGGGACGTCACTGAAGGCCGGGTAGTCCGGGAAGGTGATGACCGGGCTGCCGTCCTGCCCCCGCCCACCTGGGGAGAGAGCAATGGCACACTTAGCATGAGTGGGCATCAGTGCCCCAGTCATCAGAATGTGACAGTGAATAGTTCACTTAAAATTGAGGGTGTGTTCTTCAACGCCGTATTTTTTATTATGAAATAAATGCATGCTTATTGAAGGAACTATTTGGACTGCACAAAAGTATAGGATGAATTAAAATAAACACCCATTATTTTCCACCATGCCCGTGCCCTGGGCATCTGGACATGGACACTGCTCTCTGCCATAGCATTTGGCACATTTCCTTCCATACCTTTTTCTGTGCATTTTTTTACATAATGGAGACCATGCTGAATATAAAGGTAGCATTCTGCTTCTTTGCTAACATTGTGAACTAGTTTTCTGTGCTTTCTAAATGATTTGACCTTGATTTTAAATACTGCATAATAATTCCACTCAGGTGGTGTCCTAACCACTCTCCTAAAGCCCTGTGTGTGGTCATTTGATAGTTTCTTTGATGTTCCATTTGTTAGACTATTCCGTACTGAAGGGTGTCACCCTTTCAGCATTTGAAGGCGAAGGGAGGGTACAGGTAAAGCCAGAGGGGACTTTTCCAAGGGGAGATGCATGTGAGACATTTCAAGAGGAAAAATGGAGATGGTGCACAAGGAATCAGAAACGGTGGCCAACTGAGCAGCTTGGGACCTGGGCAGATGAGTGCAGCTCCATTCCAGTGGGGCAGTCAGGAAGGGGTACGCTTAGACAAGAAGGCTGCGGGTTTAGTCCAGTATATAGTTGATTTGAATTGTCCCACAAGGAAGTGAGAGAAGTAGCAGAGAGGGCAGGAGGTGAGAACAGACAGGAATCGCACGGGGCTGGGCTCCAGTCTGCCTGCTCGCCTGTGCCCTGGGTGGCTGGACATGGACATTGCTCTTTGCCACGGCTGTCTCCAGGGATGAGGTCCATTTCTTTTCCATTGAACCCTGGCAACCTGTTCTGGCCCATCAGATATGGCAGAATGATGGTGCGTAGCTCCCAATGCTGGGCTGTAAGACACTGAAGACGTTACCCTCCCTGCTCAGAGCTCCCTCCTGGAGAATGGTCATCATGTAAGCATCCAACAGCCCTGCACCCACCCTGCACTGAGAAAACCCAGGCACGCCAGGGAGGGAGGGCAGGCTGTGTGAAGGGGACTGAGGTGCCACATGTGAGTGAGGCTTCCTGACGTTCCAATCAGCCCCTCAGTTGGATGCAACCAGGTATCTCATCGTGGATTTCCTGGTGGAAGGGAGGTGGGATGGAGAGAAGCAGGAGGACTCCCTTTGGGTTTTGCTTGAGAGTTTCCATGAGCTGTGATGAAAACTCAGGATGGTCCACGTTTGCTTCAGACATTTAAGCTTAAGATGTTGTGTTCATTTTCTAACAAATTTCCATAAACCTGGCAATGTAAACCAACTCCCGTTGGTCAGCCCACAGTTGCGTAGCTCAGGAGTTGTGGCTTGGCTCATCCGGTTCTTCAAGGCTGAAATGCAGGTGTTGGCTGGGCCTGTGGTCTCACCTGAGGCCGGGCTCGTCTCCCAGGCTCATGCAGGTGTTGGCAGAATCCAGCTCCTTCGGTTGTAGGCCTGAGGTCCTGGCATTCTTACTGGTGTTAGCCGGTGTTGCTGTCAGCCCCCAGAGGCACACATTCCTGGTCAGGTGGCCCCTCCATCTTCAAGGCTGGCACCAGGTGGCCTCTGTTCATATCAATCCCTAATGCTTGGAATCCCTCCTGCAGGAAAAGCCTGGTCCCTTTGGGGCTTAGCTGATTGGGTCAGGCCCACTGAGTAAGATCTTACAGTCAACTGGTTTGGGACATTACATCTGCAAATCCTCTCCCTGAGTCTGGACTGCGTCTGAATAACAGAGAGAAAGTGTATCTGGGGGTGGGGTTGGGGGGGCAGGGAGGGGCATCCTGAGGTTCTTCCTCCTCCCCAGGTACCAAAGAGGTAACCATGCAATGCTGAGGGGCTGTGGGATTCCAACCTGGAGGGATGTCAAAGTCATGAGGCTGGGTCACCAGCGCACTAAAGCCGTGAGCCTTTCGGGGTCTTGAAGGGCCATGAAGAAGCTGGGGAGACACGAAGGAGCTGGCAAAGACACTGCGGTGCCTTTCCTAAGTGTTTCGCTGCTGTCAGTCACAGCCCATCCTGTCAGGGGCTTTTCAGTTCTCCTAAGGATACCCTGCTTTCTCTCCTTCTTCCACGGTGATCACTCCATGAAAATCAATGAGCCAACTCCTTGTCAACAACTCCTAGAGGCTCCATTTTCCTGCTCACAATCTTCAGTTCTCATTGAGGCACATAAACCCCAGAGCTACAGCTCGGGTCCGTGTGTTAGGGGGCAGGTCAGCCAAAACCATATGGGGTTGGCCTGAGCAGCAGCTCCTGGCACTGGGGAGACCAGGACAGCCCTTGGAGGGCAGGGCTGGTTCTCAGGAAGGAGCCCCAACCTGCTAGCCAAGGGGAAAAGGCCAGCGGAAAGAGGAAGGCAGAGGTTGAGAGCCTTCATTCTTGGGAGGCCCCCTAACTGATAGCATAAGGAACATGTGCACGTCTTTTTCCAAATTAGCCTGGGCAGGTAGACTTGCCCAGATGGAGGCGTGACCCACACAGCTCTGAGGGTGACCTGCTGCAGCTGAAATCGTCATGCCCTGTGCAGCCTCGGTGCACCAGCACAGTCTAGTAGCTGGGGTCATGCACCAGCTACAGGCAGGCAGGACAGCAGGACGTACAGAGGGTGGAGGGGGAGCCTGGATCTGAGAAAAGGGTGGCAGCCAGGACAGCGGCTGGGGATGCAAAGCTACCTGGAACAGATATCTGAGCGCCAGTGCCAGCCCCTTGCCCATGTAGGCCACACTACGGGGACTTCTTCTCCCAGAGGATGGAGCTGCAGACGCCAGAGGTGCTCAGCAAGGGAGGACCCTAAGCTCTGGGTGCTGTAAGAACGAGATGGACTGTGCCACACCATCCTGTTCCTACTTTACCTGTCGCAGGAGAGTTATGGATTCTAGGAGACTGCAGGCCAGTAGTGCTTGGGGCTATGTCCCTCTCAACACCCCAACTGACCTCTGGCTGGCTCCTCCCATGGCTGCCTGCCAACTAGCACTGAGCTGTCCTCTTCATAGGCATCGCTACAGCACCTCCTGGGCCCTCAGTTAAACCAAAAGCAGGCTGCATCACATGGCTTGTCTCCAGTTCCCATCATGTGGACCAGGACCACTTAGGTCATGGAGAACTGAAGGGAGGCCAGCCAACCACCACACAGACACCTGCCCCCACCCATTCTTCCCAGCCTCCAGCACTCACCAGACAGGTAAGCGAAACGCTTCTTTAGCTGGTCCTGGATGTCGGCAGCACAGAGCGGGGTGATGTCCTGGTGCATGATTTCATCTGGGGGGAGAGCAGATGGACACACCTGTCATTTGGTGAAAACTCTGTCTCACCCGCTACAAGTCTGGATCAGTCCCGTGCAGCCACACACATCAGCAGATACCTAAGGGGCCAGCAGTCACGTGCCTGGAAAAAGGAATTTCCGTCTCCAATATGCAGAAACCTTTGTTTCTCAGAGCACAAAAAGCTGTGTGCTGAGTGATTCATCAATATTTAAAATGTGCTGTGTGTCAGAGGCACAGGGAAAGGTAGAGGAAAATGAGGGAGGGAAGGAGGGACGGAGGGAGGGAAGGAGACAGAAAGGGACATGCAGGCACACGGGGAGGCATGGGGAAACAGGGGGAGGGCTGGGAGCTGGAGGACTGGCTCCTAAGACCAGTAGTCAGTGAGCAGCACGGAGAACAGACACGCTTTGTTTTGTGAGTCTCCACCCACGTTTTTGGAAGTGGTCCAGGCAACTCTTGGGGCCCTCACCTGTTGCCTATGCAAACACGTGCTGATCAGAGAGGAAAACCTGGCTACTGTAGTGGGTCCACAGCCTCTGAACACACACGCGCGTGGGGCCTCACCACCTGCCTAACAGTGACGCTGAGGAGGGTGCTGAGCCAAGTTCCTGAGCCTGATGCTGACGGAAAAAAAGGCTTAGCAGGCTGCAGGTTGGAAGTTCTAGATCAGGGGTCTGGGAGTCAACTGGCATCACCTCCAGCCACACCCTGGCAGCATCGACCAGAAGCCCGGAGGTTTTGTAAGACTCCAGGTGAAAACCCAGAGACTGACTGAAGATGTGCGGTCGCTGCATTGTGAGTGATGCTGGGGACTCGGCAGGTGGACTGAGAAGTTGGGTGTGCTCTGGTGTCTTTTGCCTTTCTGAGTCAGAGTCAGCTAGTGATCAAGTGACTTATAGCCAACGTCTTATGTCACCAGACCCCAGGCGTACAGCAACATCTGCAGTCTTGAACAGTAACACAATTTCTCTAAAGAGACTCATGACTCATGTGAATGCCCTGCAAGTGATTAAATTAAAAGGCCAATTTTTCCACCCCCAGGTTAGGACCCAGGTCGCGAACAGCCTGGAAATATGGGCCATGTAGGTCTTTTACCCTGAAAATTCCAGTGGAGGCAGGAAAATGTTATCTGCAGACATCAGCCTTAAATCCTGTTCTCCTGGTCTTGCAAACGAGCAAGTGTAAACAGGTGACACAATTAAACACACAGGCAGATCCCACAGATCCTGGCTGTGTCATCTGTGGAACTGCCAACCACAACTGGCTGGCCCTTCTACTCTATTTTGAAGTGGAAACGACCAGGGCCAGCGCCACTGGGCCTGCTAGGGGCCCAACAGAGTGCCAGCGGCCTTTGGGGTCAGGGAATCAACAATAGTCAGTGCTCATCAAATTCAACACGTCAGGAGCTGCGCTGGGCCTGCTGTGGACAGCTCGGTGGCGTGGCTGCTATTCCCCAGGGTACACTCGGGTGTCTCGGCAACAGCTCTCTTGTGTGGCAGAAAAACAGGGTTGGAAACAACTGCTCTAAGAGAACCTGGAATATATATATATTTAAATTCTAGATGAGGTGATTTAAGCCTGTCCACACCTCATTTGTTTGGAATGTGTGTTAGGTGCAATGCATATGGCAGTCTGGCAGTTTAGATTTCACATTGCTCTTTTCCTTTCTCAACAGGCAGGAATAACCACACTACCAAATATGAAACCTGTGCTACCTTTCCTCAAATCCAACCTCTGCAACCCTGAGAGAAGCACGTTATTGAAACATAGATCACTAGGACGTAAGGATCTCCCTGAAGCCTGGAGACATTCCAGGGCCGGTGGAAAATAGCACAAACACCGTGAACAGGCAAGTCCTTTCCAAGTGGGGACCCAGCATCAATGATGGGCATAGACCCAGGGCTGGAGTGGCTCCCCAGATCTCGCTGTGGTCTTGGAGACATCGGCCCTGGATCTTGACATCTTCTGCCAGGACCCAATGCCTAGACTTCACCAACTCATGAGAAAAGAAAATCATGAGGGTCAATCCACCGCCTCTGATGGCAGACATTCCTACAGTACTTCTTAGATCTGATTCTGAATGGCAGAGGCTTCGAAGAAGCACTTCCTCTTACGAGCACACGCTCACATTCCTGAGCTCGTGTATAGACACAACAGGCTGTCTGTTCTCGGCATCCAGTTCACCGTGATGGTGGATGGCTTTCCCACATATTAGAGGCAGAGGTGATACTACTGACCATTCCTATCGTTCTGTGACAGAGTGACACTCTCGCTGGCTGGATCACTGTCAATGTGAATCTGGTTCCACTGAGGGGTGTCTATGAGGCCTCCTCCCCTCCCCTCCTCTCTGGGTGATGGTTACCCTAAAATTCTTAGAGTTCCTCAACTGGGCCAAGGTCCCTCCAGCCTCAGGGCCTTTGCATGGCCCTGTCTCCTCTGTAATGCCTTTCCCATCTCTGTCTGCCAGTCTCATCTCACTCAATTCCCCGCCAAGAAGACACCTGGTTCGGGAGGCCTTTCTCTGCCTGCGAGCCAGGACATGGGCCTCACAGCATCCTACTAGCCCCCACTGTGCCCACCACTCACAGTTGTCCTACCCCCAGGCTCTGGCCCAGGGGCTCCTGTAGAAGGAGCTAAATGAACATGTCAAATGAACGCAGCAAGAGGAGCACAGGAGAACGACTTCCCAGAGCATCATTTAGAATCTGACTAATGCGGCCAAGTTCTTGCACATAGGCTGGTCCCAGAATTTCTGGTCAGCTGCAGCCCGCGTGGGGTGCGGAGCTCACAGACTGCTGACTGCTGCAACGTGTTTCCCTGCAGCCGAGCTGCGGAAACCAACACTTGTGAATTTTATGGGGCAGAACTCATTCTAGTATTGTACCTTAGATTAATTTGCTCCATTTGAGGTTTGAAAAATGGGGTTACTGTGTACACAGAGTCTGAAGGGTTTGAAACTGCACGAAGGTATTATTCATATATGTTCAGACAAATGGACTATCTAAAAGTCACTGACATATTAAATGGTCACTGGTCACTCCTCAGAAAGCTGAAAATAATTAAAACATTTCCCACCTGGGATTAAGACACATGATTTGTATTGTCTGTCATGTGATGCCTTCCGTGGACCACAGGCTCTGAACCTTTTCATAATTTTTCATCCTTCCAGCAACTTTATTCTCACTCAAGGACAGGGCAGTTTTGTACTTTGTGCTGACAGTTTTTTTTCAAGGTCCTTGTCCACTGTATTTAATTTTCTGAACCTGTGGCCACTGGTTCAGAAGGAAACGGCGGTGCTTGGTGGTGACAAGAGAGCCTTAGCCCCACAGTGCCTCTTTCACCGTGTGTACAGGTCGCTGCTCCAACGTCCAATGTCAGAAGTCTGGGACAGGAAATGGGGTCACCCTCCCCGCCAGTTCAATAAAAGGGTCAGGCAGGGCACAGCTCCTTCACAGAAGGTCTCTGTAAGAGCACAATGCCTTATAGATAACTACCCGTTTCTAACATTCCTGTCTTGGCCCAGACGTAAATGGAGAACCTCCCAGGCAATTATCCCATCACAAAGTCACTTTTGAGAGAGGTTACGAAGGGCCTTGAGTCAGAGGGGTGGGAAAAGACAGTGCTTCTCTTCCGATCCCCGGTCCCCTGTGGCAGGACAGGGGGGCTAGGCGTGGGGTCCACAGGCTGACGTGGCCTCCCAGCACCAGATCTGGGAGCCCATCTGGAAAGGCTGCTCTGTCTGGTGTGTGGTAGGGGACAAATGGCCCACTTACTCCTTCAGTGGGAATTACCCCTCAGCTCACCATGTTTTAGCCATCCTGGGACCCAGCTCAACTCTAGACAAAAACAAAGGAGGAGAAACCCCAACGGTTGAAATATATTCACACAAAGTCATTGCCGAAATCCTGCCTGGTTTGGGTAGCAATCTTAGAGTCCAGGGGGGGGGCGTTATACTTTTATCTTTAGATCTTTTTATCCTCACACAATTAGACCACCACAGCACACTTCCTTCCTCTTGCAAATTGACACAAGGGTTTGCTTGATTCTAGGACATCAATTTCGTAATGGAGAGCGGGCAGCCAGCCTCTCCCCCATTCCTGTCCACGTGCAGGGGCATTCTGAGCCTCTGCTCTGCTCACCAGTGGCCACCTGAGATGGAGAGAAAACATGGCAGTGACAAGGGGCTGGAGCAGATGTGGAGCCTGCTGGGATGCTAAAAATCCACTTATAGGTAAACGGCCTGGGTGAAGGGAGCTCCAGTGCACCAGGGGGAGCCTTGAATTCAGGTTCCAAGGCTGGTCCCCGCTATTCACTAGTCACCTTGGACCTCGTTCAAAGGGAGACAGGAGCCTAAGAAAGGCTCCTACAAAGAGGCCAGCAGCTGGTGCGAGGCCCTGGGCGACAAAGTCTATTATGTGCTAATTCTCTTGTTTATATCTGGCTGAAAGTCTACACCCAAGGCTTTTGTTTATTTTCTGTCAGAATACAACAGTGCTGTCTTTTCAAAGTCCAGGATGGAGAGTTAAGTGGGGTTATTTCACCAGCTCACTTGGGTAGGATTCCTATTTCACCAAGCCCACCCCAGGAATCTCCAAGCCAAGAGCAACATGTATGCAGAAGGAACAAGTGGGGCTGCCGGCTCCAACCAAGCCCCATTTGAAGCCCTGCGGGTCAGGGTGGGACAGATGCCTCACTGGACAGCTGTCGCATCCTCATGGTTGGGACAGAGAGACGGCTCCATTTCTATTTATAATCTATGTGGAGGGCCCTGCAATCTAGCCATTCGAGATGTTTGAGATCTATACTGATTTTGGCATCTGAATCTCACAGCACCTTCTGGATATGTTTTAATGTTATTTGTTATTGAATCGGGCATAGATTGGGTTGTCGGAAAAGTCATGACGTATTTTTCTGTTTTTCGTTGCAAAAGAGCACCATGACTTTTCCGACAATCCAATATATTTCATGTCATATACTAATCATCCCACTCAGCTCACCTGATTTCCTAACCTCAGAAAGCGAATCCTTACAAAGTTTAAAATAAAAGGCCCCATATAAAAAGATGCTAGACTGAAACTGTCACCAGGGAAAAGCATCTCCCACCGCAAAGAGTTGTCGCTTCGCACATATCCACTCGGGCGGAAATCAGGAAGCAGAACGAAATGAGGTGGAGCTGTCGGAACTCTCCTGTGTGGGTGCCGGCAGTCAGTCCACCACACAGAGCTGGCTGAAAGCCCTCTAGGACTACAGTGTACACTATTGTGCAGACTAAGGTGTGCGTGCTGGAGGCCCAGCGAACCTCCTCACAGTACAGTCCCCAGACCTGCATTTTTTGAGGCTGTGCGCCCACACGCCCAATGCATCTGGAGCTCGAGCCTGTGTGGGAATCACCTGGAAGCCTTGGTAAGGCACACAGAGAATCGACAGTAAACCTCATTTGGATGCATTGGGTATTTTCTATCCTGTCCCACCCCACGTCGGCTCCAGCGAGCCTCAGCATCCTCCTTAACACAGGTTCTGGGCCGCCTGTCCAAGCATGCGGAGATGGCATGTGGGCCAAAGCCAGTGTGCTGCCCCGACCTGTATCAGAGTGTAAGCAGTGCTCACAACCCTTCTGCCATCCCAACCAGTGTGGAGCGTTTCCCAGGGGCCCCAACTTCCACTGCTGGGGGTCCTGGGGTCAAACTCCCAGAAGCGCATTCCTCTATGTGTTCCGCAGAGCTCTCTTCCACGTGACAGAGAGAAGGGCTCCACAGTCAAACTTGGGAAGCACCACAGACAGACCTCCCATCACGGAGGCTCCAGGAAGGCAAGCCATGCTACCCCTCAAACTTAAATAGTCACAGATTTATGGGGAGTGGGGGGAAGGGTACTCACAATACCTCCTAACTTCTGCAGAATTAATGTTGAAAATAACCTACTTGGGGAAATGCTACTCTAGCTACTCCTTATTAAAACAAAGAAAATGTCTTAAATTAAATTCCAGCACAAGCACTCACTGAGTCAATGGCACAGATTAAAGTAAAGCAAGCAAACAAACCAAAACAAATAAAACCCCCAAACCCTACCAAGGTCTTAAATCAATCAAGAAAGCAAGTATGTCTTGAACAGGTACACCAAGACCAGTTGGCATAATGGAAAGTATAAGAGAAATGTAAGAATTTCTTAAACTTATAGGCTGTCTAGAGCAACTAAATTAACATTTTAATTGGTTCACATAGAAAATTTTTAATTGTAATAAAAATAGCAGTCATGGTACAACTATTACTAAAATACTTTTTATGTTTTAATACATTTAATTGTTGCAACAAACCAAGAAGTGGGAACACTATTATCCCATTTTTGGATGAGCAAACTAAGGAGCAGAGAGGTCAAGTGACTTGCCTGCGGCCACACAGCAAAGATGAGGTATTGAAGGTGCAGCAGCTCAAAGAAGGAAGGGGCAAAGATGTCAGTCAGTCTGAGGCCGCATCAAGATGGGTGACTCTCAGAGGGTGGGGCTTAGCAAATAGAGATGCTAGAGGGGGCATTTCTAACTTGAGGGGAGGCTTGGCTTTCCAGACAGACAGCCGTGGAGAAGAGCTCTAAGTAACTGAGAAACAGAAGCTGGGCATCCGGTACCTTGTTCATATGACTCAGAATGGATTACAGTGACAGCAAATCGCAGTTCTCACCATCACATTTGATTTTGTGAGTCCCTTACCCTTGCGTTAGTGGTCAAAGAAATAACATTTAGCAATCATTAGAAGCATTCTAAAATCATCTCATTGTAATTTTGTACCAATTCTTTATCATTAGCGTCTAAGTTGAATTGTGATTCAAGATCTTAAACGGAGTCTCCCTGCTGCGGACGGAGAGGAGAATCCTGTCGGTGAATGGGGGTTGCCTTTGCCAAGCTGGTGGACTGTGGCTGCTGCAGCTCGGGGTGGGGGCCCCACTTCCCAGAAAACCAGCAGGACACAGACAAGCAAGTTAACTGTAAGTGTCTTTAAACCTGAACACTGGCTGCGCATTGTCCCCATGGTTCACAAAGACATGCTGTCTGCAGAACTACTCTCGCCTCTGTGCAGCCTTTTCTGAGTCGCTTTAATGAGGGACTGGAGCCCAGAGGCCGCATTTTACTTGGCTGAATCCCCTTTTATGCACAGGGATTCCTGGTTTCCCAGGAAATGGGCCAGCACGCTGGGGGCAGTCAGGGCTGTGTGGCCTTGGACATGTTACTTAACCTCTCTGACCTGGTCTTTGTCTGTAAAATAGGGCTAGGATAATCATGGCAGCCAACTCCTAGGGTGGCTTGTGCATTCAGTGAACACTTACAGCATGGCGTCTGGCAAGTGATGCGTATTTAAATGTTACTAACCCAGGGGGATGGACAGTCTGTGCTGTGCCCTGGCCAGCGTCACATCACCACTGCAGTTTGATTTTGGTGTGGTTTTTAAGAAAAAGACATTTCAATCCAGCCAAGGGCTCCTTCAGGGCTCCACAAGGGGACACCATGTTCACAGCACCACTAAGATCTTTGCCTCTCCCCCGGTCCCTTCATGAGTGTGCAGGGCTTTTCAGTAATAACATAGCGTGTAGCACTAATGAGCTACAGGAAAGCGGTGGTGACCTCAGCCAACTCCCATCTTGTCAGAGATTAAGGACACGTGCAAAATACAAAACAATGCTACTCCTCTCACACATTTATTTGTTCTGGATAATAGAGTTACTTTTCATTAAAAAATGCTGATTATGCTACAATAATGGATTTATCATTGTTATTTTTATGTAAGTTAATATTTTAAAAATTTCTGCTTTAGTTTCTAATATGGTAAATAGCTAACACAAATCTTTTTGCAATCCTCAGTAAATATTCACAATGGAAAGGGGCTGAGACCAAAATGTCCAAGAACCGCCGTCAATAAGGGACACAAAGGCCGGGTGGGCTCCCTCTAACAAGAGTACAGGAGTAGGGAGGCAGGTGCTTCCACGTTTGAAAACCTTGGCCATCCCTTTGCTGTTTCAGCTCCCTGACTCTCCTGCAGTATGAACACCAAGCTGGCTCTGCTGCGTCTGGTCACAAGTTCCTACAAGGGGCTCAGTTCTAGCCACACCACCCCAGGACTGGGCTGCCCACAGAGGCATCATCCAACCAGGGGACTTCGGGACTGCACATGCTCAAGGCAGTGGGCTTCAGGTTGCACCCTCTGAGCCGTGGGTGCCAGCAGGGAGCTGTGCACAGCTGCACAGGGCATTCATTGCACAAGGACCGCTGAGCAGGCAAGTGGGTGCGATCCAGCCCAACCCCCTGCAAGAAGCAGTCCCATGGGGTACAGACCCTGAGGACCTCTGACATCTAAGAGGTATCCCCAGGCTCCAGGAAGAGAGACAAGTCCTTGCCGAGCTGTACAGATGTGCAAGCCTTTCTGTCTCTTTCTCCCCGTCTTTTCCCTCTTTCCCTCCACCCCTGGGCACTCTAGCTCTCAGACCTCTGCCTTCTAATGCCAATCTTGCTCTGATGGCCACTGAGTGGGCTCACCCTGCCCTGCTGGTCAGGGACACATCAGCTGCCACATCCTGGAATAGATGGCTGTCCAGAGATGCAGGTCCAGAGACCCGTCCTGTGGGAGGGGCAGCAAGAGACCCAAAGGACAACAGGGTTTCACATAGCCACGTTCTCCTTGGGGCCTGCTCAGCGTCAAGCATGGCCTGGGGTCATGGAAGGACTGGGATGGGGCTGGGACCCAGTAGCTAAGGGGTCCCTGCGCCCTCCTTGCTGTCCTGGGCAGTGGTCAGGGTGTCCTGAGGGCAGTCCCCCAGCCAAGTGACTCTGCCCTCCTGAGTTTGATGTAGTTTCAGCTCTGCTTTTCTCTGTTTGGGGGCATTCTAAAGGGCTGTTCAAGGGCAAAGCTTCTGCATTCGAAGTTGAGGGAGCAGGCACCTATAGAGTCTGATAGAGGGACATAGTTGTCACATGCTGGGACAGAACTGAGGTTGGATTTAGGACCAGCACGGCCATGTTCTCCTGACCCAGAGGGTCCCCAGACCTTTGCTCCTTTTCCTCTTCAGCAACTTCATTTCTGTTTCTTGGGTGGGGGTGGGGGCAAGACACCCTCCCTTGGCCCCTGGACCAGCCATGAACAGCTGCTGGAAATGGACGAGTCCTCGAGGGGGCCACGGCAGCACTGCTGGAAACACTTCTGAGAGCTCACGCCATCCTGTAAGGAGCCTGAGGGGTGAGGCTTCCTCAGCCCATTTCAGAAACAAGTAAGGCCAAGGTTAGGGACTCTCAAAAGCAGTTCAGGCCATGGAGGTGGGAGAGTCTGGACTCTAACTCACGCCAGCTGAACAACCAAAGCCTGTGGAAGGCCACTCACCGAGGTTCTGGAAGGTCATCCAGTGGCACTGCCATCAATGCCTGTCTGCTGGAGGCCCCAAGCAGACGGGGTGTCTCCCCAGCAGCTGGGACAGGGCAGGTGGGACACAGCAGGGTGAGGCTCCCCACAGCACAGAAGCTGCCATGTCCAACGAGAGAGATGGCAAGGGAGCTGTGTGGCCTGATTGTTTTTACCAAACCACCCCATTTATTACTCTTTTCCCTGTGTGGTCATTATGAATGCAGCCTTCAGCTGGGTTGTTACTTCCTGAGCTCACAGTTTCTGTCTTTGTTTTAAAGATTCACAAAGGCAATCAGAGAAATGGGCGCAAACAAGGACCCCAGCAGCAATGTTAAATGCAAGTCTGTCTTGTACTTGGCATCCAGCACTATGCAGATGGTGACAGAGAAGCTGTCATATGTGGACGCTAGGCCAGGCCCTACAGCAGGTGCGGCTACAAGCACAGCCCCACCACCAATGGCCACTGGCTCTCGGAGCTGGGTCAGCCTGCTCAGGGCTGCAGCATCCCAACCCAGGGGCTCCCCTGAGCTGTAGACGAGAGGAAGCTGTGTTAGAGGTGCACAGGGGAGCTTGCCCTCCAAGATGCTACATCACTTACTCCCCAGTTCTTCGATGTCAAGTTCCCTTGGAATCATGGAACTGGGGTCCTGGGCTGCATGCTTGATGGCCGAGTCTACCCCTAGGCTCAGGGTGGGTACTGCCCTTGGCTGGCAGAGTCCATTTGGACCAAGGGACCTTGGGCCCCATAGAGAACCAAGAAGGGACCCTCTTACCACAAGCCAGGGCCTCCTGTACACCCATACCATAGTGGCCCCAACCAGGCCACTGTCACATCCCTATCCTTCCTGAAATGCCGATCTGGCTGGCCCACGTGGTTTCAAGCCAGCCTTCACTTCCCTAAGAACCTCCCTGCAGCCCATGCTTATCCCAGTCACAGGCCTTCCTGATTCCCTCCGAGACTCAAACAGCACCTAAGGGAGAAGATGATTCCACTAAGGATGGAAGACAACAAGGAATTTCATGGGAACTGTTCAGTTTGAAATTCCCATGCCAAGAGTCTCATTTCTATTTAATTTATTGGAAGGCTGAGTTGCTTCCATGGCTGCCGGAGCACAGTGTATAGGCGCGTGGGTTTGGAAACCAAAGTAGGGACTGAGACCATTTCAAAAGTTCTTGCTCCAAGTGTCTGGGGAGCAGGGCAGGAAGGTATCCTCACCTGGAGGTGGGAGCAGGGACCTGGAGCTCACTGATGGCCCCCCACAAATGCCACACACGTGGCCAAAGAGAAGCCAGCTGAGGGACTTGGGGAGCCTGAATGTTCACACTTCTGCCAAAATGAGAAGTGCAAAGGGGCCTTGAAAGGAAGGGTTAAACAGGGTCTTTTGGCCACACTTTGGGAAAACACACATCTTTAGTTTTCTGTAGCAGCAGATCCCAAGTCTGATGGTGGCACAATTAACACCAGACCTATTTTCATGTGCAAATATTGGGGAAGATAGAGGCATAAATCATAAAGCTAACAAGTCATTGTTTGCTTTTGGAGTCATCAAACCTCACCCACCACAAAGCAAAGTCCCAGCTAAACCAGAGCTCTGAGGTTGTGCACTTGGGAGCGAGTTAGGTGCTGGCCCCTGTCCCAAGCCAAGTGGCCCAGTGAGGCCAAAAGGCAGACAGTCAGGCCTATAAGTCCACAGTACAGCCACAGGGCGTCACTGAGCTCCCCCTGGAGAGGCCTCTCTGCAGAAGCAGCCCATGATGAGACCTGCAAAACGAAATGAGGGGTGGGGTGGGGCCAGGGTGTGGTAGGGCCCAGGGAGGACTCTTGGGCACATCAGGGTTTGAATTTATTACATGCTACTACGTGTGGTCCATTTTCAGTGCCCAGAGCAGGCTGGGATGGGCGAGGGTGGTTCACAGAGACCTGCCAGGTGTCTGCCAAGCTAGCAAAGAGCTGGGAGGACAGGTGAGCCTGATAATGTGGAAGGAGAACCAGCAGGACCAGGAGGGCACACACTTAGCTTGTGTTGACTGAAGCCCTCTCCAAGCTCATGCATTAATTTCAGGATCAGTACTGGAAGTCTCAGCATGAGATGCCTGTAAATCTCTTACTATTGATAACATTCCTCTTCATGAACTTCCTGCTCAATCCCAGGACTGGGCTTGATATTTTACAGGAATCAACTCACGAGACCCGGACAAACCCACAGACATGACATCATCACGAGTTTCTGGCCGAGGTCACCATGGAGCGGGACAGAGCTGACTTGGCCAACCCCGACTGCAGAGCCAGCATTCCCCATGGCCCCTGAGGAGCCCCCAGAGTTTGGCGAGGTCCTGCAAATGGAGCTGGGACCTATGTGTGGGAGAGGGATGCCTGTGAATGAACCGGCCTTGGAATGCCAGACAGACGGTGGGATGTCTCCTCCTCTACCAAGCCCCAGATGTCACTTATCACACTGTTCTTTCAAAGGGCTAAATATTCACAGATGACCTAAGGAATTAAGTCGTGTTTCCAAATGTTCTTTCACCTTAGGTCCATGTGCCTGAGAGAATCTGGCTAATTCGGTGAACGTGTCACTTAAATGCACTTGCCCACCACTTAAGTCCCTGGAGAAAAGAGCAGATATTATGAACAGTACATCCAGACTTTCACAAAGCTGAGCTGTTTTGCTCACAGCCCAGGTGACAACTCCCTGCAGGGGCTCTGCTCCTCCTCTAAGCACCTCCCCTTGATGAGCAATTAGGCGGAACCTGCAGATTGTGCTGTTTGCGTTTAATCCACACCGGGTGGAGATTTCCTGCATCCCTCACCTGCAGTCCAGCCAGCAGAGGTCAAAACATGCTGTCCACAGGGGTCAGGACAGGGTCCAGATAAGAAAGCCACTGGGAGATTCCAGTCCCCCCTGAGATGACAGGGAACAGGGTTGCCCACTGTGGCCGTTTCAAGGGCTACTTTGGGCTCATGCTGGCTTGACATCTCCACAGGAATAAAACGCTAAGCGGCCAAGCTGGAACTAAACAGGCCCAGGGAAAGACCCTTAGCAGACTTCCACGGGGCGGGAGGATGAAGAAGAAAGCAGAGAAGAACACTGGTGCCATTCTAAATCTGTCCAACAATCACCAGTGCATGCATGGCCTTCACAGTTAAACCAAAGTCTCGTTCCCTCTTTAGAAGCTACCAATTTTGGGGTTGCAGCAGAAGCAAATAATGTCAGCTGTTGAGTAGCGTAGGCAACAGCGTGACGGCCACCCTCTCCCTGGTTTTGGGATGAGCCTGTCATACTGGGCCCCCAACATGTTTTACCAGCTACCTGCTGGGTCCCTCCTGGGGCTCGGCCAAAGTCTCCGAACACCTGGCTCCCCTAGAGTTCCACAATTTCATGTTCTGAGGTGTCTGCATTTCTGCTGCCTTTGAAGTAGCAGGTATAGCTTACGCATCTCAGACACGTAGCACACAAGCACATACTACATACAAACACCACACATTCCACATGCACAGACACATCATACACACAAATGTCACGCAGGAGCCTGCTGCTGTTTTGGAAATAAAGGAGAGTTTTCTGATAGTTTTTTTCTTTTCTTATTCTAAAAACAATCACTTGCCAACATTAAAAAACAACTCCTGGATCAGAGAAATCAATGCAAACAGTTTCTCTAGACGTCATTCCTTTCTGGTTCGGAGGGGCAGAAGGCATGCTGGGGCAGGTGTTGTTCCAGCCAGAGCTGCTCTCAGAAAGCAGCTCACAGAACACACCACGCGAGGAAGAACAGAGGTGTCCATCACCAACACCAAGTTCCTTCCAGGAACTGCAGAAGCTCTCCAAAATTCTTCCCCAATCCGTAGGCGTGCGCATTTATTCCCACTTTCTAAGTACCAAGAATTCTATAAATCTAAAAAGCAAACAAGTTGCATTAACCTTCCTCAGAACATTCCCATCAAACAAAAACAATGACACACAGCGCGGGGAAGGTCGGGCTGCTGGAGCGAAGGGAATGACAAGAGGGAAGGGAATGACAAGAGGGCGTGCTTATCTCATCCTAAGCCTCACCCAGGTGGCCCCATGACAGGGTCCCTCCCTGCCAGACAGACCGGTGGCACAGTGCAAAGCTGGGGCACGGGCGCTTCATGGACACTGCCCCACAGGGAGCCTGACCTCGAAGCCCCTGCCCTGTTCAGGCACACACAGGAGACAAGGAAAGACATGCAGCATATGAGACAGAGCCAAAGAGAGGGAGAGAGAGAGACAGAGATGGAGAGATAAAGAGAGAAAGGTGAGACAGAGAGTGAGAGGAGAGGGAAGGAGGAGGGGCACAATGCAGAGGAAGCTGGCGGGGTTAGGGTTTGGTAGTTGCAGGTCATGCACGTCTGTCAACCTCATCGATTCCATGAGCGACAAGCCAGGGGACAGCTGAGCCTGGAATGAGATCATGGCTTAAACGTCCCACCTTACTCAGCTAGGGGTCTCGGTGACTTTGGACATCGTGAACAAGCCTGTGGTCTCACCCACATTACTCTCATCTAATCATTAGTGTGCTCTGGGCCCAGCTCTTGACAGGCCGGGTACCAAACTTCCCCCACCTGGCTGCCTCCCCATCCAGCCTGAACAGAAGAGACTAAAGGAGAGGCACATGACCTTATTTGTAAATAGCAGGCGCTAAGGAAAGTCGGTATCCAGTCACACAAAGCTCTGAACAGCCATAGAAGAGTGTCCCACCTCTGGGAGTATTCTACAGTGTAACTGAAAGGTTTACTATCACAGGCACCGACAGCTCTGCTTCTTCATAAATCTAGGAGTCTTTCTTTTTTGGCAGGAAAATAGCAAACTGTTGTTAGGGACTGGGGAGAAAGGCCTCCAATCCTTAATTAAACCAAACTCCCTCAGGACATTTATTTGAAAGCACATTTATCTTAAAAAAAAAAAAGTATGTGTTACAAAAACACTGAGAATTTTTAAGGGAAAGAGTTAAAACTAGTATTTCATTAAGAAAAATGGACATCTAAAATGATTACATATGGCCACACTTAAGAATTCCCCACAATGAAGTACATGTGGTCACTGGATGGCAAAAAGACATCTGGTAGACTTTATAGAAAGTGCTACATGCTTGTGAAATTTCTAAAATTCCAGACAATAGCTATGTTTTGAGAAAGCATTCTTTTTAGGGATCCTTCCAGCATTGTCACAGTGATACTGACTTCAGATATGAAATCAATCACTATGCACAAGTCTATGCTCTGGGTTTAAAAATGAATGACTGAGATTTTTCCACGTGCCACCTAAGTAAGCATTTATAATCTTCCAAATCTTATCTGTTGGGGAAATTCATGTGTTCGGCCATTATTCACATACTCAGTCTTGCCGTCATAAACCTGGAGACTTTAGGTGTTTACTTGTTGCCACTGATGGCTAGGGTTCAACCAATTCATTAAAATTTACAAAAATGGCTATTTTATGAATTATTCATCCAACATCCACTAGAAAATATACTTATGACAAATTACTTCAAAACGAGTGCTACTCCATCTTTGGAAACGAAACAAGGAAACCCACGCTGTCCCCTCTCCTCAGGGCCAGGGCAAGGTCCCTTCTCCAGGGTCTTTGTTCTTGGTCTCCATGGGGGCTGTGTCATTAGTGCCTAGCCTCTGACAGAGATGAGCGCAGGCATGAAAAACGAAGACCGCACAGCACCACCCGGGGACGGGCCCCTCGCTGTTCATGGGCTCACAGTCCAGTCCTGAGTCCTGCCACCCAGAGAGCCCTTTTTGATGTGCGCTGAGCACGGGGAGCCATGGGACAGCGCGGTCCAGCAGTCGCTGCCAAGGACCAGCCCTCGCACCCACCAGGCGCTGGGTCTTCCTTCCTGTGCATCGCAAGCCTATAGGAAAGCTAGAACAAAGGAGCCCCCATGAGAGTTCATTCCAGCTTCCAGGGTGAGCATGGCGATTGCGCACCTTTATTCCAAGAGCAGGGACACCCCAAAGCAGGGAGAGAGGCCAGGTAGCCACAGCCCCAAACCAGCGCCCCGCCAGACACGCCCCCACCCCGAGGAGCAGGGCACTCCCGTTTCTACCTAAACAGGCACCACTCCAGCCTGGATACCTCTTACAAGGCCAGACAGAGCCCTGTTCCTCTTTGTAGCTTGTTACGTGGGTGACATGCAAAGCCATCCCCACAATGTCCTCCAGGCTCTCTCTCTCTCTTTGAGCACCATCATTTCACAGCGAGCGCCAAAGCGCAGGCCGGACGCACCTGTGCTGGTCTTCAGGAGGAGCCACAGCCCGTAGATGTCTTGCGACAGCAAGGAGATGAGGCTTAAGGTCATGCTGTCGCCCGCCAGCGCGCCGGCGTCAGGAGGCGGCGACCTGCCTCCCGGAAAGCCCGTCCTGGGCGCACAAAGGAAGGCTGCAAGGCTCCATCTTTGGGCTGGCCGCCCGCCTCGCAGAGGGGACTTGGACCCCTGGGGCTCTGCAGGACCGTCTTCCCAGCCTGCTCCCCCAGGGCCTCGGGTTTGCTGTCCCTGAAGCAGGCGTCCTCCACGGCTGGCGGCTCACTTATTCTGCCAGAGGATGATTAACTGTTGAGACCCCAGCAGAGTCTTGGCTGCTCCGGCAGCAGCTCGAGCCCTGCGTCGCCCGTCCAGACCCTCCCTGCAGGAGCCCCGCGCTTAGCTGCTGTCAGTCCACTAAGCCTGGCAAGGACCGAGGGGCAGGGTCTGGACCTTCTGGCCCCAAGACACCTCACTAGGGAAGGAGACACTGGAGACGAGCTGGAGAGTAGTGCACTGAGGTGGCTGTGTGATGCTGCTCTTCCATGTCTGTCTGTCTATGAGCTCCTTTGAAAGCTGTGTGCGTGCACACATATTCATGTGTGCCAGCAGATCCTCAGCAACTCTGACCACAGAGCCACTCCGCCCTGCGGGGTGGCTAAGAACAGAGAAGATGGAATAAGGGGGGGGACACTGCCATGGGTGGGGATCCCTGGGGAGCTCATTAAAGTGCAGGCTTTGATTCTGTGAGAGGGGTGGCACTGAGATTCTAACAAGTTCCCAGGTGATGGGAGGCTGCTAGTCTGCAGAACCTGAGGGACTACGGGGACCAGGCACTTGAGTCCAGTGCTGGAGCTGACACACCTGGAGAGGGCGGTCTTTTAAGCTGGACTAGGGGCCAACACTGAACAGAAGTGTTTATAGGCATTGCAGGTTTTGTTCCTACTTCTGCCATCGGTATATATATATAGATGCTTTCCTCCCTGCCTGCACCCTGGGCAGAGAACCCAAGTGGAGTCCATTGAGTAGTGCACGCTCACGCTAGTGGGGGCACTTGTCACTACAGCAGCAGCTGATATACACCCCAATCCCCACCCCCCTCTCTTCATTTCTGTCACGTGGCTCTGGTTCTGACCTAGTTTGCTGGATAATTATAATTGTTTTCTTTCTAATGGCTCCTCCTCAGTCTCCCCCCTCTGATGTGGGCAGATATAATCTGCAATCACAACTCTTAGAGTGTTGCCCCAGGGACTGGGAACCTCGGGACATTCAAGCAGATCAGGGTGCAAGCTTCTAGGGTGGAGGCAAGGCCCCTCATAGCTGAGCCGGCCAGCTTGTCCTTTGGGCAGCCTTTGCTTACCCCAGGTCCCTTAGCTCACAGCACAGGTAGGTCCCTGTCATGCTGAGCACAACCTTCTCCTGAAGCATGCTCAGGGATGGCCTACGGAGGCCACACAGCCCACGTCCAGCTGTGCCCTCCTGCTCAGTGCCCCTGGTGAGTCTCCCCTACCCATGGCACTGGGAAGGACTCCCAGTGCCAAGGGACTTTGAGCATCTATCATGGTGGAGGATACACTTGGAATGAGTCATGGGCAGCCAAATAAGATGACTTCTGAGGAAGACATTATCACACCTGAAGTTCATTTATCAGAAGGGACATCATTTTTAAACACAAGGACAAGAGGTACCATGTGGCAGAGGGAAGGACGATGGTTACACCTACTTAGCCACATATCTGATTTCTCTCCCATGGTCCCCACTCTGTCCCACGGTGGTCCATCTGTGGGTCAGACCTCATGTCTCCCAGCACACGGCAGATGCCCAAGTTTCATCAAACAGCAGGATGTGTTATCAGGAAGGTGATGGCAGCCACACTGCTCCCTCTCATTTAGACCAGAGGCCATCTGCACCCATGAGGGGAGATCAGCTGATCTGTGTGCCGCAATGCCTGCTCCTCTGTGGAGGAGACCTCACTGGCACCCTGAGTCTGGGAAGGATTGCCAAGGTCCGGCTTAGGGCTCTTGGTGAGCTGTTCCGATGGACAACCCCAAGAGCAAGCACATCAGGGCTGGGCCAGAAAGGGGAGTCACACACCTGGGGAAGCACGGGCTGGGGGCTTGGCCTCACCAGCTCCGGCTGTCCTTTCTTTCACCCGTTCTAGAACAACTCCCACAGAGCAAACTAAGGTCTAGTCCACCCAGCAGCTCCTGGCTGCTGGTGACCCTTTCCAACACAAGGGCTTTCTTAGCTGGAAAGAAATGATAGACACTGTACTTCACCAAAAATAGGGCTTATTTATTTATTTGAGGAAATGCAGCATTATTGGTCAAAATCTGAGATAGGTAGCACACAATATAGGCAACATCTTACTTTCCACACATACCATGGAAAAGACTGAGGTGTGCAGGCTCCTCCAGGCCAAGCTACACCCTGACTTCCTGCCCAGCAGAGCTCAAATATTTACAGGAACATGGCATTAATCCTTCCTCGTACAGAGATGTAACAAAAGCTAGCCAAGGCATCAGTCTCCTCATGAGCAAAATGGTGTCCCCTCAAATCTTAGAAAAATATTTGTATAACTTTAAAATAGGCTCTGGACCCTGAATTATGCAGAAAGCAGAACCACGGCACTGCAGCACTGTGCTGCGTGCTCTCTACTCATTTTCTGCTGGGTGACAAAGTGGGAGAAGCCACCCTTGATTCACAGGGTGCGCCCTTATTTGCTAAGGCTTTTCCTCACCACCTGGCCTTGTTTCATTGTCATGGCAACCAGGTGAGGCAGTTGTCACTGCTCAGCAGTCGGCCTCCAGCAGCAGGGGAACCTGGCCACGCTGGCCACTTAGTCTTCCCATGCCCCTGGGCCCCACTGGCCACCATCTTCCTGCCATGTCCCCTCACATGTCCTCACTGTCACCCTCCTGTTTCCTCAAGGACCTTTTTCAGCTTCAAGATGGTCCCAGCTCTGGTCCTCCCTACCCCCAGCTGCTTCCCTTTAGATCAGCAGTTCTCAACCTGTGGGTCGTGACCCCTTTGGGGGTCGAACGACCCTTTCACAGGGGATCGCCTAAGACCATCAGAAAACAAAAAGATACTTACATTACAATTCATAACAGTAGCAAAATTACAGTTATAGAGTAGCAACGAAAATAA
>NW_017731441.1:3068608-3073603 GCF_001890085.2 Hipposideros armiger | reverse complement strand
GTTTAGTTGTGGAGGACGTTGCTTCACTGGCCCAAGTTGGCACCATCATTGCGCTCTTTCCGGGCGAGGCAGATCAGTCCCCGGCTTCTGGACGGCCACTCACGCTGGCTGCTGGCTACATATGGCAGCCCATGGCAACCCACTGCTACAGGGGCTGCAGCCTATGCCATCACTGGCGACTCACGGCAGCCCAGCTCCAGGTTGAGCATCTTAAGATGCTGTTGTTCAGCATCTTAGCTGTAGAGGACAGTGTCATTGGCCCTCATATGTGGGATCCGAACCAGGGCCGTCTGGCGTCTCAAGCCAGTTCTTAACCATCGCGCCACTTGGCCGGCCCGTTTATGTGTATTTTTATGTCAAAGGGAAAATCACGAGTCAAGCAAGCTGCTGGGCTCTCCAGCGTTCCCCACATTCTCCACTGTTCTTATTCACCTTCAGTTCCAAGGAAGGTATTATAAATACCGTATTCAGCCAAATAAATACATCTTTTGGATTGAAGCAATTTCCAATGCATTTGTAATGTCACCTGTGAGGCTGATCTTTAACCTGTTCGGACCTACATTCCAGCTTTCACAGACACTGCTGGCTCTAAAATGGGTTCTATCACCTAATCTTCTCTGATATCTGTCTCAATCAATGGCATCACCGCCCACTGCTCAAATCCCAAGCCAGTTGTCTTGGAACCATCCTTAATGATTTCTCCCTCCCTCCCCCTACAAAACATTACCATACTCTGTCCTTTTCCCCTAAAGTCTCTCCAGTGATCCCCACCCTTCCTCTGCTACTACTATAGTTCAGAGAACCTCATTATTTGTGACCTGGATTGTTCCAGAAGGCTCTAAGTAACTGCTCCCCTACCTTTAGTGTCTCCCCACCTCTGCACCATTTTGACATTTTCTTGCCAAAAGAGAAGCTTCATTTCATATCTCTGCTTAAAGCCCTCAGGTCTCTAGTTAAAAGTCAAGTTCCTGAACCAAAATTCCCCACCTGCCTATCTAGCTACTGCCACTGCCACTTGGAACCACTCCAGTGTTCATATTAACGCATATGTTCCTTGACCTGGGATGTCCCCTCCTACTGTCTCTGGGTCACCCCTTCCGTGTCATACTGGAACCACCAGAGACCACAAGCCTCTACAGGACCAGGAGCTGCCCTGATCCCTGACCTTTATGAAACCCGAGCTCAGGCACGATGCTCAGTGCAGATGGGTGACGAAGGGGCCAAGGCTGCCATGTGAACAGTTTGGGATTTGCCCTGCGGCCCAAGCCCTGTGCAGACAATGTGAAATAAACACCACTTGTTGACAGAAAGCATTTTCTTTTAACTTGCTCAGAGGTCAAATATAATTTAAAAATCAGTACTTTTTTTTTAATTTATTTTTTTTATTGTTAGTTTCAGGTGTACAGAACAATACAATAGTTACCCTTTTCACCCTCACCAGGTAACAACCCCCCTCCCCCCATCTATTGCCCTCCCACCCCCGATATCATGCTTATCTATTACNCTTAATCACAGTAGTGATTGATGCTTTGGGACTGGCTGGTGCAGGGAATCAAAGTGGGCTGTGGGAACTATTCCACTTACATTATTTTCTGTTTAGTCCTGACTTTTCTTTTTGCTTGTGTTTTGTCTTGTGCATAATAAATGTGTATGGAAGCTATGCTGGGGGTACACACTAATGTTTTACTTGAGGGGTACAGAAACATGAGGACTGAGAGATGGCCAGAGCGCCATGGTTAGGCCCAGAGGAAGACAGTGAATACCTGACAACTTAGATGGAACTCAACACGAGGGGCCCAGGACCCCTTCCTGCAGGTCCCAGGGCAGAAGCATCACCCACAGGGGCGGTGAGCAGGGCCTGGACTCCATGAGCCAAACAGGAAGGCTCTCTTTGCCTGACTGGAAAAACAGACACACAAGCTCCAGATAGCATCTCTGAACAATGAGCTTCTCTCTCCTTCTGGGTAGGGCTGGGCACCCAAGTGTTTATCGGAACCGACCCATCATTTCCCACCTCCGGAGGGCAGCAGGAACAACTGCTCCATTTGTTCCACACAAGCTGCGACCTGGATAGAAAGGACCTGGGCAGGGAGCAGCGTTCTCCTCCTCCTAGATCAACAACTTCATGTCACAAACCCAACAAATCCAGGTGGGTGTTGTGGGGTGGATACACATTGCAGAGAGTAAACACAGCTGGAGCCTTTGGTTAAATAAAATGCCACCATAGCTAGATTTAGGAGGGTGTAGAGCGAGCGGTAACATTTGCTTTTCTGCACTGGACCACCATGATCTTGGTCTCAGGCCCCACTGAGGCTCTCAATAGAAATTTTGGATTCTAAACCTGACCACCAAGCTATGTCTCGGTTTCCTCAATGGAGAGGAGTGGAGCAAGGTGACCTCACACTCCATGGCTCGCACTTGCTGCTCCATTCACAGAAGTGGCAGGACCTCGGCCACTTGACACAGAGAAAGGCAGCCCCAGGGCTGGCCCCTTGGAGATGCCCCAGCCCACAACTGGGATGTAGAGGTGGGGACCGACCTGAGCCGGGGTGCCAGGTGTGTCTGAAGGTCTGAGCGAGAGTTTCATGGGGGTGGTGGGAGAGGGAGGAACAACTCAGACTCCAGGCAGGAGGCTCGCCCATGCAAGCCAAGAGGTAGAAACACAGACAGCCCTGAGCTTGCAGGCAGGTGAGTGCTGCTGGTGTCGGCGCTCGGGAAAAGTGAAGGGGTGGCACCAGGTTTGGTGCTGGGCTCGCCAAGAAGCCTGTGCCCGCCAAGAAGCCTGTGCCCAAGGGCCCATTGGATCCACATCTGGAAAGACAGTTCTGGGAACACTGGGACAACAGAGGGAGGGGACGGGTGCGGCAACAGGAAGACCCCTTAGGCGGGATGTCATGCACTCGTCTGAAGCTATTTTCCAAAATGAGTTTCATATCATGGGAAACATGGGAAAATTGTACTACAATCAGTGTCTGGTCTACTCACAGCTCTGCTGCACACACAAAGCCCAGCAGGAAGGGACTCAGGGCCATCAGCTATGATCCCGGGCTGGTTGCATTGTGGATATTTTAGAAAACTCCATGTTTATTTTTACAGCTCTCCAAAGCACACATTTTGTTTTTGAATGCCATTTACCTTTGCATTACAGCATATAACCAAGAGGTGCTGAGAGGCTTGGTAAACTCGGGGAATCCAAAAGAGACTTTTGATTACGTTGGGAAGTGAGGGAGGCGTGACCCTGCAAGGGGAATGGGAGATTCTGTGGGAAAAGTACGGGAGCTCGATGCAGCTAAGATCAACCCAGGGCCATGTGAGGACAAAAGAAAACCTGTACTGTCTGGCCAGGTTTGGGGCTGTCTGAGGTGCACTTGAGGGAATGTCCTGGTATTGCCTTGTTCGTGTGGGGTGTGCCCAGGTTTGAAGGGGGCTGTGAGCCATGGCTGTCTGCTGCCTCAGAAATCACCAGCCCCGCATGTCCAACACCAGCCCGTGAAGGATTCTCGGCTGCTCCCCATCAATCTTGGGTGACACAGAGAGGGAATTCTCACCCTCTCTGAGGCCCCCCCTTTCCCTCCCTGCAATACTAGCAGGAAGTGAACTGGGCTAGAATCGGAGCCAAGATGCCCCCTGCCAGCTGTCCACGGGGTCAGAACCCACTCTCCCCTCAGCTGCCTCCTGTTCTCCCTCCTCAAGTCACCAGGTGAAGAAACAGCCAGGCCTCAAGGGGAGCTACTAGCATGTGGCTGCAGCCCCAAAGTGACTGAGACGGAACAAAGATAAAAGGACTAGTAGACAAAATCTTAGACCAAACAGGTGACCCAAGCTTGGAAATATGACAACAGTAATGATTGCAATGCTAGTGGTTTTGGAGCCTTGGCTGCAAAGGGCTCTGTCTTAAGCTTTTCATGCCATTTTTTCCCTTAACTCCTTTAAGCACACACTCAACAGGCAGTGGTTTACCAGCACTGCCTGGAGCTGAGAGCCAAGTGCCTGGGTTGAAACATGGCTATGCACCTCAGTGAGCTCATCTGCAAAATGGAGTGATGGTGGCCACTCACAGGGTTATGAGGATACAATAAACCTGGGCTTGAGGCACAGTGCTAGGGACCCAGGCAAGACACCAAATGAAGCTATGTCCTGGTGAGGATGAAAGCAGCAGACACTGAGATGAGTTCCATATAGTGTCAGATGATGTTATGTGAAATGGAGAAATGATGAGACCAGAAAAACTGACCAAGGGTGAGGGACTGCGGGAGCGGAGGGCAGGGAGCACCCCTGAGAACTGACCTTGGGCAAACATCTGAGAATTCCCGTGGCCCTACAAGAAATGTGTCATCATTCCAATTTATAGATGATAACACTGAGCCCCTTGCCTCAGCTCACAGTGATGAAGGGGACAACCCAGGATCTGAACCCAGCCTCCTGGCTCTGGACCAGCTTCCAAGGCATAGCTGGATTCATGCCAGCAGACCTGGGTCATGTGGGTTCTGACAGGCCACCCGCAGCCTCTTCTGGGCTGCACGCAGGGTGAGGAGGCACCAGACCTCAGGCTCCTGACAGAGGCGATCTCAAGGAGAGGGTGGGCACCCCAGAGAACACTCTATGATTATGGCATGACTTTCTCCTGAGCTGACAGGTGCTACAGTGGATCTCACCACAGGACTTAACCTGCAGGTCTGCAGGATCCATTGGTGACTGAACAGGGCCTCACCCATGTCCCTAGCCAGCAGGATAAGATGAGTGGGCTTGCCAACGGTGAATAAAATGTCTTAAAATATGAGGCCAGACAATTAAGTTCGCAAACTCATCCTAGAAAAAGTGCGCCATACCTCATTACTGAATATCACTATGGTGACCACTATGGTGACCTTCAAAGTACTCCCTTTGGGAAGCTATGCACCGATGCCAGCACCTAGTCCACCCTTCAAAGCAATTTTGGAACTCTTTTTCTGGAATGGCCATCAGAGCTGTCATCGTATTACCCTTGATGTCCTG
>NW_017731441.1:3059060-3062368 GCF_001890085.2 Hipposideros armiger | reverse complement strand
ACATTACAATTCATAACAGTAGCAAAATTACAGTTATAGAGTAGCAACGAAAATAATTTTATGGTTGGGGGTCACCACAACATGAGGAACTAACTGTATTAAGGGGTCGCGGCGTTAGGAAGGTTGAGAACCGCTGCTTTAGATAGTGATGCTCCCTGGGGTCCTGTCCTCAGTTCTCCTGTCCTGCTGGCCCCATTCATTCGGGGCAAATAGCTTGCCCCTGCCCCCAAGATCAACCCACTGTCATGGGATAAAAAGCAGACTTTTTGGGGCAACATGCAGGCCTGCAGGAGCTAACCAGGGTGGCTGTCCTCCCGCTGGCTTTGATCACCCCGAGCTCCACCTCCCTACTTCCACGATGAACTCCAGCCGTGGAGCAGGGCAGTTACCCCTAAGAGAGGTGCCTCTCAATCCTTGGGTCATGAGAGACCCAAAGGAAGGGTGGGCAGCCATCACACAGAGGGCTTGGCAGGACAGCGCCTCCCTTGAGGCGAGCTCTCAGCACACGCAAGCGCCTCAGTTCCATGTACCTGACTGAATAAATCTGCAAGCCATATAGTCCAATTTAAACTAATGCTCACTGAAGAAGCAAGCGGCCTAAGAGAAGACAAGATGGACTAATACAGCAAGCACAAATGAACAAAACACAGCGGGCAGTCCAGTCAAGTCTGGCAAGACTGTGCCCTAAACAATGACAATTGTCCAGGTCAGTGGGTTTAATCCTAAGTGAAAGAGCAACCGTATTTTCTGTTGAGAGCATCTTCCCAAATAGATAATTTTAGCTGTGCCATTTGTAAAACTCATATGCACAAAAGGCAACTTTTTCAACAAAATAAGCTAGTTGAATAGTTGAGTGAGTTTTGAACCCAATAAACCTAAACCCATGAAAACATAAAAATTTAACACCTTCTACTTAGTTTGTAAGAACAACCAGATTAGCATTAAGAAAGATAGGCATTTTCTTGCCATCAAGGAAAAGGGAAACTCACTAGCTGAATTGCAACACCCTCTGCGTAATTGCTAAAGGAAGCTGAAAACTAAGAATCAAGGTAAAGAACCCAACCCACGGTACATGCTCCCGGTTCAGCCATGATGGCTATGAAAACATGTTCATTAAAACTGAAACACGCGGAACGTAGAATCTGGCTTTGAGTCATCATATTGGATGCGGAAAAACTATGAAGCTTATTAAAACATATGACTCGCACTTAAAACATATTTTTGTAATGAGAGCAAATATGTTTTCTCATATTATTAATAAAATTAAAAAGCATTATTATTTAACCTCTCATCATTTAAACATCTTGGATCTTTGTGTGTACAGTTGACCCTTGAACAACATGGGTTTCAACTGCATAGGTCCACTTATAAGCAGATTTTTAAAAATATGAGTAGTATTGTAAATGTATTTTCTCTTCCTTCTGATTTTCTTAATATTTTTTCTCTAGCTTAATGTATTGTAAGAATACAGTATATAATACATATAATATACAAAATATATGTTAATCGACTATCTATGTTACCGGTAAAGCTTCTGGTCAACAGTAGGCTATTAGTAGTTAAGTTTTGGGGGAGTCAGAAGTTATATTTAGATTTTCGACTGCTTTGGGGGGGTGAGGTTAGCACCTCTAATCGCGCGTTGTTCAAAGGTCAACTGTATTTCATACTTAGAGAGTAGTATCTGCATGTAATTTATAAGTCATCATACATGGCTGGAATGTACACAGATATGTTTTCCTGATAGAAACGCGTAGTCCCTATGTTTACAGACCACCTGCACATGCTCCTGTGCTCTCTCTCTCTGGCCTCTGCCTCTCCGTGCGCTTTGCCTGGTTAGTGAGAGCCCACCGCCAGGGCACACAGTGGTTCCAGGTCCCGAGGCTGGGCCTGGTCCAACCTGCCTTCCTGAGAGGACCATCACTTCTTCTTTTTCTTGAAGGGGATTCAGGAATGGAAGCCAGGTCAGACCACAAACAGTCTTTGTAGCATTGAGTGTTCTGTCTCCTCGCTTTGCATAGACTTGGTCCCCCATCCCCTGGAGCAGACCCAGGAGGTCCCACCTCCTGGCTTGAGGGCCTGCCTGGGCCCTGGGCTCCATGAAGCTCTTTCTTCTGGATTCCTTTACCTGCCTCCTGAGGTTTTCCACTGGTTTTGTTTTGGGTTTGAAGTCTGGACCACAGTCTCTTGTAACGGCAGGTAGGGGTCTGCCTGCCCTCCCATGTGCTCCAAACACATTGACCATCAGCACCTGTCGACAGGCTCTGGACTCATGGAGGGGCTGTCACTCCAAAGGCTAACATGGCGCTTCCTCATCCTTAAACACAAAATAGCTTATGCTCGCCTGGCCTCCAGCTTACAGCGAGCCTGAGGAAAAGGGAGTGTGGGCTTGCAGACCTGAAGCACTCTCTGTCCCATCAAAAATTCATGGAAGGCCGCCATGGAGGCTACGCCTGGTCACATGGACATGTTGCTGCTGTGGTCAGAGCCAATACTGCAGTTGCCATCTCTGCTCCCTGGGTTTCCCCGGTGTGTTTCCCCCTCTGCCAGAATTTCCAGACAAAGCACGGTCTTGCTTTTTCTGAGCACACACACCTTGGAGTCCTGGACTTCCCATGACATTGGGATCACAGACTGCTGCCTGGGGACTTGCACTGGGATACGGAGCTCCATCGGACTTTTGTCTGTGGGGTTTAAGTGGCCAAAGGCACTGAGAAAAGTCTAACCATCTTTGGTGCAAAGGGCTAATTTCTGTCTGGTTTCCACATCACTTAATACCATTATGGGCAGCCTGAGATGGGGACACCTGAAATCCAGTGTCCCAGCCAAATTATCCACACAGCAGCAAAGACACATCCAACCGCCCTCCTGGCACTGGCTGTGGCACTGCAGAGAGTCTAGGTCACAGTGCCAGGGTCAGGGCAGAGCCCTTGCTGGGCCATGGGCCCCTCCTGAGGGCAGGCTTGTTCTCTGCTACCTAACCCGATTCTGGTAGCCTAACAAGTCTGGTAAATAAAGGCACCGATCATCCTCCAAGACAACACACACCCAAACTCCCCATCAGGCCTCCAGACGCCCGTTCCCCAGAAGCCCCGCCCCAGCCTCCTCACCCTTGCCCCAGTTCTAAGCTGCCCCATCCTCTTAATAGCACTCAATTTTGTGTTTTATTGTACTTTTGTGTCCTGTTTCCCAGTTATTTCATGCATTAAGTTTTTCCTTAATCACAGTAGTGATTGATGCTTTGGGACTGGCTGGTGCAGGGAATCAAAGTGGGCTGTGGGAACTATTCCACTTACATTATTTTCTGTTTA
>NW_017731441.1:3043834-3052230 GCF_001890085.2 Hipposideros armiger | reverse complement strand
TACCAATTTGTATTGTCTCATCCCTTCCCCTTCTCCTTCATCCCCACCCCCTCCCAACTAACAACCCTCAGTTCTTCCTCTGTGTCTCTGAGACTATCAGTACTTTTAAAATCAGAATGTTTTAGATGTTATGCTGATTTATAATGAATATAGATGTCCTAATGCAATAAAAAATAATTGATTAATGAAATGTCTGTGAAATGTTAAGGAGAGGGGCAAATAAAGTAAGTGCCAGGTGCCCCCCATACCCCACAAAAAACCCAAACCAGAACATTCTGTAAAAGTTTCATAAAAAAGGAGATCTTGCTAAGACACTGTCTTCCACGTCACTATTTAGCTGGTGCAGTTAACTAATTCAACACTTGCCTTCTTGAGAACTGTGCTTACTTCCAAAATCTACCCTCAAGGGCAAAGTCTCCACCCTTAACAAAGGCTAAGAAAGAGCAGCTGGAGTGTGTCCCAAGCCCTTGGTGGCTCCATCTGACAGGAGCCTGACTGCCATGCCCGCCATCCTTGGGACAGACCATGTAGGGTGTGTTCATACTTGGCCTGTCTCATGCAATAACTCAGGTTAGGCCTATTCCTAGGTACACAGTGGTTTCTATTAATAAAAAGGGAATACTTCCTTACAAGGAATTATTATAAATACAATGAGAAGATTACTAAGGAGTGTACATAAAAAAAGGAACTTTTAACAAGAAGTGGTACTCATGGCCTGAAATCCCACACACAGGCTGAGCACGGTCAAGTGGGCACGGGGTCGGGACCAGAACAAACCAAATCCTGCCTCAAAATAAGTTATTTCTGGGAACTTAAGACATGAGGAGGTCTCCTGACTTTGGAATTCGTAGCATCCTTCACAGGACATGGAGGGCAGCCTGCTGCAACTCCAGGTCTGACATGGAAGAAAGGCTGGGCATGAAAAGCAAAAGTCTCATGAATGTGTTAGAACGCAAATTTCAATTGCATTCTAAGTTGTCACAGTTAGGATGCCTTTTTCATCTACTCCATTTACAAAATCTGATAGATTGTTGAATGCTTAACAACTTCTGATAAAATGTCCAACATTCTAATGAAATCATGCTTTAAACAATTCTACTTTTTTTTTCCTCCACAGAATGAGTAATGCAACTGGAAACAGCATTTGAGAGGTGTTTATATCATTCAGGAAAACACCCACCTCCCAAAAAGGGGAATTAGCTGTGGATCAAAATTAACTGAAAAGGAAGGCAGGGTGACCAGCTTTCTTAGAAGCATTTTTAAGGAAGTTCCAGGCTAACTTTCAGGTTTAGTTCAAACTGTGCTTCCTGGAACAAACATACCTCCAACTCAGGTCTCTGAGAGACAGCAGCACACCCTCACTCTGGGGTCAGCCAGCAGGCGGGGTGGACCCAGGTGCCAGGCCTTGTTTAGTGTCAGATGGCTGCCAGTGAGCCTCTCAGAGGGTTTCAAAAGCCCTGTTTCAGGTCAGGCAGCTTGTACCATTGGTCTCTCTCCTGAGACTTGGTTAATATCCCAGATAGGGTCTCCAAGCCCAGTTGGTATCCATCCCAATTGTTCACAAAGAACATAGATTGATTATTACGGTTTTCTCTCCAGCACCAAGCATGGACCTGGCATACAGTAGATACTCAGTACCTGCTTCTGAATAAATGAATGAATGGAAAAAAGCACTTCTTGGGTCCTTGAAATCTTTCAATTCATTAGTTCTTAGCCAAATGCAGAAAACAGTTTACTTTTACAAAAATTTTGTTCCTTTCTATAAGTCACGGAGAGTACTCTGATCACCTCTTTCAGGTAATCTTAGAAAATAAAGGTTTAATTGCAAGAGTAGAAATATTTCACACGCATTTTGAATGAAACTGCAAATGGGGTATTGTCAGTCCATTGCTTCCTGCCTCATCTAGCCGGACACTATGTTCTTTTACATTTCTCAAGGCCCCATATGCAGGATGAACATTTGTGTTGGTTTTAACATGTTCTCTCTACTGTCTCTTCTTGAAAAACCATTCTCTAGAGATGTAGAAAAAGTAGTTTTCCTGAACCCAACCTTTTTGACGTTGCAGGATTTAGAATATAAATTCCACAACAGATTTTTAAATTAGTGTTGCTAATGTATTTTATAAATCCTAGTGGTCTTTCAACATAAGACAGTGACAAAGAAGGGTTTTGTCGTTGATGCTGTTTTCAGAATGGATAAGGTTTCCTACAAATCTGAACCATGATAAGATTGATAAATTGAAAGGAGAAAGTTACTGAATTGTGAATCTCTTTGCATCTCACACAGAGCCTACAAGAAAGGACTCCAGACATTGAGCTTTATCTCCTGCTCTGTGTAGAATGTCCGATGAGGGTCTCCATGGAGACTGCTGCCGATCAAAGTATACCATGCACGCGTATGCAAAGCCATCACGCATATGCAAAGGCATCCACACAGGGAGGGCTTACACACACGTGTTAGAGGCTCAAAGGAACAGGTCCCAACTCCTGCTCCAAGATACCAGATGCAAACATGTGGCTTTTCTTTTTTGTTCTTTCATTTGGTTTGGATACACATTTTGATAATGGTAGCACTGCACCCCAGAGGTACTAAACAACCTTTTCTTCTCACCATATAACATTAGGGGGAAAAAAATGTAGTAAATAAAGACTATAAAAAGTGTCATGCACCCTGGTCAGAATCAGCCATGCCCACATAGCAAACAGCATATGTGCTGTCAGATGTTACTCATGCTTCCTCTAGACCATAACAAACGAGGCAGTGCCAGTAAACCGTCCTGGAGTGCCCGCTCATCCTGGACACGAACCATCGCACCTCCCTAAGAAGAAGCTTCCCACCCTCAATTCACCTTCCTGAAACTTTCTTCTAGACACAAGCTATTAATTCACAGCAATCCGCCTAGACCCAGCCCTGCTTAGCTTCTCTGAGGAACACAAACACACTGCCAGCAGCCAGATTTCAACTAATTGTGCAAAGAGCTCACATTTGGGTATATCCCACTCCCTACACTTTGGCATCTCTCAGAAACCAGTTATTAGGACGACGACAACAACATAGCACTGCTGGTGGCCATCCTGTTAGCGCTCCTTACACAGACGTCACACTTTCATAGCACACTCACGTGCACCTATATTCTTAATACGACCTCTATGGCATCACCCTAAACGTCCAGTTTTAACAAGCACTTGCTTTTGAGCAACACTCTGACTTCAGGCTCAGAGGCTCCTACCTGCTGTCGACGGGGCAGGGCGCGTTCCTCCAGCCTACCCCTCCTGGCCTCCTGCTCTTCCATGCAGAGAGGCTAAGCTTACTGAGATTTGGGACTCAATCCGTAAGATTTCACAAGGTCATTTCACTTCCTGTTTTGCGACTCTGACTCAATTTTAATTTACCAGTCAAGTATTTTTAGTCAAATGGGGAGAAAGGGGCACCCAGCTTGTGCCTCCTGATCTTGTGGCAGCTGTTCTCTGCTGGATTTCCCTGTCACATGAACGGCAGTTCTGAGAAAACCAGGAGGGGAATTTGGACATTAAAAAAAAAAAAAGAAGAAGAAGAAAAAGACTGATAATCAAAACAGAAATTCTGTTGCCCAGTATTAACTTCATGCTGGGTGGACTTGGGTAGGACCCTAGGCTATGTCCTGGGTGGCCCATGACCCACCCTGGGGAGGCTGCAGCATCTGCCTCTTGGTGCAGGAGAGAGGGACCACATTCAGTTTAGACAAAAGCATTTCTAGAAAGTGCTGGAAGAGACAGGCAGTGAGGCCTCCTTCAAAGACGATCCAACCCGGACCAGATACACGTCAGAGACGCTGGGGCCCCCCAGATCACGTGAGCCCCTCTATTGGGCAGCACCATACGATACCCATGGTCCTGTTGGGAAGGGCAGGGGCTGTGGTCTGGGAGAGAGATGGTCGGGTAAGAGCAAATCCACTGAAGTGAGTTCACCCGGTGTCTAGACAACACCTGAGCATCTGTGCGCCAAAACCAAAGGTCAGGCCATTAAAGACCTGTTCCTGACTCTGTAGCCGTAAGTGTCTAAGACCATTATGGCCACAGGTCCCAAATCACAACGGACAGGCTGTTCTTAGCTCTCGTTTGTGAGGATGCGAGAACAAGAGAAGGGAGAACCTTTGAAAAGTCCTTTTCTAGTGGCCCTAGGCAGCCCCGCAGCTTATTTTCTTAGCAAAACATAAACTGAGAAACTAACCACAAGCACTTCTTGCCATTCATGGAGTCCCGGAGAGGACCCACGAAGGCACGAGTGTGAGAGATGCAGGACCCAGGGTCAGGGCGCAGGCGTCTGCTCCAGCTCTTGTCTCTGTGACGCAGAGGAAGCTTTTCGGGGACCAGGGTAGAAGCGAGGCGCTCAGCTGGCCTGGGGCGGAAACGACCAAGAACTGAGGCCGGGCCTGGGCATGCAGCTGGTGCTCAGAGAGCAGAGGCATCTCTCCTTCAATAGGTTGTCCTGTGGTGTTGGGAGCAGCGGCATCTTTGCTCTGATTTCCCCACATACTCATCTCCTCTCGTGGGATTCTTTCCCAAAATACTTTAGTACCAATGAAGCATCTTGAAGATAATTGAAATGGTACATTTTCACAGCCCCCAAAAGACCTTGCCATCTGGTCTTGTGTGTTAATGCATCTTTCAAATTCTCAGACTTTCCCTCTGGGAGGCGTGCTCAGTACAAAGTGCACACCCCGTAGGGCAGTGGTTCTCAACCTTTCACAGGGGTCACCTAAGACCATCGGAAAACACATATTTTCGATGGTCTTAGGAACTGAGACACCGCTCCTCTATCCGTCCCCAGGCCCGCATGCAGATACGCCCACATACGAGTACCCAGCGACCCCTGTGAAAGGGTCGTTCGACCCCCAAAGGGGTCGCGACCCACAGGTTGAGAACCGCTGCTGCCATAGGGTCTAGGTGTGGGAGTGGGGGAGACCAGCCCTGCTCCAGGAGAGGAGAGTGCATGGTGGTCCCCTTTCATGGGCTACATCCTCCAGCTGCCAGTCAGCATTGGACCAAGGTGGGAGAAACCCACACAACTCACTCCTTCAGGTGTTTCTGTCAAATATTTAAGGTGATTTCATCAACTGTGAATTTAGCCCAATCACTGACCTCAGAACTTAACCTCCACGGAAGGTTCAATTTCCCTGAAGGGGAAAAGCATGTTATTGTTTTACAAACAAATAAAGAGGCAGCCTCAGATTTCCTGGGCAGAACCCAGGTTTCCGCCCCTGCCCCGTGCTGAGGTCAAGTTCATTCCCCTTTCAAAGTTCTTCACCCAAGAGAGACCACAAGTTCCCAAGAATTCTCACCTGCCAGCCTTCCTCTTTGCTCCAGCCCAGCGATCCTGGCCCTCACTTCCTGCCCTTCCCTAAGGGTCCTCAGGTGGGCTCCACTGTCCAACCCATCACCTTCCCTGCATCTTCACCAGTCAGTCGCTGACCTGGCTCCCATCCTTGGTGTCCTGTCACTACGATAACAGTATCAGGAGCAACTGGGAAACCTAGCCAACCCATGCATCCACTCAGTTACACTTTTAAGTCGCCTGTCAGCACCCATGCCTGCTTGCCCAGTCGCCAGGGGTCATTCCTGACAACCCTCCTGGACAAGCCATGAAAATTCTGACAACTACTACCTGACCCTCCAGTCTGTACAATGGGACACTGAGATCAGAGAGTGACACAAAGCTCTAAATCTGATGATTAGAACTCAGAATAAGGGGCCAAATAAAATGCTGAGGAAACACCCAAAGGCTCCTATCTAGCAGGACGAAATCCTGGCCATGATGATGTCAGAGTTCTCACCACAGAGAAGGTGGGAGTCAGCTAACAAAGGAGCAATGTCCCCCACCACATTCCAGGAGACTTCCTGAATTTCAAGATTGAATGAAGCAACCCTCACCAGACAAACTCGCTCAGCTTGCGCATGGTTGTGGGACTCTGGCGGGACTGTGTCTGGAAGACAGCCTGGGATTTGTAGCTTCCTGGAAAGCTGACAATGGATGCAGCTTTGTGTCACTGAACTGTACTTAATCGTACAAGGCAGTCAATCATCAAGTAAGTCACCAGGCTTGCATCACTCTGTCAAGGGATAATCAATACTATGTAGTAACGGCTTTTCTTCTGTTTTGCATTTGACACGTGAACCTTCGTGTATCAAGCACCCTTAGAATGAGGTCCAGCTGCAGCTCTGACAAGCTTGGTGCTGGCTGAGCTCTCCCCTCTCAAGTTCAGACTAGCCATGGAACTTACACTTGCTAGCCAAAGCGAGAGCATTTGCCTTTGGTAGCCGACGACTTGACTTAGAGTCACCTAACCACTTTTGGTAAAAGGCTCATTTACTCATAATCCCCATTCCCTGCGCTACTCCAGACTCCAAGGCAGCGGTTCTCAACCTGTGGGGCGCAACCCCTTTGGGGGTCGAACGACCCTTTCACAGGGGTCGCCTAAGACCATCGGAAAACAAAAAGATATTTACATTACGNTTTTGGAACTCTTTTTCTGGAATGGCCATCAGAGCTGTCATCGTATTACCCTTGATGTCCTGAATGTCATCAAAATGTCTTCCTTTCAATATTTCTTTCATCTTCGGGTAAAGAAAAAAGTCATTGGGGGCCAGATCAGGTGAGTAGGGAGGGTGTTCCAATACAGTTATTTGTTTACTGGCAAAAACCCCCTCACAGATAGTGCCGTGTGAGCTGATGCATTGTCGTGATGCAAGAGCCATGAATTGTTGGCAAAAAGTTCAGGTTGTCTAACTTTTTCACGCAGCCTTTTCAGCACTTCCAAATAGTCAACTTGGTTAACTGTCCAGTTGGTACGAATTCATAATGAATAATCCCTCTGATATAAAAAAACACTAGCAACATCATTGCAACAAGCTCGCGAACTTAATTGTTAGACCTTCACGTATTTTTAAAAAGTCTCCGCCCCCTCAGACGCTTTTATAAGTACAGCTTACAGACTCACATTGAGAAGCCCACCTCAGGCCTCCTGGACAAGACCCAGAGGCCTCTGCTTGTCTGTGACACTGTGCTGCCGCCCCCGAAACCCTTCCAACTCAGAAGCACACTTGATTCTCGCTGTCCACTCCCAGCGCGTTCGTGTGCTTCTTCATTTCTCAGGGAAAGAAAAGTGGTGGAGAGCTGGGTTTGCTCATCAGGGATAAGGCGCAGCGTTCTGAGGATATGCCTCAACGCCAGGCCTGGTGATCGGTCTCCTGCACACACTGGAGGCCTCCAGGGCCCCAGACAGAGATTTCCCTGATTCTAGAGGGTTCCCTCTAGACTCTCTAGAATGCCTGCAGTTGATTCTGTTCGGGGTTAGGATTCTTGTGTTGCACTACCCCACAGCCCCAGTTTATATTTCCTCTTTCTCTCTCTGTATTGCACCCCTCTGGCTAACCATTAACTGTATTTTTCTTCATAGACCTGATTCAACCCTTTAAAGACCATCCTAGTCTTGGCTCCAGACTTCTTTGTCCATATTATTGTTGTAACCAGGCCAGCTTATCTTTCCTGGGGAGTTGAAGCTTGCTTTCCTCTATCGGCGGTTATAGAACATGCCCAATAACTAGCAAGTACATACTAAAAGCAAGTACTGTTCTGACACTTAAGTACACAGAGTGAGGAATCTTGATCTCCACACCCAAGCTCCAGGAGACTGTCCCTGTGACAGCCATCTCATGCCCCATCCTGGGTGTGGACGGCCCCACCATAAACCCCGGCTAGGAAGTGATGCCACTTCTAGGACTGAAGGGATTCTAAGGAACCATCACATCTAGAACGTCCAGGCAAGGTTTCTTCAAGTTGGTTAATCATCTTGGAAAGGTCTTCTTTTACTGCAGCAAGTTTCAAAGGCTCAGCTTTTGCTTTCAGATAAATTTGAGATGTGCAAATGGAGAGGCAGCTCAGGGCAGGGCTGGTCATCAGCCTCCAGGAAGTCAAAGGTTCCCGTGATTTCCCAAAGCAGGTGATGGACAGACTGAAAACAGGTGACAGGGCAGTAGCTGCTGAATGGTCAGTCTGTCGTCTTTTCCTAAATCAAGCTTTTACTTAGAGATAACTGTGGACTCACACGTGGTTGTGGGAAATGATGCAGAGAGACCCTGTGGACCTACTGTCCTTAGTGGCAACATCTTGCAAAACTACAGTACGTCTTCGAAACACAAATGCGTTGTCCTTATATGACCAGCCCTTCGTCCCTCCAACCCCCAACGCTTCCTTTTCCTTTTAAATGAAGTAGTATTTGTTTTGTTGTACTTTATGTGTATTTTTTTTAAAGATTTTTATTGGGGAATTGGGGAGATGGGAACAGCGCTGGGGAATTGGGGGAAGGGGAACAGACAAGTTGCTGTCCTTTTGTTCTTCAGTTTAGTTGTGGAGGACG
>NW_017731441.1:3024740-3035799 GCF_001890085.2 Hipposideros armiger | reverse complement strand
GAACGACCCTTTCACAGGGGTCGCCTAAGACCATCGGAAAACAAAAAGATATTTACATTACGATTCATAACAGTAGCAAAATTACAGTTCTAGAGTAGCAACGAAAATAACTTTATGGTTGGGGGTCACCACAACATGAGGAACTGTATTAAGGGGTCGCGCGGCATTAGGAAGGTTGAGAACCGCTGCTCCAAGGGGATACAGATTACACGTGATTCATGAAGACGTCCTTCCTCGCCAATACAAGAAGTCTATAAGAACCGTCTCTACATGGCACAACCCAAGTAACTATTACATCAAAGCAATAGCCGTTGCAACCAGAAGCCCTGACCATTCCCAACACACCTCCTATGAGTGCCCCAAAGGGACGCCGGCTTTTCAGAACCAAAGGACTCACCCTCAGCAACAGAGAGCAGCCAGGAGCACCACTCAGAATAAAGGTAGTAGCTTTTCATTTCAGACACGGAGATTCGGACAGCATTTCTGTCTCCCATGGCTGATACGCACACAGGGAGACACACTCCCCTGCTTTGGATCCTGCTGTCCTGTGGTTACCCATTAGCCATCTTCCACTGAACTTTGCTCCCTAAAATGTGCCTGAGGGACCAGCTGATTTTTTTACTTTCGTTTTTACCCATGAACTAGGAGGAGGTATTAAAAGGTGATTACTCTCCTGCAGGCTAACATCTGCTCCCTCCACCCTGCTCATTTACACACAGACTCTGGACCGGCTGGCCGGGTACTGAATGACTGAAGGGAAAAGGAACGTCTGGGCCCATTTGGGGCTCAGTTCAAGGCACAAGGGACACCTCTGCTCGCACGACTTTCTTGTGCTTTTAAGCATGCAACGAGAAGCTGAAATACAGCTACGTCCCACACTGTATGGGGAGAGAAGCATGTTTGCTAGAAACATTAAATCAGACAATACTGACTAGAATGACTCCACGTCACTACCTTCTCCCATCTGATAAAGTCCAATCCTCTGGAAAACAAAATGTCCAATTCTCTAGACACAAGTGAATTTGTGGGAACAAACACAGGTGGAGCTGGTATTTGTTTAAAGGAAGGTGAGCAAAGTAGAGGCACAGGCACCGTATTCCAACGCCCCCTTCGTTCCTTCCCAGCTTTTCATTCAAGGGCTGTGTGTCTCGAACAGGTTTGGGGGGTAAAGCATGTGCCCCAACCTTCTTTCAGAGCCCAGAGAACTCTTGAGCCCCTTCATACAGAGTTGCAGCTGGCCCTGCCCTGCCCATCACATGGTCTGGGCTCCATGGGGGCAGTGGGAAGGATTTCCTCTCACTCCATGTTCAGAGATCAAGGCAGCGGAGAGTTCATCACCCCAACGAGCAGGTGCCCGGTGATAAGCCCCGTTACACACTGGAGTCCAAGTTGCGTAGACAATGGGGCCTGGGGGAATGGGGGGCTCTGGGGGGGGTGTGAGCCTACAGCCCCAGGGCTCCTTGGGGTTGAAACCCCACAAAGGCCAGACTGCTCAGCCCCCCAGCTCTGTATCTTCCTCCAGCCTAAGTCAAGCTCTCCCCAAGCGAGCCTGACAAAATAGGAAGTTTGGGTTAGGAAGACAGAAGCAGTGACTTCCACTACATTGCCTAAACTTTAAAAAACAAGTAAATAAAATAATATAACCAGATTTCTTCAGACCATGAAACTTCTTACAAACAAGTTGACTAGAGGCCCTAAGGAAATATCTCAATGCAAGTATTTCTCCTCCAAATAAGTGCACTTTAAAGAAAACAGCATGCTCTCTTCTCTTTTGGGGTCTCACCAGCTCATCTGGGTGTTCCAAAATGTCAAAGAGAATCACAACCGTGGGAATAGCTACTACTTCCCCCTGCTTTCTGCAGCTCCTGGAAACATGAAAACCAAGTTCGCAGGCACAAATGCTGTTCGGGGCAAAACCCAAAGGATCCAAAGGCCAAGTGTCCACACTTAATTTTCCCACATGCTCGTGCTCACTGAAAGCTACTTAAAGAAAACGTGGGGCTTCTCCTCTGTATCCTCCTCTCTCACTTCTGGGTTTGGCACAAACATGAGCCTCTGCCTCCCAAAGTCACAGGGAACATCACCAGCCCCAGAGCCTGTGATCTGGCATTCAAAGCAGGCCATGTGTTTTATGGTTCAACTTGGCACAGGCAGCGGCTCATCTCGCTAAGTCGCAGGTCGGATCCCCACCTTCAGGAGTCTGCTGTCCTGGAACAGGTGGAGAAACCCAAGCAAATGCTAGAACCATGCTACTATCTTGGCCTACTTCGGAAAGGGCCTCACCAAAATTTAGTGCTGCTGTGATTTCAACATTTTTCGGTGCACTGATTTTCCAAAAGAAAGGAAAGATTCCAAAGATGTCACCCATTGAGTGATCCAATGTTTCCAGTGTGCGCAACTGAGCTACTGTTTGCCTCCAGAATTCCTTCCAAAAGAACTTTTTTTTTTTGCATGTGACCTTATATCCAAACATTTTTAATTTTTATATTAGCTACCAGGGAGCTCAAAGGAAAATTTCGTGATAACTTGCAGTGATCAACTCACCCAGTTGCTTCAAATGTTTTTTGCTTCTTTTAATTAATTCTGGTTCTGTTTAAAATTGTCCTTGCCAACTGGAAACATGTTTCTAGAAGGAGAATTTTTCAATTCTAAGTAAAGCAATCAATTTTCTTGGCTTGTTGAATCTCAGTCCCAAATGTACTGGGGCAGAGGAGCACAGAGTGCTCACTGTGCATTCCAGCAGCCACTGTAGGTAGTCATCTATTTCTCTAAGTGTGGCGGCTCCTTGTAGGACATACAGAGGTGATGGTCAAGAAGTTACCACTAACTTCCACTTAATTAATTGCTATCACATCCGTTTCTGGTTATCAAAGAAAACTACAATCTTGCAACTATACTTTCTCCCCGTGCCTTCTAACTCGCAATGGGAAGTCTGACTGTTGGATCATCTCCTAACCTGAAGATGATTCTTTCCATGTTCAGCCCAAGAATAATGGCTGCAGTGCCTGGGGGAGGACCCAGGGCCTAGCTTGACCCAGACATGCATGCACAGGTGGGTTTTTGAGGAAGGAACCAGGCCACACTCACAGGCGGGAAAGGAAGCCAAGGCTGAGTACTTCTCTGGGAGCAGGGAAAAGTTAAATATTAGGTGCCGGATAGCTTGGTCGCCGCTCCTGCCGGTCATGGGGATTTAACTAGGAAATGCCAGACTGCACTGGTGCAGGGAGGCTGAGAGGGCTGCAGGGAGCTACACTGACCCAGGGCCTCAAGTGTCCAAGGACTTAATTGCCCATTGTCCGCACTGGGTCCTGATTACGAACAGGAAGAGCAACAGCAATAAAGGCATTCAATAAATACTAATGAGTGAAAGAGGAGCCTCGAGTCAGATAGTGTCCTCCCTGTTCCCCATTTCTGAAGAGGCTCAGCAATGACCCCAGCACTGCCGGCTCCGATTTCACAGGGAGGGGACATCTTGGTGGGGGCCCCATTTCGCATTGAGGGAATGCCCTGGGGTCCTCATTTCATGGCAAGGGGATAACTTGGGGGCCCCCATTTTACAGTGAGAGGACACCATGGTTATCTTCATCTCAGAGAGAGGATGCCCTGGGCCCCTATTTCCCCCAAGGGGACACCCATGGAACACTAGATTCACTTGTGCAGACCACGTGGCTGGTGAGCGGGGCACAGGCTCAGGCCTTGCCATCGCCCTCCCCTTTGAAGACTCTGGGCATCAGGATGATGATTCAATCCTTTCACAATAGGGGGTCCTTGGTGCCACCCTAACAGAGCCAGAGCGCAGATCCCCCATGGCCAGGATGGGTCTGGTCAGACAGTTCGGGGACCTCTGCCTAACCCATGTTGAGTGACCTTCAGAGAGCAGGCTTGGGAGGAGAATGAGAGAGGCACAAATGGAGCCTTTACACCCCTGGTGAGTGCTGGGCAGGCCTGAGGGTCCACACATGGCCCCTTATAACCACCTCACTCACTCTGTTAGGACAGAAGTCAGTGGACTCGGTGAAAAGGTCAAGACCTTGTTATTTTTAACCCTGAATCACTTGCACCGATGCCGCTGAGCTCAGAACCACAATCAAGGAGTAGAAGCAGTCAGGCTTTGTGTGTGGCTCCACCCCCAGCCCAAAGGGAAACTGAGGGTGGCTCTCCTGCCCACGTTTGAGTCCACCCCGGGGGCCGCCAGTCACCAGGGCCACACACTCAGCCCTGCCCAGGAAGTGCCACTGGTGAAGGCCTCAACAGGCGAGGTCAGGAAAGGTTTCACATAGGTTTACTGGGCCCACACGGCTTCTCTCATCCTCTTCTCAAAGCTAATTGGTCAGCCCCCGTGGGCTATTCAACCTTCCCAAAAGAGAAAGGGGGCCATAGGGTCCCAAAACCATGGAGAGGCATGGTGCTGGCTCTAGCCTGTTATTTTTGATGTCTTGCACATTACAGACATTGAGGGCATCTGTCCAGGAACAGATACCACTCTGTCACCCTAACAAAGTCCCACAGCATGCCTGGGATCACAGAGTCAGCTGCTGCCCCAAGTTCAACAGCAAACCTCATATTCACAGGTCTGTGAAGGAGGGAGTGGGTGCTCCTAGAAAGAAGGAACAGAATGATTGACAAGGCTCTTTTCTCCAACTCAATCTATTTAGAATATCCCTGCTCCTTTGGAAGTCAATTTGTGAAAACATTATTTTGAGACCTGTGAGAATTTCAATTGTGCTACCTGGCTGAACAGATGCTCAAAACTCCCGTGCCCTTCCTCTAGTAAAAAAAAAAAACAACAACCAAAAAACAGTGCCATTCAGAGAGAGAAACTCGCGCAAGGGCTGCCTGCATTCCTTGGCAGGTAGCCGCCTGCCCAAGTCTGGCTCGCTAACGTCCAGCTGCAATGGAAGACAGGAGCTCGGATGCTGGGGCAGGATATGAGACAACTCCACTCCAGTCCCCCTCCCACAGGACAGCCATCCAGGCAGCAAAGGTACAGCACACATGCCTCACTTGCAGAGTGTATGCCCTTTACACATGTGCTTTCCTTATATATGCCCCACTGTCACCCCAACCAAAGCAGAGACATGTGAGTCCAGATTCCTCAGAACCAGAAGACAAAGTAAATCAGACTAGAGCCGAAGTCCGGCTCCAGCAAAAACTGCCCAACACTTCACTTCTGACCTTTTAAAAACATCTTGCTAATGGCACACATTTTTTAGTGAAAGAAATATACAGGGACGCGCCCGCTGCTAAGGGGATAACTGGAGCCTGTCCGCAGGCGCCTTATGGTGGTACCACCCCATCCCGCCTCACCAGGCTGTAGGCGCCGTGAGGTCCCCCGGTGCCTCCGCATCAGCAGCCAGAATCGACGCTGGAGGCTCTCTGTGGGCCCCCGTGATGCTCCCCTCTCGGCCATCACGTTGTCTCTCCACCAGGGACACGCAGCAGCAGCAGTAGTGGCTTTGATTCTTCAGGATGGGCTCGTGCAAGGGCCAAATGCAGCCCCTGTATCAGAGCGACGTGGTTTCTACTACCTTGTAGGCGCCAAGGATGTGGGCGAGGGCACCTGGGTGCTGTTCTGCACGCTGAGCTGGGCACACGACCTCTAGTGACCTTGGGTTTACCGAGTCCGGAGAAAGAACAACAGAGCTTCAAGTCCGTTCTCAGGAGCCCCTGACCTCCAACTCCTCACTCCGTAATGACCGCCTGTACCGACAGTCCACTCGGGCAGCTCAGAACCCGCCCTCTCCCGAGGCCTGTCTCCTGCCACCTGCACAAGGAGGGCCAGCCCGAGGGACCAACGTCGGCGCTTGCCTGCCTTCCACACCTCACAGGCCAGGCAGCGGAGAAAACGCCTGTGCTACGAGGGAAAGCCTCCTGCAGAGTGGGGGCAAGGCCTCACCCTGACAATCTATTTGCAAGTTCTGGGCGTTTCCTTCCTTAGAAAGGGGGGCTTGTGCGGGCTGGATCTCCTAATGTCAAGGGGCTGCTCCGACTGCCCAAGCCAAAAACACCTTCCAAACTAAGGAAGTCTCAAGTTCAAACAAACAACTACAAGGCGGGAGGAAGGGAGGGGAAGTGGCCCCAGCCTTTCTTGAAATAAACTGGAAGTTTGGACGTCTGTTACTCCTGTCTGCTGTTCAGCTTGGGAGAAAGGAAATGATAACGCTGCTTTGCTTGGCAAGCCGACACTTTCCCCAGGGAGATGCTGAACCCGCCCCGAGCCCAAAGGCTCCAGACCCTGGTGCCATGACACTTCCCAGGGCATGAGCTCTCAGGACTGCCCCGTGATAGCCCAGGCGGCTCTTCTTGTCCCAAAGCTGCTGCATGCCAGCTTCATGCTGGGCACACTCTGGTGTTTGAGATCCTCACCCCTAACTTGCCAGGAGGTCCATTTCAGTGCCTATGCTCAAGGTTACAGAGTAAGAGGATGACAGAGGGTTCGCATTTAGGTCTACCTGAAAGACCGCACTTTACCCCCGTGTGCCAAGGTTGCCAATAAACCAGTGTGATTACAGCAGTCATCCCTGGTTTGCAGTACAATAATGCACTTACTTAATTTTGGTTTTTCAGGGTGCACCACTCCTCCCCTAACTGTTCATAGGCTGTGGGAACCCGGATAAACTGATGTGCCCTTCCCGCTGGAGACTGTGAAGCCAAGGGGACAGTCTTGGTCCTGGAATGTGTGCTTTTTCAGCCCTTAAGAAGGAGCTCTGGTATCTGTTTTCAGCTTTCCACAAACGTGTGACTCCACCCAGCGGCTTTCCTTGCTGGTGGAGATTTGCATTTCTAAGCACCAAAGGTGTCAAGAGCTGAGAAAGGGTGGGAGGAACAGGTGCTGACCTCCGCTCCACCGCTCTCCAAGCCTACCTGTTACCTGACGGTACAGCATACTGTCCTCTGAGACCACTCCAAGAACTCAGAGAGTGAAGATAACGGGCTCCCTGTGCTACATCTGTAATAAGCTAAAAGAGGAAAACCACGCACAAAGCCTAGAAAGTCACGGTCAGCACCAAAGCAAAACTGCCACAGATTCAAAGCATTAGCAGCCGGTGCTGTCAGGCGCTTGAGCTTTCATTTCTGTTCCTTACATTGGCTTCCAAGCAGAGGCCAGTCTCAACACATAATCAGGAGGAAACAGATGGTGCCTTTGATGTGGCACGTCCAGGACAAGTCCTCTTCCCATGACCAGGGCACTGAGCCTTCCACTTAATTCAATCCACAGAGCCCCAGGAAAAGACACCCGGAAACGTGATTGCTACGTGTCCACAGAAGCAGCTTGCCACTAGATGATTACTAACTGCAATGAGCCGTCCACCATGCATTGTTTCTGAAGCTGGCACTGAATCTCTCTCTGTGCGNCTGTGCTCTTAGAAAAACTAGAGACTGAACTATTGGATTTCTGTCTTTTTCATGACTTCCTGGTAAGGCTGTTTGGAGTCTACATTAACACATATTTTAAATGTACAATCAGTAGATAAGGTTAGTTAGTTTGAAGATGTTCTTTTGGTGAGAAAAATCTGACAGGATGGCTAATTGGGACTAAAATTTTCACATACAAATGATCATTACATTTTGATGAATAACATAAGAAACAAAATAACATGTATTTTTTTGTATGAGTACAAAATCATTGTGTTCACTTTAGAAAATATGGTAAACTCTAATAGCATCAAGTAGAGATAGTCTTTTGTTTATCCTTCTGATGCAGTTTTATACAAATTGTAACAATATAAATGGTTTATAACAAATTTTTCACTCAAACTTTGTTCAGCCTTCTACTCTTCTACTTGATTTTTAATAGCTATGTAAATGTTCCCTTGGACATGCGTTTTAAAATTTAATCAGATATTTTTAAAGCTATTATTGATTATCGTAAGATTTAAAAACAAATAAACAAACAAAAACACAGGCAGAAAGCTTTTTTCTCACGTCTGATTGTTTCTGTTAAATTCCTAGAAGTAGAATTATAGACCAAAGGGCATAGCCCTTTCCAAAGTTTTTGAAATACTCGTACGTACTTGATCTTTACATGTGCAGACATGTGTTAATATGTATCCTCTCCAAGCACACACACAAAGTGCTGGGTTCAGCAGCTCCCCTTGGAGGGAGAGGCCCTGACACAGGTGGCGTCCTAGTGGACACACCTTGTCCCTGGGGCCAGCCCAGCATTGCTAAGAACTTGCATGGTAAGGATTCTCGTTTCCTAAAATTAAATACAAAATCAAAAACTTATGAGCTAAAGACCACTGCCTAGAGTGAGGCGAGAGCCATTCACACCAGCCCGCAAGGTAGCACACACCACATCTCAAAGCCCCACACAAACTGGGTAACTGAAACATCTGTGGTCACAGGGCTGCCTCCCCCAGCATCTTAGCAGATGGAGAAGCAGAGCTGTGCCTGGGAGCTGTCTGACCAGGTCTACTTGCTCCTAGCTGGGTCCTGGCAACACTGAAGTCACACCTGTCAGCCACATGCCGCCTCTTCAAAAGGCACACTTGTTTAGGCCAATTCTCAGCTCTGCTTGAGGCCTGAGTAACCTGACTTCCCTCCTCTCTGGTCTTGGTTAAACTGAAGGCCATGCACAAACTCTCCAGCCCAGGCTCTAGGCCAGGCCTCCATGGCACCCTTGTGGGGGAAAGTGCCCATGGTGGAAGTCTTGGGGATTGAAGAGGGAGGATGTGGTAGTTTCCTGGGGCTGCCATGACAATACACCACAAACTGGGCAGCTTAAGACAACAGGAAGCTATCCTCTCACAGTTCTAGAGACTGGAAGTCCAAACTCAAGGTGTCAGCAGTACACACTCCCTCTGAGACCTGTAGGGGAAAGTCCTTCCTTCTTTTCCACGTTCTGGTGATGACCGGCAGTCCTTGGTTTGTGGCCGTATCACCCAATCACAAGACCATCTTCGCCCTGTGTATCTGTATGTCCTTTTCTTATAAGAACAGCAGACACTGAGTCAGGGTCTACCTACTCCAGTGTAACCTCATCTTAATTAATTACATCGGCAATGACCCTATTTCCAGAACCTTCTGAGGTTCTGGGGTTTAGGGCTTCAACATATCTTTTTAAGGGAAACAATTCAACCCATAAGAGTGAGTAAATTGCTAAGAACGTTTATCTAAAAGGCAGACACAGAGGGACAGAACAATTCATAAGGGACGGCGGGCCTGGCAATGGGACATCAGTGGTGACCATTTCCCTCACTGAGCACGCCCATGGACCGCCCTTACATTCCGCTGGGCATCTACTGCAGTCTCCACGCCACTGGCCATTCCTTCCGGCTCCCTCTAGTTGAAGAGTTGAATGAATATAAAACCCTGAAGAGCTTCTTTTTTTTTTTTTTTTTNAAAATCATGCTGACCGTCCATGGAAACCTATCAGCTGCCAAATGCCCATCATATATGTTCTTTCCTGTTATTACTGCTAGGAAAACAAACAAACAAAAAAACGAAGGCTGTTATACAAAAATTAGACACATTCAACACATAATGTCAAGCTTAAGAATATATAATACAAGGCCAGCAGCTCCTCCTACCAGTGCGCTTGGAAACCGCATTTAATCTCTGCACCATTTCTTCCAGGGCCATCTCTTCATTTCTCAGCCAAAACCTCATCCTCCCGCAGAACAAAACGATTCTCTGCAGCTGCTTTCCTCTGCACCACAAGGTGCTTCATGGGTGGGGTAGAGTGAGTGGGGAGGGGGCGCGGCTGCGAGGCTGGGGGTGGGGGGGCACGGCAGTGCCTTCCTTCCCGGGATTGGTCCCCAGCCCCGCCAAGGGGCGCGCCCTGCGCCAGGGTGGGGGCTGCTCGGCGGAAGCGGAAGCGTGCCCGCCCCGCGTACTCCCGCGCCACCAGGGAGCTCCGCGTGCACCCCTGCGATCACCTGGAAGCCCTGCGTGTGCACTCCCGCGGTCACCTGGAAGCCCTGCGTGTGCATCCCCAAGGTCACCTGGAAGCCCCGCATGTGCACCTTCAAGGTCACCAGGGAGCCCTGCGTGTACACCCACTCCGGTCACCTGGAATTCAAGTGTGTAAACCCACCGATGGTCTGACAGTCCCGCGTGTGCACCCCGCGGGGACCTGGGACTGCAGCGCTACCCCGCGCAGAGACGCAGCCCAGCCCACCACTCCCACCCCGGGTCTCTGCGCCCTCCGGGAGAGGAAAGAGCAGCTTGGGGGTGGTCGCCAGGGCGGCCCAGAAACTGCCCGCCCCCCTTTACCTCCGGCCGTCCTTGGGCAGGTGCAGAGGCTGCAGCAGCCAAGCGCGCCCTGCCTGTGCCGCCGCATGCCGCCTGAGCCGCCCCACGTCAGTGCGTCCGCTGGTCGGTGGTGGTGTCTCGGGAGGCCGGGCCGCTCCCGCAAGGCACCGCCTGCCAAGGACGCCGGCGGCGAGGGAAAGCGTGCGCCGCAGTCTCTGGCCCTCCGACCTCACCATGGTTGGCAGGAAGCCACTGTGTGCATTCTACACCTCAGCGCCCTGCTGATGCGAGTCATGTGTGTGCAGGGCTATGGCTGCCACATCCCAAGGACGTGCAAGAACGTAGGTGTGTACACTGGGCCTTGGATGAGGCCTCTTCTTTTCCAGGGGGCTTGCCATCATTTTGTGGTTGGCATGACAGGTAGCATGCCCTTCCTGACAGAAGGAGTATTTCAGGAGGAAGTGACCATTTCCATGAATGGTTTGGGAAATTCAAGCAAAGAGTGGCTGAGGTTCAAACGGCTGCTCATGTCAATACAATGTATGTGCCGACATCCTGGTGTGGTGACTGTCAGGCACTGAGCTGAGCCCAAGGGATGAAAAGATGAAGATGACACAGCATTTGCTCTCAGAGGGCGCATGGGTCTGGGGGACAAGAAAGATCTGGAAACAAATCGTTGCAACATGAAATGAAGGTGTAATAACCACGTATGGGAGGTGTGGGGTAAAACTAAGAAATTGCTGCCTTTTTTTCTTTTCTTTTTCACATCAAAACCTATTGAATATCAGCAGTTTTCTATGATTCAAAGTAGAGCCCAATGAGGGGAGGGGTCTGGAAAGGTGTCACCACAGGGCAGACAGAG
>NW_017731441.1:3019457-3022670 GCF_001890085.2 Hipposideros armiger | reverse complement strand
CGAACCAGGCCCAGGCACTGGTTCCAGGGTGCGGGGCCCAGCAAGGCAGGTGAGCTCCCTGCCTTCTTGGGGTTTCCACTCTGAATAGGGGACGGCCACTAACAAGGACGCACATCCCTGATGACAGATGGTGAACAAGCCGGGGAACAAGGTGTGTCAACCGGCACCATTCCTTTGGGCACTGATGTGAAGCCGTATGACAAAGTCTGAGAGATGCATAGCTCCTGTTCCAGCAATGAGCTCTGCTATGCGCACACCAGTGTCCACAGATACCAATGTCTGCATAGTGATACAACTGTGGAGGAGGAAGGGATGGAAGGAGGGAGGGCAGGGAAAGGAGGAGGGAAAGTTGGAAAGGTTAATGAAAGAGGGAAGGGAGGAAGAGGAGATGGAGGGAGAAGCCAGGGACGGGGAGGAGAGAAGGGGAAGGGGGAAAGATAGGAGGGAAGAGGAGGACTGCAGACAGCACAGGCCCATCCACAGTGGACCGGATAAATCAGGTGAGCTGTGATCATGTGACAGGCAACCATGCAGCGATAGAAACAAGGGCATTCCAGCGCTTGAGCTACAACAGGGCATTGCAAAGAATACATAATATATGACTCCATTTATACCTAATTCAGGAACAGGCCAAACTAAGCTACACAGTTTTAGGGACACATGGCGTTGGTTCCCCAAGTCCTCAGGCAGGAAGTGAGATGGTTTGAGGGGAGGGACTCAAGGGGCTGCAGAGACTGTGACTTTCCTTGAACAGGCATGGGGTACAGGGAGTCTAATCACATTACAATACATTTTTACATGATAGAGGGAGCTGCAGGGCTCCTCCTGAGGAGGAGCAGGGAGCCTGGGCCAGGGGTCTTCATCCTTTAGTCCCTGAGGACAAAACCTCACAGATGGGCAGGGTCTGGACAGAGGTGAGGGGCGAGGAAGTGGAAGAAAACAGGACAGGGGACTTAAGTCCTCAAGGTGCAGAGGGGAAGTGGGCAGCCCATGAAGAAGCAGGCACTGGAGAAGCCATGGCGATGCCACCAGAGCACTGTTCTCAATCCAAACCCCAGGTACCTTGTCTGGCTCCCAGACAACCTTGTTCTCCAGACCCTCTGGGCCCAGCAGCAATCTCCATGCCTGAGACCCCCCACTAGCTAACTCAGGGCCAAAGATGGGGACAGAATATTCAGCAAACAAAAGGCAGGAGTCACCCAGGACACTGTGAGAGGGACTGACTGTGATAGAGCTCACTACATAATGTAAGAAGGGCTAGATTTTGCTTGACATCACTAATCAGCAGGGAAATGCAAAGCAAAACCATGAGGAGATGTCACCTCACACCTGTTAGAATAGCTGCCAAGAATACAAGAGTTAACATGTGTTGGTGAGGGTGTGGAGAAATTGGAAACCTCACACACTGTCGGTGGAAATCAGTATGAAAATTTCTCCAAAAATTAAAAATAGAACTACCATATGACCCAGCAATTCAACTTCTGGGTATATATCCAAAGGGAACAAAATTAACATCTTGAAGAGATATGTGTACCCCCATGTTCATAGTATCATCATTCACAATAGCTGAGATACAGAAACAACCTAAGTGCCTTCGAGGGATGAATGAATAAAGAAGACATGGTGCACACATACAATNTGCTTTACTTAATCCTCACAACAGCCTTATATGGCTACTATCTCTGCTTTACACCTGTAAAATCAGATTCACTAAGGTTAGGAAATCTGCCCAACTTCAAACATCCTGAGCCCAGCCCCACCTTGACTGCAAAACCACTCTTCTTGCTACGCCAGCGTATCGCATTGCCTCTGAGAGACCAGGGGACAGGGAGGGACCGCTCCAGTGTGCACAGACGCAGCCAGGAGGACCAGGCCGGCACACACATCTCCTGTAACACAATTTTTAATTTAAACATTCACCGTACTTTTTTATCACACCTCACACATCATTTCAATTCAAGTCGCAGACCCTACTGAGGACATTATGTGAGGACTTACTGTACTTTAAAGTATACTTAGTGTCTTTTGAATACCCCTCTTTAACTACTAACAGTCCTTATTTTTACAAACAGCTGACACTCATTGTTTGTAACCATGTCCATGAACATGGCAATCTCAGAGACATTTACAAAATAGTTTGAGCACGGGAAGCAATTTTAAAAGCCGCTAAATCTGAGAGCTTCCAGGGCCACTGCAGGTTGCCAGCTGGGCTGCCTCTGAGGCAGGGACTCCACTAGGGCATACCAACTACACGTCAACAACCTAGGGCAGCGGTTCTCAACCTTCTTAATACCACAACCCCTTAATACAGTTCCTCATGTTATGGTGACCCCCAACCATAAAATTATTTTCATTGCTACTCTATAACTATAACTTTGCTACTGTTATGAATCATAATGTAAATATCTTTTTGGTTTCCAATGGTCTTAGGCGACCCCTGTGAAAGGGTCGTTTGACCCCCAAAGGGGTTGAGACCCACAGGTTGAGAACTGCCGGCCTAGGGCCATGCTTACAAAGCACTCTGTTTTTGGAATTCTCTGGAAAAATATTTCCTTTCCTTCAAGGGGAGAGACTGATGCATCTAATGGAAACCATGCTGGATGGATTTTATTTCTGCTGGGTGCTATAGTCCCTGCACCTAAAGCTCTTAGGTTCAGTATCATGAACATTTCTGTGCAGAAATACACACATCCTGTCCCCCCTGGCTGAGTCACCCTGACAGGGGCAATCAGGGAATGCCAGGCCACTCTGCCTCCGAGGATGTGCTGGGAAACTTCTTATCTCCTGAAAGCCCATTCTGACACTCTGGTCCCTTAGCTCCCAGCCTGCTGCTATGCGAAGCCGCGTCTCAGCCACACACCACCTTCCAGGAAGGGCTTATGGCCAAAGAGTGCAGAGCAGCCTGGATGGTTCAGGTGACAGCAGACAGGCTAGCGCAGTGCTCTTCCTTTCCTCTCATTGCCCATGTCCAGCTTGGTCAGTCCCACCTTAAAAACATGTCCAGAACCCCAATACCTACAACGCCTGCCACCCGCATGCCCACCACCCTGGTCCCAGTGGCCATCCACCTCCTGAACCTGGACTGGGCAATGGACTTCCTTTCCCATGGCTCCCTCCGCCTTTTCAACAAGCTGCCAGATGAGCCTTTAAAATAGGTGAGATCATATCACAAATCTGCTTAAATGTCTCAAAGGCTTCCAATTTCTCTCAGAG
>NW_017731441.1:2970777-3017732 GCF_001890085.2 Hipposideros armiger | reverse complement strand
TGAACTGTTGCAAAACTGAACAGTTTCCTTAGGAAAAACCCAGAACACAGAAAACTGAATCTCCCTTAGAAGAGCAGACTTATGCAGGGTACAGGCTCCATAATTAAAGACAAGAGTGTGGCCTCATCATCTCCCTCACAGAGCACTTTCTACATATTTGGGCTTGCTCTTCTCTGTTCTTTTCCTTTCCATCCCACATCTATTTATGCTACCAAGGACTTCACAGATCAGACCTGTCACAAAAGCAATGTTCATTTTCTGACTTCAGAGTTCTCCAGCGATCTCAGCAACAGAACTTTCCAAGGCCAACCTCTCCTTGCAATTGAATGTGGACATGGCACACAGAGAACACCATTATGGGATGCTTCAGTTTTTTCAAAGGAACATGTCAGAAGGCTCTACACTCATTACTCAAAAGTTGCTATAATGATGGTACTGGGACAACATCCCCATCTCCTCAAAGTGGCTGAGTCAGCAACTGAAAGATCAGTTGAAATTTGGCCTCTTGGACTGTGTTAAGTTTGGTGTAGAAGGTGAGAAGATGGGTCAGAATGGATGGGAATGAAGATGTTTGGTCCAAAGATTATGAGTACCATGGCTGAAATGCAACCAGAGGAGTGAGGAAGGCTCGTCAGCACCCTTCCCCCACCATCACTCATGTTTTGATGCAAACCCAGGATTTGTTCCTTCAATATGTAAAGAGCTAAAAGTTGTTAGTCCTCATTGGGGGCGGGGGTACATGATACAGCTTCTATTTTTACTGTCGTGTATACAGCCTCATCCATTTATCCATTTATCCATCCACCCATCACTCATCCACTCATCCATTGTCATCCATTCATCAATGACAAGAGTTAATATTTTGTTCAAGGTCAATTAATGGAGAAGGTGGCACAAGATTTAAAGACTCTTCTACTGCAGTGGTTCTCCATGTTGGGTTCTTGGACTAGCACCATCAGCATCACCTGAGAACTTAAAAATGCAAATTCTCAGGCCCTGCCCCAGACTCCCTGAATCAGAAACTCTGGGAGTGAGCTCCAGGTATCTCTGAGGGCTCTCTCCAGATGACTCAGATGCTCTAGTTTGAGGGCCACTGTTCTGCATGCGGAAAATACTTAAATCTTCTAGATCCATTAGCATTTCTCCCTCAAATATGTATTGCTTTTGCACCAACTACTGCCAATATAAAGAGAAAAACCAAAATCATGAAAATGCTGGAAAAGGAGCCCTACCACACAGGAGGGGAGCTTTTGTGATTGGAAAGTGCCCCTGGCTTTGTGATTAAAGATCTGATTCAAGAGTATATGAAATTTTAAATTCTCAAGGTCAAGAGATACAGATTGACAGACTGTATGGACAGCATGCTTTATCCTCCTTTACACGCAGACTAACCCAGATAATGAATGGCCTGGATGAGTGGGAGCAACATACAAATCTGAAGTTAAAATAAAGCAAGCGGCAGCATGTTCAGACCAGCAAAGATAAAAGCCTGTCAGTTCAGGGTGGAGCCATGGAGGGTCCAGCTCTATGCAGCTGAAACAGCCACAAAGCCTTCTGCAAGGTCGCTGAACCCAAGCCCCCAGCTCTTACCCTGACATAATGGGCCAGGCCCCCTGCTCTGAATTACTACACCAACATGCAGACCAACCTCCTGGTACCACCAGCCCACACCTGCCACTGATCCCAAATCACCCTGGAGNCCCAATTTAGATAAACAAAAACCACTTAATCTCTAAAATTGAGAAAGAACATCAACTCTTCTGTATTGTCAAACTTACAACTTTACATTTTCTTGAACGTCTCCTCCCAAAAGTTTTATTTCCTCTCAGTATTTGTGTATCTCTTGGGATTGAAACAGGACAAAGTTTCCTCTGAGGGAGAGAAAAAAGCATTGTGCTTTGAAACTCCTTCCTAAAGAGCTATGTGCTCCGTCAGTGGAGTGTCTGTATAATTTAGCAGCTCCCTTTGGAGAACCCCATCTAAACAGTATAGCCCCTCACAAGTCCCTTCCTCTCTAAGCCATGTACTCTCAGACACTTCCTTTTTCTTCTCATTTGCCTGGAAAATCCCCACATGCTTCATTACTGGGACTGTTAATCAAATAACGCAGTTAATGTTATTTAATAATAATCATGGCAGCAACCTGTGCTGAGTGCATGAGGCAGGCACTCGCTAAGCACATGCGTATGTGACAAAGGCCTCAATAAGCATTTGCCGAGCTCCCTGCCTGTGGGCAGCTCTCAGTGCTGTTCCCATGCATTTAACTCACTTGCTGTTCACATCCACCCTAGGAGGTAGGTGCTGTCATGGACCCACTTTACAGATGGGGAAACGGCATGTCGGAACCACAGGCCGACAGATGGCAGAGCTGGGGTTTGAACCCAAGGCTGTGGTTCCAGTCGGTAACTTCAGTCTTTATTTAAAATTCAAACGCGCTCTCTAGAGTGGTGCTATGGCTATCCCCAATGCAGAAAACCTCATTCCACATTTTATCCAAATAGTACTATACATTTTAACTTCAGCATTTAATTAGAATTCGAATGTAGACAACTAGATTTTTGGGTGTGTGTCAGACAACTGCAATAGCTTAGACCACGTTGAAAGATACAACATGTATTGCTTTCTCCAAAACCAGAGGGATAAAATGAATATGACCAGATAACGTCTTAGTTGATCAGAAATACAGGAGTGTGAAAATACTATTTATAACAGTACGAATCCAACTTCAAGGATTAACGATATATACTTACATAGAGACAATAATTCTGGCAAAGAGGTGGTTTTAGACAGATAGGAAGAGCTTCCAACCATGGCAATCCCTGTATGTGGGTAACAGGAAGAAACAAGCAGATACACGACAAGCAACCTCACTGTGTAGAATCAAGCTGCAAAAGACTACATTTGGTTAAGCTGTGAATCAATGGACCCTATGGGACTATTAAAATTATTCTCTTCTAGGGAAAATGTGTTTATCAAGGATAGCACCCATTTCACCAGTTGCTGAGGCCTGGAAAGCTTTCTGTTGCAATGTTATTAATTTTTTTATTAATTATAACAAAAGAAGGGTTTCTCACGTCATGTTCTTTTATGTTTACTAATCCCTAAAAGTCTGATTCTGAGGAGAATTCTTGGGTTATTAAACTGGTACAGATAACTGACAGCAAAGGTTCTCTCACCAGGAATGCCTGCCAAAGGAGCTGCTAAGAACACAGGGACTGAGCAAAGACTGGGGAAAACCTGCCATCCTGAGTGGTCTTTGTAGACTCAGCATCACGTGGCCCCCAGGGGAGGCTCACAGGAGTCTGGAACATGGTGGTTGTTCTTGTGGAGCTCCAAATGTAGTTGGGAGGACAAAGCTGATCTGTGAAGCAATTAGCAGACCACTGCGAGCAGCACATAATGAAATGCTACATGAGGGCTAAATGGAAATAAATGGAAGGCTGGGAGAGCTGACTGGTCCAGGAACTGGCTCTGGGAGGAGGGTGGGTGTGTACTGAGCAGAGAGGTGGGAGGACATTGGCAACGTGACTGTCATTTGGAGACACTAGACACAGGCAGGCCAAGGAGGGCGACTCATGATAAGAAGCATGTTAAGTATATGGATATGGTACCACCAACACAAGACCCACTTAAATCAAAACAGTTTTATGTTTGTTTGTTTGTTTGTTTTGCTTAAACAAAGGGATAATTAGCAAGCAAAAGCAGAAGCATGAATGTGATTGATTTCTACAAATCCAAATTAAGATTGCTCTCTTCAAGATGTTTAAAGCATGTTTTGTTTGGAATTGCCCTCAAGGTCCTCATTATGCAGCAGGTCCTCAAGAATATCACTTAGTACAACGTAGGAACTTNAGCCACTCGGCCGGCCCCTCGTGAAGAGCTTCTGAAAGCAGATGGCTGATGAGGTTTAAAAAAAAAAAAGTCAAAGAACCTTTACCTGTATCTTCCCCTGTGACTGTGACACCCTGCCGGTCATCAGCCCCCTGACCCGGAAGGAAAGGTGAGTCACATCATAGAGGAGGAGACGAGGACTCCACTCAGAGGAGAAAGAACTCCAGAACTTCACATCCCCCACAGCGTGCCTGGGGCGACAGCACTGCCTGTGGACCCGTGAAAACCCACACACGTTTCACTGATGAGAGCTGCTGGGAGGCAAAGAGCCACTTTCAAAGCTGATACCTGTGCCCTGGGCATAAGCTGGTGCTAGACGCTAAGGGGGGTACAGCCAGCAATCTGGCACCTGGCTGGGATGGCCTAGAACCAGGTCCCAAGGGCTCGTGGAGACGAATTCTTATGGCACATTCAGGATGAGATGAGTGAGTGGATGTGTAGGATAAACTGAATCGTTGACCCAATGTACTTGTTCTGTATACAGTGACACATACCCTGCAGAAGGGAAAATTAACATTCTCAGTGATAAATTAGTGTCGGGGAAACTTCCAGCCCACCCAGCTAATTAGCCAGATAGCGTATTCATTTCCCAGACCTGTGTTCGCCTCTTCTCTCCAGGCGTGTTTTGACACCTTCCCTGGTTTGTGCTCTTGTGGGATGGTGGCCGGGAGAGCACGCTGGGCTTGAGGCATCTGTCCAGCAGGAGCTTCCTTCTGTGCTGTCCTCCAGCGTCGACGTGAGGAAGCGACGCTCAGAGAGGGGGACAGTGCATGGCTGTCCCTGGGCTTCACCAAGCCCACCTCAACCCCTGACTGTGCTGGCTGCTGAAGACACGACCCCCAGAACAGGTCATCCCTGCTGAGTTCCTACAAGCATCACCTTCTCCTGCAGTTGCCATACACCCCGCTCCCCACATCCTGGAAGCCCCGACCTAGGATGGACCCTCACTAGTGGGATCCCTCCCTCTCTTCTCCCTTCCAACACACAGGGGGTGGGGGTGGGGGGCAGAGGGGGCACATCCCCAGAGGAAACATTTGCAGTCCATCTATCTAAAAGGGGTTACTATTCAAAATATACAAGGAAATTATACAACTCAATAGCCTAATAATAACAACAATAACAATAATAATCTGATTAAAAACTAGGCAAAGGATCTGAATAGACATATAAATAGCCAACAGGTACATGAAAAGGTGTTCAACATCACCAATCACCAGGAAAATGCAAACCAAAACCACAGTAAGATATCATGTCACACCTGTTAGAATGGCTATTATGAAAAAAAACAAGAAATGACAAGTGTTGGTAAGAATGTAAAGAAAAGGGAATCCTTGTACACTGTTTGTGTGAATGTAAATTGGTGCAGCCACTATGCAAATCAGTATGGAGTTTCCTCAAAAAGTTAAAAATAGAACTACCATATGATCTAGCAATTCTACTTCTGGGTATACATCCAAAGAAATGAAATCAGTATCTCAAAGAGATATCTGCACCCCCATGTTCACTACAGCATTATTCATAACAGCCAAGGCACAGAAACAACCAAAAGTGTCTTCCAATGGATGAATGGATAAGGAAAATGTCATACACACACACACACACACACACACACACACACACACACACACACACAGAGTACCAAAAAAATGTATACACATTTTAAGAAAGGAAAAAAACTGTATAAAAATTGTAATAATATATACTGATAACAAAAGATGAAAACAAGCCATGTGTATACATTGTTTTGGCACCCCTGGTATAAATAAATATAAATACAAATACAAATATAAATATAATGGAATATTATGAAGCCATAAAAAAAACGAAATCTTGCCATTTGTGACAACATGGATGGACTCTGAGGGCATTATGCCAAGTGAAATAAGACAGAGAAAGAAAAATACTATATGATCTCACTATATTTGAAATATAAAAAAGCCAAATTCAGAAACAGAGAGTAGAATGACAGTTACCAGGGGTTGAAAGGAGGGGGAAATGGGCAGGTGTTGGTCAAATGGTACAAACTTTCACTTATAAGATACAAAAGTTCTGGGGACCTAATAATGTACAAAATGGTGACTATGGTTAGTCATACTGTATTGCATATTAGAAAGCTGCTAAGATAGATCTTAAATGTTCTCACCACAAAAAAAGAAATAACTATGTGACACGATAAAGATGTTAACAAAACTTATGGTGGTAATCATTTGGTCGGACATTTAAGTTCACTAACTCATCCTAGAAAAAGTGCTACGTACCTCATTGCTGAATATCACTGCAGTCACCTTTGGAGTACTCCCCATGGAAAGATATGCACTGATGCCAGCGCCTGGTCCACCCTTCAAAGCAATTTTGGAACTCTTTTTGTGGAATGGCCATCAGAACTGTCCTTGTATTACCCTCGATGTCCTGAATGTCATCAAAATGTCTTCCTTAGTATTTCCTTGATCTTCAGGTAAAGAAAGAAGTCACTGGGGCCAGAACTGGTGAGTAGGGAGGGTGTTCCAATACAGTTATTTGTTTACTGGCTAAAAACGCCCTCACAGACAGTGCCGTGTGAACTGGTGCATTGTTGTGATGCAAGAGGCATGAATTGTTGGCGAAAAGTTCAGGTTGTTTTCGTCTTTTTCACGCAGCCTTTTCGGCACTTACAAATAATCAACTTGGTTAACTGTCCAGTTGGTACAAATTCATAATGAATAATCCCTCTGATATATAAAAAAGATTAGTAACAGCGTTGCAACAAGTTCACAAACTTAATTGCCAGAACTTCGTATATAAAATCATCATGTTGTACACCTTAAATTCACACAATGTTATGTGTTAATTATATCTCAATACAGCTATGGAGGAACAGAGCACACATGAGAGATGGCAAAAAAAGGGGCAGCCACCCAAACAGGGTTAAGAGTTCCGTGTTGATGAGGTTTGGGGAACACAGGTCTGTACAGGCCATCAGACTTGGAGGCACCAGGAAAAGGGGGCCATCACCAGGGTCAGCCAGAATGGGGGCCACAGTGGGCAGGCCTGGCCTATCACCACACGTGGTTCCCACTCAGGGCAGCGCAGACAGGAGGCAGGACCTGGGAAGATAGCCAGGCAGGTCAGTCCACACGTGTGTGTGCACATAGCACGTGTCTTCTCTCCCTACCCCAACAGGGAGGACACTGGAGGGAGGGTGGTTAGTGAAGAGCGCCCCCAACCCCCTCCCCCGTCCCCAGTCCCTGGTGCCCTGCAGGGGCAGGAAGGGGTGGAGGAGGGAGATCCAGATTGAAGCTTTTTAATGAACAGGACTGAGCCTTAGAAACTAAACTGAAGTTATTTTAATGACTAAAACTAACAGACAAGCTATGGAATCAGAATAGAGTATCACCCAGACCTCCTCTATTAAATAATGAAAGGGGCTAATGTGGGCATGCCCACATCCTCTGGATCCCATGAGCAGTCGGTCAGGGAACTGGCTCAGATAGTGTCCTACTCTCACGCTTACATTTCCCAGCTGGGAGGTTGGCTAGAACCGTGAATGGAGGCCCCTCCTGACCAGAGGCCCTCCTTCCCATAGCTTTGCTCTTTCAGGAGCCTGTGACAGGCTCTGAAATGCCATTCCTGAGCTCAGCAAAGAGCCCAGTCCCGTGGAGATGAGCAGCGGATGTGCTGATGGTGTCATCTTATAAAAATTCATCATGAATTCTAAGAGGAAATGCAAAATCAGTGCATTTCCCCAATTAGTCACAATACCAGTTACACAGGAGAAAGGCTGAGATGCAGCTTTTGTCATTTACTGGGGATTGTTTATGGAAATTTTACAAAGGCCAGTGGCGTGCCATAAACGACCTCTAACTGATTGGGACAAGGACTCTGAAACACAGGAGTGACCTTTCAAAAGGAGTGACCCTAACCGGGAAATAAAAAGCCTCGGGAGTCTGAGTGACGCTGTCAGGCAGGGAGTTGGCAGGTGGAAGGGGGAAGCCCATAACTGGGCTCCTGTTCTATTGGGTCCATGAGAAAAGGAGGGGCCAGGGCCTCAGGGCAGGGCGGTGCCAGGACTCCACCCATTCCATTCACAGGGACCCAGAGCACTGGCTTCCTGGGGTTCGGCGTTTATTCTAAATATGTCGCCAAACTGGCTGCAGCCCTGACACATCTCAGCTGTGTACCTTGAGCAAGTTGTTTGGGGGCTTCAGGCCTGTGCACCTCCTCACGGGCAGAACAGCCTCCAAATCAGAAAGATTTCACATGAGAAAAATGCTTGCAGAGGCATAAAGCAGTAAATGAACACAAAGTGTAAAATGACCTTTTTACACTTGCATATTAGTGCTCATCTTTTTCTGTTGGAGCTGCTGTAACAAAATGCCACCGAATGGGTGGTATGCAAACAGTAGAAATTATTTCTCACAGTTCTGGAGGCTGGAAGTCTGAGGTCAGAGTGCCTACATGGTTGGGTTCTAGTGAGAATCCCCTTTCTAGGACCTTCTCCCCACATCGTCACATGGCGGAATGGGTGAAGGAACTCTGTTGGGTCTCTTGTATAAAGGCACAAAATTCATTCATGAGACTCCACCCTCATGACCTAATCACTTCCCAAAGGCCCCGCCTCCTAATACATCACATCAGGCATGAGGATTTCAACATATGAATTTGGGAGGACATAAACATTCAGATCATAGCAGTTCCTACATTTATTTTGTTTTAATGACAATGAAACAGTTAACATAAAATTACTTCATTCTTCTGATTTATGACTTTAAGCCATATTTTATGTCACACATCTAACAGACTAGATCTTCAGAAGATCCTTTAGAAGCTCTGCCCCTTTTCTCACCTGGGCACACCTGAGAGCAGGGGCGGCACCCAGCACAGCCAGAAGGCCCCTTGGCAGGGATGTCGGGAGGCCCAGGCACTCCATTAAGGGAAGGGAAGGAAGAAGCAAAGAGAACTTTAACATCCCTGGAAGTTTAAAACTACGCATCCAAGCAACCCTGGTGGTTGTAACTAAAAAGACAGCCATTTCCTCCGGGTCGCCACCTGAGCTACTGCCACAGCTTGGAACAAGACAGGAATAGCCTGTGAACCCAAGCCTGTAAATAACAGAGAAAACCACTGTGAAGGCCCCCAAAGACATCCACATCCTAGTCCTCAGAACCTGTGGATGTGTTAGATGTGTTACCTTATGTGGACGGAAAAGGGGACACATGTTAAACCTGACAAGCTCAGGAGATCGAAAATAACCCCATAGGATGGTGTGAACATAAGAATTCCTAACTAAGGTGGGCCATGGTAGAAAGTCACATCCTTGGCCTGTAGCTTCCTTGACAACGGTCAATCTTTACCTTAAGTGAGCCTGTCTGTTGTCTTTTTGCATCTAAGATAACATACCTTTGGAATGCCAGAGTAATCCCTTTCCAGACGCCCCAGGGGCACAACCCACCACACCAGAGCAGGAAACTACAAAGTCCCTCATTGTTATCTTGTTCCCCAAATACTATCTCTATGTGCTGTAAAATGCTATTAACTATCCTGTACCTACCAATGTAAAAGAAGTGTATGTCTCTCCAATTTACTTTTTATCCAATCCCAGAGATTTTCCCACTTTGCTTTCTCCCACCCCTTTAATCTACAACCAATGGATTTCATATAACCTTTCTCCTTTGATTCTAATGTATAAAATAAGTTGCAAAATGGTCATTTTTCAAGAGCATTTTCTCAATCTGTTGAGACTCTGCTTCCCGGCAATTGTCGTCAGTTTGGCTCAAATAAACTCTTACAAGCTTTCTCTTAAGCTGGATGTTTTTTCACCGACACTTACATGGACAAAGGGACCGTGAAGACAAAATCAGTTGAGGATCTTAAGATGGGGAGATCACCCTGAACTATGGGGGTGGGCCTAATGTAACACAGGGTCCTCAAAAGAGGATGGCAGGAAGGTCAGGGGCAGAGAAGAGATGTACCCACGGAGCAGAGGTCGGAGTATTTGGAGCCATGAGCCAAGGAATGTGGGTGTTTCTAGAAACTGGAAAAGGCCAGGAAATAGACTCCCCTCTAGAGCTTCCAGAAGAAACCAGCCCTGTCCACACCTGGGTTTTGAACTTCTGACCTCCTGAACTGTAAGATAATAATTGTGTATTGTTTAAGCCACCATTTGTGGTCATTTGTTACAGAGGCAACAGGAAACTGATGTAACCATGTACACAAAAACCTTGAAGTCGCTTTTACAGAACAGTGCCCCATCCCACCCCTTGGGAGAAGAGCCTGACTGCCCACCCCAATCCAAGTTTCCTGTGAAGTGACTAGAATGACCAGGGGGCCATGAGGACCCCCTGAAGGGCAGGCAGCAGGAACAGGGGTACCTCTAGACAGAGCGAACGCAAGTGCCTCTTACACACCCTGAAGCATCCAGAGGAACAGCAAGTGACTGTGAGTGAGTCTGCTGTCCTGAGAGACAAACAGGCTGAACATTTAAATTGCTCGCGTCCCACCATGTAAACATTTGTGATTATTCAGAAAACCTAGTGAGTGTGCGTGTCCATTCTTAATATTTTAAATCTGATTTTACAGTCTTGTCGGGGAATGGAGGGTCTGACCCAGCATACAGATGTGCTGGCCAGGTCACTGGAGCAGTTCAATGTCATCGTGCGTGGTGAGTGTGTGTGAGTTGTAAGGAATTATTCACTTTTTAGGTTCTGAAGTCCCTCTTGCCAACAGAGATTCTGCCCCATCTATGTTAAAAGAACGAAATATTCATTCTCATCGTGAAAAAATAAATGAACTGAAAACAGTGGAGAATGCCTTTAACAGCTGAGATTTAAGAAACAATGGACAGTTTCCTTCATCATCTATTGTCCTGTGATCCTGCCTTAGAAAGCCCAGTAGCTCTGTCCCAGGGTGACTCACCTACCTCCTGCAGGAGCAAAGGACAGTTTGTTCTCAAGAAGGAACAGCCAACCCCCCAGAGAGGAGCCCCCAAATGCGTGAGGCTGTGTTGGGGGGCAAGGAGTGTGCAAGGCCTCCTCGAGCCACACATTATTCCTAAACAAAGGATGCTCTGATATCACCTCAGGTCCAAGAAATTCTACATGAGAGCCCCAGATGGCAGGATACACACACACACACACACACACACACACACACACACACACACACACACGCACATACACGCGTATAACATGGGCCTAAAAACACACAGCTCTCTACAATTTGGAGATATCATAACCGGGCTGCTACTGATTCATGAATATGAGCATTACCTCTGAATCTGAAAACACCACATTTTCTAAGAAGACTAGCACCAGGGACTCCTGGAAAATGCCTCTGTGCTGACCAGCTGTCTTATAACAACACCTGTCAATCACATGGCTGCACCTCTGTGAGCAGCAGGGAGCCCATGGGGTGAAGACTCTTCTATTTGTATAGTCCAGTAAGAACTCTCCAGACTCACATTCATAGAAAATCACCACTGATCCTTTGCTCTTCGTTTTCCTTCTCTGAAAGGTTGGCTTATAAATAAGGGTTCAAACACAACATCACAAAACCGTCCGTCCATGGAGTATGATAAAAGGAAGACGCAAGAGTCATTGCCACTCGGCAGGCTCTGATGTGAGGAGAAACACAGGCATACTTCTAAAAAGTGCATCCAAGGACAGACAGTGACCACAGCCTCTGGCTGTGAAGACAAAGGATTGGTCTCCATGGGAGCTGATAAAAACCCTGAGACGTTATAGAAATGAATATTAAGTTTGATAATCTAGCAGACAAGCCCAATATTAAGGAAAACCTCGTGTGTGGTATGTCCTGTGGTGAGATAAATGATACAGTATGAGATTTTAGGCAAAACATGCTTGGCTTTCCAGGAGACCTGGTCTGAAAGCCAGGCCTGGGACACACCTGCACCCAGGATTCATGTGGGTGGCCTCCTTTCAACCCAGTGGCAGTTGATGCTGGCCAATAAAAGCGTATAGGCAGCGAGACGTGAAACACAGGGCTTAACCAGGCTGTCTCCACAAGCAAACACAGGATTCCAAACATGCTGCCCTGAGGACAATCACCTGTCCAGACCCACACTCGCTGTGATTGCAGGGGCCAAGTGCCCATAAACAAAGTGATATGACTTAACAGTGTTATAAACATATTATATAGCAACTGACTGCTTCTAAAAAATGAGGTTTCAGAATGTCATTACAACTTAACTCTGTAAAAGAGCATTTTCATGTGCCTTTTTCAGGCCGTATATCTCGATGTTTGGCTATAAAAATAGGGTCCACTGCATAAAAGAAGCTCAGGCTGAAAATACAGTCATTTTTAAAAGGCAAAATACTTAAAGCTAACATACTTTGACTGCTAATAGTCTCCTCATGCTACCTGAACACGAGCTCAGGTTTTCAATACAGAACTGTGCCTCCTCAGATCACAGCAGCGACTTTCGCCCTGGGGTGGCCAGACGGGCACAGCGCCCCTCACTCTCCACTTGTATTGGGTTATTTGGGTTCCTTGGTAATCATACCTCCTGGGACGCAGGAAAAATAAATCAATACACTGCCTTCTGGACTTTATTCCTACATTTCAAATACTTTCTAAGAAACCAAATGAAACTAGAGAAAAGCATAACCGTTGGCCTAAAAGGATCTGGCATCGATCCCACTGGGACTTGATACAACATCTAAATTCAAGTCTGGCAACCTGAGTTGATTTTATTCTCCACAAAGTGTCTGGGGATTTCCTGGATACATATATTTAAAAGGCCCACACATTCAGGATGTGTCTACGTGGCTATGCCCCAACAGCAAGCCTCTGATCCTGCGCCTACAGGATGACATTCACCTACAGAATGCCAAATGCTTGAAAGCACTCTTTGTGGCCATGGATCGGGAGGCTTTGCCTTGTAATGTGGTTCAGGGTTTGGGTTCCAGGGTCAACTACCTGAGTTAAAATTCCAGCTTGGCCACTTAAGACATGGGTGACTTTGAAAAAATTATTTAATCGCTCTCTGCGTCAGTTACCCCATCTGTACAATGGAGGTGACAAAGTACCTAGTCATTGGGTTTTTTTGAGGATTAAATACGTATAAATGATTACAACAATGCCTGGCATGTGGGAAGCATTTGGTAAATATTAGCCAATGTTATAATATTCAGAGAAGCAGCCCATTAAAGCCAGAATGGACCAGCGAGTCAGTCCAAACCCAGTCAGACCTATGACCACATTCTTTGTGTTTCGGAGTTTGTTCGTGACTTCTTTTTTTTTTTTTNGAATTTTGACTCTAGGCTGACTTCAGACTCGAGCTTCAACGTCTGCTCTTCCCTGGGTCTGCAGCCTGCAACCTGCCCTGCGGATTTCAGACTTACCAGCCCTCGCAATTGTGTGATCCAGTCACTTAAAATAAATCTCTTTCTCTCTCAAATCTTTTCTCTCTCCTTAAATTATGGCACAAATGGTGCTTTGTATAAAAATCATTTAATATTTGCCTTAAGTATAACAATCATAAAATACCACCAGAGTTTACTGAGCACTTACTAAGTTCCAGGGACCCTTTTAAACTCACATGGTGTGAGTTGATTTAATTTTCACAAGGATCTAGGAAGTGGGCACTATTTTCACCATTTTATGGAATATGGCACAGAGAAGTTCAGTAAGTTGCCCAAGTTTACACAGCTGATAAGTGGCAGAGGCAAGATTCAAACTGAGATGTGTATAAAAACAGACATAGAAAAGACCTGTTTGCTTCAGGGAAATGTCATATCTCAATTGCAATGTCCTCCCCAATGTCCCTTATAGTTAGATCAGGACAGTTAGGTAAGGTCCCCAAACTAACACAGCATGGAGAATCTTAGCCGAGTTTTCCATCACTGCCTTGCGCCCTCCCAGAAAAGAGAAGCAAGATGCGACTGTTCATCCCTCTGAATAAGGCCAGACGGCGCCCAGGTGGGAAGGTGAAACGTAATGTTATACCAGGATACCAAACACATCCTCTTAGCAACTGTTCCGGAAAGTTAGCCCTGAAAGGGAGGTGAGAAACAGGAGAGCTGGAGGGGTGTGCAGGTCAGGTTCTGAGAAACCGGGAGCCCTAGAGAGCCCGCTCTCATGAGACAGGTGGGGGAGCTCCGGAGAGCGGGGGAAGGAGGAGATGAGCCATTGTGAGAGGTAACAGGAGACAGGAGCATCCAAGCCTAGGTGCAGCTGGACACTGGCCATGGAAAGTGAGGATGCACGTATTTCCTGCATGGCCTTATCCCACATCAAAGGCGGGCTAGGGCAGCAAGGAAAAACGGGAGACTTGGAAATGACCTTCTGAAGAAATCCGCAACCAGTAGCAGCACAGCCTCACTCCTGAGCCGGGGCGCGGAGCAGGTGTAATATCTGACAATGGCATCCTGGAGTGTGGGAAACTTTGGGAATGCACCTGTGACTACTGAACAACTTTGTCCTTGGCGCCGCGAACCAGGCCCAGGCACTGGTTCCAGGGTGCGGGGCCCAGCAAGGCAGGTGAGCTCCCTGCCTTCTTGGGGTTTCCACTCTGAATAGGGGACGGCCACTAACAAGGACGCACATCCCTGATGACAGATGGTGAACAAGCCGGGGAACAAGGTGTGTCAACCGGCACCATTCCTTTGGGCACTGATGTGAAGCCGTATGACAAAGTCTGAGAGATGCATAGCTCCTGTTCCAGCAATGAGCTCTGCTATGCGCACACCAGTGTCCACAGATACCAATGTCTGCATAGTGATACAACTGTGGAGGAGGAAGGGATGGAAGGAGGGAGGGCAGGGAAAGGAGGAGGGAAAGTTGGAAAGGTTAATGAAAGAGGGAAGGGAGGAAGAGGAGATGGAGGGAGAAGCCAGGGACGGGGAGGAGAGAAGGGGAAGGGGGAAAGATAGGAGGGAAGAGGAGGACTGCAGACAGCACAGGCCCATCCACAGTGGACCGGATAAATCAGGTGAGCTGTGATCATGTGACAGGCAACCATGCAGCGATAGAAACAAGGGCATTCCAGCGCTTGAGCTACAACAGGGCATTGCAAAGAATACATAATATATGACTCCATTTATACCTAATTCAGGAACAGGCCAAACTAAGCTACACAGTTTTAGGGACACATGGCGTTGGTTCCCCAAGTCCTCAGGCAGGAAGTGAGATGGTTTGAGGGGAGGGACTCAAGGGGCTGCAGAGACTGTGACTTTCCTTGAACAGGCATGGGGTACAGGGAGTCTAATCACATTACAATACATTTTTACATGATAGAGGGAGCTGCNTCTTAGCTGTAGAGGGCAGAGTCACTGGCTCTCATATGTGGGATCCGAACCGGGGCCCTCTGGCATCCCAAGCCAGTTCTTAACCATCGCGCCACTTGCTGGCCCTCCCAACACATTTTTAAGTGCACAGATCAGTGTTGTTAACTAAAGGCAATTTGTTGCCCATCAAATCTCAACAACTTACTCATCTTATATAACCAAAACTTTATACCAATTGAACATGTCCCCTTTCCTCCTCCCGGCAGCCTCTGCAATCACCATCCCACTCTCTGCTTCTATGAGTTTGACTATTAAATACCTCTTATAAATGGAATCATGTAATATTTGTCCCTCTTTGTCTGGTTTATTCTACTTAACATAGTGCCCTCCAGGTCCATCTATGTTGCTGCTAATGGCAGGATTTCCTTCTTTAAGGCTGGGCATCTTAGTGAGGCATTGAAAGCACTGATACCAGCGTGAGAATATAGCTGGGGATTTTGGGAAAGGGACACCTTCGAAGCAGTGGCCTTGGCCCACTTTCCCACCTCTGGGAGATGTCAGCTGGAGGTGGGAGCAGGGACATGGAGAACAGTAAGATGACCCAGAGCCTCACAGCCAGCCCTAAAGGAGCCGAGGAGGAAGGCGAGGAGGGAGGGAGGGAGGGAGGTGGGATTCAGCAACAATATGTGGGCAGAGGTGGAGAAATTTCATTCTTTGGCTGCCACTATGTTTGAGGCCTGGGAAAACCTGTGTTACAGGAAAATAAAACATGATCCTTGCTCCAAGGCACTTACCATCCCATTGGGCAACAAAACAAATGCAGAACAAGTTCAACAATGAAAGCAAACTTAAGTAAGACTTCAGTTACACTTAGAAGATTGTCAAATAAAGTAATGTTCAGAGCACCTCAGGGGAGCGGGCTCAGAGCAGATATAGGCAGCCTCCTCTGTCCTGCCCTGCCTCTATCTGTTCCTGTCCCAGCCCCGCGGGCTTGGGTGCAGCTCCCAGATTTCCAGCTGGAAGGCTTGGGCAGGGAAGGCTGCAAAACAGAGATCGTGGCAGTCCCTGGTGATGGGGGCCTTGGGGCCTGGGTGGGCCAAAAAAGGGGCGTGCACCAATAGACTGAACCAACCTCCCTCTGGAGACCACAGCTGCTGAGATCTGCAGGAGGATCCCACCCCCATTTTCTATCACTGAGCTATGTGCAAAGATAGCAAGTCCTCTTTCTTTGAGCTCCCATACCACCCTGTAAGATTGGTGGCTCAGCAAGTATGTTAGCATGAATACTACCTCTCAGTCAATGGGCCAATGAGCTCCTCCCCTAGGCTGCTGCCTGCTGACCCTCCCCAGGGCCCCCCGTGGTGAGCTCCTTGAGTGAGAAGAGGAGGTCACCTTTATCTGATGGAACCTGGGGGAGATGAACACCAATGGCTAATACTTCCATAGATCGCAGTGTCAGATGGCCAGCCCTTCACCACATTCCTACAGGAAATCAGTGCTGGAAATGTGCCTTCTGGTTCACCAAGAATGCATCAAATAAGTGCTAACTCCAAAACAGGGCTCCCAGCAAAGTGTGGCATTATCTTTACCTCCTGCAGTGAGCAGAGATGATTTCAGCTGTCACTGAGAGGGGGTCACCCAGAGCACTAGCCCACAGGACAGACATTCACCTGTGAGAAGCAGCCCCTCATACCCAGGTAACACCCGTATTCATACTTGCCCCTCCTAAGTATCAACTGCTCTTGGTAAAAAAAAAGAATCTATTCCCAAACTGGGCATGTAGCTGTCACCTGCCTCATTAATCTTCACACTGAGTGCTCTATGCCCCATCTCTCTCTGGCCGGTGGATTTGGCATTGAAGTGGAAAGGAAACTGGTAACAATAGAGCCACTGATGGGAATGATAACGCAGTCTGTAGCACGGTGCAGTCCCCGTTCTGACGCACATGGCTGTTTATAGTCCTGCTCTGTGTGACTTCAGCACAAAGCAGTAAACACTGGAGAACATGCCAATTTATAATGAGGAAGTTGGCTTATTACTCTGTTTACAAAATTAATAGTAACAAATTCAAATTTGATTTTATCAAACATTTTCAGATTTGCCCCCCAATATGCTGCACAAACAATCCACAAAATACCAAACAAGGCCAGGAGAAGGGAGGCACCGTCACTGAGGTTCTGCAGAACTTGGGTTCTCATTGAGCGAGGATGATCAGGGACTGATATATGGGAGGCTTACGTGTTTTGAAGTAAATGGAGCTTCCTCCCTTTTCTCCCAAAGAGGGATGTGGTTAGCAGGAAACGATGATGCAGTAAGGGCACCATCACTGATATGTCCAGAAAATAGAAACTAGGTAACCTGGGTGTGTGTGTGAAGCACACCCACCAACGCCAGCTGAGATGCTGGCGGCTCACGCAATGGAAGAGCTTGCTTCAAAGCTCCAATTGATGCTCCAAAAGCAAAACGATGCGATATGCATCTACGGGCACTAACCGGAATTGGTCTGTTGCCTTCCACCTTCCTTAGTCTAGCTGCTGAATAGTTAAACACACCTGATTTAATTTTAGAACTGTCATTTATTCAAGCCTTAGCTTACAGGCAGTATTTTCCAAGGCTCAACACCAAGGTCATTGAAATTCAGTTAACCTACCTTGACATCTATTTAAATTTTTAGATCTGGACCTATAAATCTATAGCAAATATTTATTTTAAGCCAGTCAAGGTCATAGCTATCTAAAAGGAAAGCTCCTTTTCCCTCTCCTTCCCACACAAATAGGATTCTGTGAATTGGTGAAACCCTTCCAATGCAGCCTGTGGTGTGGGCTTGTTGGCAGTGAGCTATAGGGCTTTCCAATGATCTATTTCTTATTGAGTGAGATGTGGTCCCATAAGTTGTCAAATATGTGTATGGGGTTGTTCATAGTCTGTCCTCTTATTATCCTTTCAATGTTTGCAGAGTCTGTAGTGACATTTCCTGTTTCATTGCTGATATTAATAATTGTGTCTTCTCTCTTTTTTCAATCTTGCTAGAGATTTGTCAATTGTATTGATCTTTTTCAAAGAAACACGTTGCCGTTTCATTAATTTTATTTATTGTTTTTCTATTTTCAATTTAATTAACTTCAGTTCTTGTTATTTCCTTTCTTCTGCTTTTTTGGGGGGGTTTATTCTGTTCCTTTTTTCTTAAGTTCTTGAGATAGGAAGTAAGATTACTGATTTAAGAATTTTCCTCTTTTCTGATGTATACGTTTAGTTCTATAGGTTCCTCTCTCAGTACTGCTTTAGCTATGTTCCACAAATTTTGATATGTTGTATTTTCATTTTCATTCAGTTCAATATATTTGAAAAATTTCCTTGAAGCTTCCAATGGATTATTTGCCAATGGATTATTTTATTAATCCTTTGCCAATGGATTATTGAGAAATGTGGTATTTACTTTCCAAGTCTTTATCGATTTTCCTGTTATCTTTCTGTGCTTGATTTCTAGTTTAATTTCCATTGTGATCACAGAATATACTCTGTATGATTTTAATTCTTTAAATTTGTTGAGGTTTGTTTCACAGCCTAGGATGTTGTCCTTCTTGGTATATGTCCCATGAGCTCTTGAAAAGAATGTGTATTAGGCTGCTTTTGGGTGAAACACTTTATGAATGTTGATTAGGTCTTACTGGTTAATGGTATTATTGAGCTCTTCTATATCTTTGATGATTTTCGGCAGAGTTTTATCAATTTGAGAGTGGAGTGTTGAAATCTCACTATAATTGTGGATTTGTTAATTTCTGCTTTCAGTTCTATTAATTTTTGCTTCACATATTTTTCAGCTCTGTTGTTTGGTGCATACACATTATGGATTACTATGTCTTCTTGTTTGATTGAGCCATATATCATTATGTGAGGTCCCTTTCTGTCCCTGGTAAATTTATTTGCTCTAATGTCACTTTATCTGACATTAATATAGGTACTGCTGCTTTCTTTTGATTAGTGTTTACAGGATATATATTTTTCCATCCTTTTATTTTCAACCTGCCTATGCTATTATATTCGAAGTGAATTACTTGAAAACAGCATATAGTTGGGTTATATTTTTTTGATCCACTCTGCCCATCCTTGTTTCCTAATTGATATATTTAGACCATTTATATTTAATGTAAGTATTAATATATTAGGGCTTCAGGTTGCTTTCATTTCTCTGCTTTTCTGGGGTTACTGTAACATATTTGAGAACTTAATTTTCATTTTCTATTATGTTCTTGAGTATATCTTTTTGCATAGCTTTTTCATGGTTACTCTAGGTATTACATTATAAATACATAACCTATCACAGTCCACTAGTGTTATCATTTTAGCAGTTAAAATGAAGTGTACAACTTTTACTTCCCTTTATGGCCCTTTACCTTTAATCATTTATAAAATATTTGTCTTAAATATATTTCCTTTACACACACTGAAAACCATATCAGTGTTGTAATATTAGCTTTAGCCATCAAATATGATTTCAAAAACTCAAGAGGACAAGAAAAGTCTATTGTATTTACCCATATTATATATATATATATATATATATTTTTTTTTTTTAATTGGGGAATTGGGGGATTGGAACAGTGCTGGGAAATTGGGGGAAGGGGAACAGACAAGTTGCTGTTCTTTCGTTCTTCAGTCTAGTTGTGGAGGACGTTGCTTCACTGGCTTAAGTTGGCACCATCATTGCGCTCTTCCCCGGGCGAGGCAAATCAGTTGCCGGCCAAAGTTGGCCATTCACGACGGCTGCAGGCTGCTCACGCTGGCTGCCAGCCACACACGGTAGCCCATAGCAACCCACTGCAGCAGGGGCTGCAGCCTACGCCGTCGTTGGTGACTCACGGCAGCCCAGCTCCAGGTTGAGCGGTTGTTCAGCATCTTAGCTGTAGAGGGCAGTGTCACTGGCCCTCATATGTGGGATCTGAACCGGGGCCCTCTGGCATCCCAAGCCAGCTCTTCACCAATACGCCACTCGGCCGGCCCTACCCATATATTTTTTAACCATGTTCTTGCTTCTTTCCTGATATTCCAAAGTATCTCTTTTTATCTTTTTTGTTTGTTTGTTTAGAGAATTTCCTTTAGTCGTTCCTTTAGGGTAAGTTTACTGGCAACAAATTTTCTTAGTTTTCTTTCATCTGAGAATGTCTTGCTATCTCCTTCATTCCTGAAGAATATTTTCAATGGATATAGGATTCTGGATTGAGTGTTGTTTTCTTTTAGCAACTGAAAAATGTTGTGCTCCTTTCTTCTGAACTCCATGGTTTCTGATGAGAAATCTGTTGTCATTAGAATTGTTTCTCCCCTGAAGGTAATGAATTGGTTCACTCTCACTTTGCTCAATGTTTTTATTTTGTTTTCAGCTTTCAAAAGTTTGACTATGATATGTCTTGGTGTGAATCTGGGGGGACTTATTCTGACTGGGGTTCTGTCAGCTTCTTACATATTTGGGTTTGTGTCTTTTGCCAAAGTTAAGCCATTTTTCAGTCATTATTTAAGTATGCTTCAGTACACCTCTGTCTTCTCTCCTGTGACTCCAATGACATGACTGTTGGGTCTTTTTTTAAGAGTCCAACAGGTCCCTGAGGCTCTGCTTATTTCTTTTTGTTTTTAGTCTGTTTTCTCTCTGTTGTGCGGATTGGGCAACAACTATTGTTTTATCTTGTGTTCTCTATTCTGTTGTTGAGACTATTGAGTTTTTTACTTCAGATATTGTATTTTTCATTTCCAAAATTTCCATTCTCTTCTCTATATCTTCTACTTCTTTGCTGAGACTTTCTATTTGTTTCCTTTTTGAAGCATGTTTGTCATTGCTCAGTGAAGCATTTCGTGATGGTTGCTTTAATATCTTTGTCAGATGACTCTACCATCTCTCTCATCTCAGTGTTTTTTGTCTTTTTTTCATTCAATTTGAGATTTTCCTTGTTCTTGACATGACAATTAATTTTCAAAGTATATTGGACATTTTGTATTTTGAGACTTTGGATCTTATTTAAATCTGTTTTAGCTGGCTTCCTCTGGGTGCTACAACAAGGAGGGGAAGTAGGGGCACCACCTCTTTACTGGTAGGTGGGATATCAATCCAGGTTCCCCCCAGTGACACTCAAGGACTCTGTCGACATCTGAGGTCCAGAGGCAAGGGTGATTCCTTGTTACTGTTGGGAGAGGGTGGGTGTCCTGGCTCCCGGCTGGCCTCCACTGACCCCTCCTGGCTGGGAGGATTCAGGGTGCCTTTTTCTACTCCCCACGTGTATCCCCTGCCATTGTGGTGGGGGTGGCCTCATTACCCCTGGGTAGTGGCAAGAGTCCTGACTCCACAGGTCTCTTCTGATGCCACCCCAGTGGAGAGGGTGGGTGAAAGTCCAGGCTCCCCATGTGGCCTCCACCCACCAAGTGTCAGTGTTAGGGGAGGGAGACTATTTCCATCCAGTGGGTATGAAAGTCAGGCTCCAGACATGGCTTTCTCTGTACCACTTTGAGGGGTGTAGGGAGCCTCATATGGTCTCTTCAGAGTGGAAGTCTAGGCCCCACACTCATCTTTGGGGCCTGGGCTGGAGGGGGCTACAGTGTGCCTGTGGTGTCTGGCTAGGGTTGGGCAAGTACTATCTAGCATTTTTCTGTCTGGTTACGCTGCCCCTTCCCTGGTTCTTTGGCAAAAGGAGCAGGCTTTGGTTTGGAGTTTTGATTTTTTTTCTATGTCTATTGGTGTTCCCAGTTTGCCAGTTTCTCCAGCACCCAGACTAGGGTGTGTGATGCAAAAGAAAATCCAGGGACCTGCCACTGTGAACTTCCTTGGGCCCTGAAGTCCCTGGTTGGTCACCTCCTTCTCTCCATCTTTCAGATTCTTATTTTTCTTCTTTTCATATATAAAGTTCAGGGTTTGTTTTTTACTTAGTGGACAGATATTAGGGAAAAGTACATCTGCTCCCTCTTTCCAGAAGTGGTTTATCTTGGGTTAATTTTTAATGTTATGTCATGGCACAAATATCCTCTCAGCACCTCTTCTGACTAAACGAGCTCTAAATACATACCTCATTCTGGCTTTCTGGTTGAATTCATTCAAAAAGAATTCCTGAGACTACAAAGGATGCTGGTGTTTCAGTTTCCCACATAAGAGGGAACCGTGACCTTGAGGAAAACTCTAGCCCATTTTCATGGCAAAATCTCAGGAGGGTTGGAGGGCACAGATACGGAGTTCTAACCTCCTCTGAGACCTATGGAATAAAACAGCAACTTGCCATTCTTATTTCTATTTCCAGTGAATTTTCACATTTATTTTGCTGTAGTAGACCATGCACATCAACATAGGTTTCAACAATTAAATAAAGCAATATGTGGGATCATAAGGCATCTTGCCAGTAATTATGCTCTTGTGGGTCACAGCTATGTCAATTTTATTTATTTCGAAATTAAAAATTACTGTAGTTTTTATCAGAAAAAGAAAAAAAATACCTTTAGGGATATCTATTGGAAGATCTTGGCTAGTTTTAGTTAGAACAATTTGGCTAGGTAACAAAATGATGCCTATACAAATTTTTACATTTGGCTGATAAAATTTAATCACTTTTTTGGCTTTATCATGAGACATCAAAAGCTCTAGAATTTCAACAAATACAAATGGAAAAGAGTTCTAAATTTTCAAAGAGAAAACTCCCTCAAAACATGATACCCTGGAAGAGACAAGTTCTCCCATTGATGGATGAACCCAGGTTGTTGTCTTTTTGTAGTAAACAGCCAACAGTTTCCTGCCTGGCTAAAATCATATGAAAGCCACAATAAGAGTCCTAAATAACACCGGTAAACTAAAGAATAAAATGCGTGGTTAATATCTGTGTCTCAATGAGCCATGGTCTCATCAATTCACCCATCTATGCTTCATTTTTGTAAGTCTAAGGTGGATGTTAGTACCAACCCACATTGATTTTCACAGCCTCACTTACTGAGAGTAAAATGTGCCAGACATGCACTGGTGAGAAAAACAGCTGCCTCAGCATTTTATAGCATGACAACCCTGCTCACATCCAGCGTCTGGCTAGGACCTGAGCTTAGGATTCCCGCCAGAAGTTCCCACTTTGCTTTTCCCAGGGGACCTTTTAAAATAACCACTTGGAGTTGAGCCTGTGAATAGTGACCTCCGTCCCAACCATCTTATAAGCAATAGGTACTCACGGCTCTCTAGCTCCTACTTTTGATATGGGACGGAGGGCTGCTCTTCCCTTGGTTAATTGCACCTTGTTCTGAGATTTGTAATAAATCTTGTGACTACTTCCTTTGTGTGAATATATTGAAACTGTACCCTCAAGCAAACTCACCTCCCCAAAGTGGGAGCTTGGATGTTGAGGGAACTACCTGCCAACCCGGCCTTGGTGTCTTGTGCTTCCTCATTCAGCAGGTCATAATCTGCATATTCTTAATTTAATATACCAGCTACGTTCCCACCCCACCCCCAGCCCAACACACATCATCATCCCATTGAAACAGGACCCTCATGGGCCGGCCAAGTGGCGTGATGGTTAAGAACTGGCTTGGGACGCCAGAGGGCCCTGGTTCGGATCCCACATATGAGGGCCAGTGACACTGCCCTCCACAGCTAAGATGCTGAACAACAGCTCAACCTGGAGCTGGGCTGCCATGAGTCACTGGCGACAGCATAGGCTGCAGCCCCTGCTGCAGCGGGTTGCTATGGGCTACCGTGTGTAGCCAGCAGCCAGCGTGAGCGGCCAGCAGCCGCAGTGAGCGGCCGTCCAGAAGCCGGCGACTGATCTGCCTCGCCCGGGAAGAGTGCAATGATGGTGCCAACCTGGGCTAGTGAAGCAACGTCCTCCACAACTAGACTGAAGAACAAAACAACAGCAACTTGTCTGTTCCCCTTCCCCCAATTCCCCAGCACTGTTCCCATCCCCCCAATTCCCCAATAAAAATCTTTAAAAAAAAAAAAGAAAGAAACAGGACCCTCACACTGCAAGACACCATCCCCATCTTACAGATGAGGTTTTACCTCCTGAAGTTCATCACACGCTAACTTCCCAGGTTCTTCCTGCTCAGTAAGGCAAGCAGTGCACTCAAGGTCAAAAAGGTGGTACAGAAGGTGAGACTTAGTTTCATCACTGCAAACCCATCACCACTCCTTTAAACAAATCTCATGGGAAAAGATCCCAAAGACAGTGAGCAGAATTGCTTCCTTACATAATTGGCACTTAAAAAAATACACTTTAATTTTTAGACCATAGTTTGGTTTACAGAAAAATGAAACAGAAAGTAGAGAGTTCCCATATATTTCCCCTCCTCCACATAGTTTCTCCTAATATTACCACCTTGCTCTAAGTCAGCTGGTGCCCTCCCAGCCCTGCTCCCTCATTTTTCTGCGCTCCCCACACTTGCAGCTTTGTATTCACCAAGTCTTGAGCCCCTGTGTCACTTGCCCACTGCTCCTTTACCCTCGTCTCACAGCTGGGCTCTGCCCTGCCCAAGGTCCCACTCCCACCACTGGGCTCCACACAACACCACCTAACCCGGTGCTCTGGTCAGTCAGGCCACCACACCCTCCAGGGCCCCGAGTCCCACGCTGCACACACCCTCTTCCTCGAATGCAGTTTATAAGTCAAGATGACAAATGGCTGCAATATGATCATAAATGGCATTGCATCGATTTTCTTCAGAGCACTTCTAATACAGAGTGATTTCTAGGCACTCTCGAGGACGCTGCGAATGACAACGCCAGATGCATTATGCACAAGGGCTGGGAGAAAACTCAGGTCATGGCCTAATCCAATATTTTCACTAATGTTTTTGGTAACACCATCGTTTTCACTAGTGTTTTTCTGTAACTCCACCTTTTTGGATAAGTCCTAAACTTTGTGATTTTCCCTTTTCTCTCTCCCACTCCTCTCCAAGATGGTGTCTGAAGAAGGAGAGGAAGGGGATCCTTGCGCTGCTGCCCTGAGACTCCTGTGGGTTCTGTGCTGAGACTCAGGGGGCTGGTGGACCCTGAGGGTCTGTGTGGCTTTAGCCCCTCCCAGACCCCACTCTGGAATACAGCTCCCACCCACTCAGTTCTTGGTGGCCACCATCTTTAAACACCCCCATGACTCCCACTCACCCAAGTGTCATACCAATGCAACTCCCCCTTTTCCCCCACCAAAGGCCTTAAAAAAATTCCAGAAGGTACACTTAGGCTTTCTCGCCGCTTAGCCCTGTGGCTATCCTGGGTTGTTTGGGGGTTCCTGTGATGTGATCCTTCCCAGCAGATTCCTGTCCCACTCACTCCCTCCATCTCTTCCCACAATTCCCTGACTCCACCCCACCCCCAATGCTGTCCACAGGGGCTTCCTCCCACTCCCAGGGCCCTTCTGCAGACTGCAGCCTGGAGAAGCAGAAGATATGTGCTTTGGGGTACACGGTTCTGCAGGCACACACTAACCCTGGAAATGTACTCTGTTAGGAATGTACTGCCTGTTTTTCATGTTCTCCATGAGAAAAATTTCTTGAGAAACTCCATGTTTAAGTTTATATACCCATGTGTATATCTGCATAAACCAAGGGACACGCACCTAATCACACGTGCAGGGAAGCCCCGTGCACAACTACCAAATGCCCTGCAAGCATCCTTGGTGGGTTAGCATAGGAAGCTAAAGCTGCTTTTCACCCAGGGCCATTCTGACCCGTAGGGGACAGTTTTGGTTTCCACAAATTGGGGTGCTACTGGCCTCTAGTGGAAGCTGGATGCTGTGGAGCACCCCCTAGTGCCCAGTAAGCCCCCCACCAATGAACAATCCACCCAAATGCCCATCATGTGGGGGTGAGACCCAAGCGAGAAGCCAAGACACAGAAGGGGCCTAGGGACGTGTGTTCAGGGTATACAGAGCACGCCTACAACTAACAATAATAAGATAGGTGACCCCACTAAAAAATGAACAGAAGGTCTGAATAGACACTTCCTTAAAGAAGAAGTAGACACATGAAAAGATGCTCAGTGTCATTAGCCATCCGGGAAATGAAATCAAAACCACAGTGAGATACCACTTAACACCTACCAGGATGGCCTGGATGAAAAAGATGGACTAAGAAGTGCCAGCAAGGATGTACAACTTGAAAGGGTGAAATTTTATGGTGTGTGAATTATGCCTAAATAAAGCTCTTATTAGAAGTAAAGTGATTGGCCGACCAGACAATCTACACACATACACAAACATACGCACTCACAGACACTCACATTCACTCACACACACACACACACACACACACACACACACACACACACACACACACACACACACACACACCAGCCCCACCTAGACAATACCAAGCTCTCTCACAAATCACTTTCATCTACTTTCCTAGAAGCTGACTAAGAAACACACGAGAACTCTGTGTTCATTGAGGCGTCACCTCAACTGAGAAGGGCAATAATTCCTAAGCTGCATTTTCTGTGCATTTACTGTTTCTACACAAGCCTGTACCACAAAGCTTTCTGGAAATCTCTTAGGCCTAGATGGGAAATTTCTAGATCTATTTTTCTAGATCTTCCGTATCGTATTCTTCTAAAATGTCCGCATCGTTTTGACATATCATATCCTTTACATACATACTTCAATCCTAAATATAGAAGGGAAAAAGAAAACCTCTCACGGCTCTGCAGTCCAGACTTTGCCTGTTCAGCAGCACCACCTGCTGGCATATGGGGGTGGTCTCAATGGAAAAGACCCTGCCCACTAGGTAGCTGGTAGAATTGAAGGAATTGTAGGTTGTCCATAACAGGAACACGTAACTGCATCAAGAACTGCCCATCCTCTCACCCTTCTAGACATTACTGTAGGCAAAAATTTGGTCACATGTATCTGAGCCCGGAAACTCACTCAACTTTATTCATAACACAACAGCATTTTTGTCCAATTATTAATACACACTAAATTGTCTTACACGACAAATCATTGTGTAAATCAAAGTGAAAGTGTACCTTGGTTCTTAAGACCTTTACCCAGAACTTTTTGACATTTTAAAAAACTCCATGGCCACATCAGTTCTGTTTGTGGGTTTGGGGTCACCAATATCCACACCTGCCCAGCCTGCACCTCTGTTCCTTCGTGGTGCTCCACGTACACCTGAGGACGTCCGTACGCCTTCCCAGGAGCCTGCCAAGCACTTACACACAGAAATACGTTTTATTGTATTCTGTTGTCTTTTTTCCTACTGATAATATCGATGAGGCACACTATTTCTTTTAGATTGTGTTTAGGTAGGCATATAGCCTATGAATTCAATTTCAGAAGACGAAAAGAGACATTGCTACAAGGTCTGTTGTAAAAAGGGTGCTGGGTCTGATGTGGGGACCACTATGCAGAACCCTCTGTCATTGAAGGCCTTTTTCAATTCTTCAGTGTTCCAGGTTTTGAGGACACACTGGGGTTGTGCTTTTCAACCACCTCTTCCATCTTTGGAGCTTCCCAGAGGCTCCATTACCTCTCTCAGCTGTGCTTCGCCTTCTTTCCTTCCAACACGTCTCCTGGCAGGGCAAGTAGAGGCCCCTCACCCATGGTTTAGGGAATCTCACAGGAAGCAAGAAGGTCATGGGAAAGTAAACGTACCTAGGCAGCCTGTTCTGCCCTGCTGGGGTTTCCTGAAGGGCTGCATTTGCCTGCAAGAAACTTGGAGCCACTGCGGTCCACTCTCTACAAGAGACTCAGGTTGGCAGCCCAAGCTGGTGAAGCAGCTCAACCTCAGCTCCAGGAGGAGCTCACCTTCTCACTCTGCCATCTCAGTCTATTGCTCTGGTCCTCACAGGCATAAAATAGCGGCTGCCCCTCCCACCATCACGTCTGAGCCCAAGCAGGGAGAAAAAAGAAGGAGGAGGCCCCAAACCTCTCCATGTGGGACCCTCCACATGGAGTTTTGCCTCTAGAGCTGTCACACGCCCCCTGCCTAACATGTGTGTGGGACGACTGAGCGGTGCTGTTGGATGTGTAATCCTCACTAACAGGAGGAAAAAAAATCCAGGTGCTGCTGGAGAGAGACAGAGGGGATTAATATGAGCAGTCAATTGCAGTTCTGTCTCCCTCACCTCTTCTCTTGGTCCCAACACACAGGAATGGGAGGACAGGCATATTTCATAAGCACACCAACGTCAGGTGCCATTGCAAAGACACAGCTGTAGCTCTGCCCTTCTCTCTCCTAGCTAAAAATGAAGTAAAAGTCTATGCCTTTAAACACCGTATTTCAAACAAGTAAATATGTTGTGCCTAACTGTTGAGAATAACAACAGAAAGAAAGCTGGCACCCACTGTCTGCCGTCCATTTAATTGTTTAACTTTGGTGCATGCGTATGGCAGCACCAGCGCTGTTAGCCCTGTCCCTGCAGGAAACAGCTAGCAGCAAAACACAGAGCTTGTGTGCGTTCCCTTTGCCTTTGGTCTTACCGACACCACTCATTCCCGGAGTTACCTAGGTCCGCGCCTTTTCCTACCCCTTTCACCTCCGGAAAGGAGGTGGTGTCATACATCTCCAATGCGTTAGTCTCTTGTCACAGTCTGCATTCCTTCCTGGGATCTCCTGACCTTCTAAATGATTTTTTTTTGAATTTGTATGCATTAAGGTTCACTCTTTGTGCTATAAAGTTTGATAGGTTTTGACAAAGACCCAATGTCATGTATCTACCATTACAATATCATACAGAATAGTCTCACTACCGTATAATCTGTGCTCATTTCTTTTTAGCATTGAATAAAATCATTGTCTGGATGGACCGCAGTTTATCCATTTACTTACTGAAGGGCATCTTGGATGCTTCTAGTTTTGGCAATTATGAATAAAGCTGCTACAAACATCCATGTGAAGGTTTTTGTGTAGATATAAGTTTTCAGCTCCTTTGGGTACACACCAAGAAGCACAACTGCTGGGCCATATGATAAGAGTATGGTTAGTTTTGTAATAAACCACCAAACTGTCTTCCAAAGTGGCTGCACCATTTGCATTCACACCATTTCTATTCACTACCAGTGAATGAGTTCCTGTTGTTCTGCCTCAACAAGTTTCAATGCCCAATGGGAAAAACAAATGCCATAAAACAGGGGTTACCTGAGAAAAGGAAGGATTCACACAAAAGGAGGAAAACTAGTAAGTCACCCACTGCTAGCTAGAGGACCAGAGGCCACCCCTTCTCCACCTCACACCCATGCTATGATTTCGGTTCCCAGTCTTCCTTTGTATAGCTGAAAAACTGAGGCTCAGAGGTGCTAGGCAGGTGCTCAGCATACCCCTGTGGTGATCACAGCCGACCTCAGAAGCTTGTCCACTGCTGCTTCTGACACTGTTGTGTATCGGCTGTGAGGCAGGCATAAACTGCTTACTTCATAGATTTCATCAAGGACCTTGAAGAGTTAACCTAGAAATGAGTTTTAGATCAACTCCCCGTTGTTTTTTCCAGAGTGATTTTGCTAATGTATTTAAGAGAAGGCGGAAACAGCAGGCTTACATCCCCGGTGAAAGATAAATTGCTTTATCCCATTTCCGGGCCGCAAAGCGGTAGGGCTCCAACAAGAGCAGACTGCTGACCACATCCTGCAGAACGTTTCAAGTTCAGCACCCTGTTGAATAAATAGCTGTGTTGCTGTGGGGGTGCAAGGAGGGGGAGAACAGATTCACATGAGGGACTTCCATGAATCCAAAATAAACACTTCAGCTTACACAGAGATCCAGCTGCCATTTATGGAAAAACCCAAATTAACCAACAGTGAGAACTCCATTTGGTGGCAAGAAAAATAAATATGGAAGGACTTCACTCCGCCTACTCTCCTGGTGAGACGCACAGTGGAAACACATTTCAGAGGAAAGGCAGACTGAAGCCCTAAGACCAAAGTCAGCCAAGCCTCTGGTTTGCAACTACAGCAGAGGAAGTTGGACAAGAGGATCTGGGGCGAGGTCTTTCCCAGCACCAATATTCTGACAGTCAGTCCAGGCAAAGGCTGGTTAGTGTCTCTTGGTTCTGTGTCCATAGGTGCCAACCTCAGGCAGCCACCTGGATGAGCAGAAAGCCAGGAGGGAGTGAGCATCTTAATCCTTTAGGTGCCCAGGAAAGCCACTTGACACAGAAACCTTCCTGAGAGGGGGTCTCTCTCTCTCTCTCTCTCTCTCTCTCTCTCTCTCTCTCTCTTTCTCACACACACACGTCCATTTCCACTGTGGGTAAGAGTCATAAAGCTTCTTCTAAAGACTCTCTTTTTTAACATATGGTCTTTTCCCAGTGCCAAAACCATGCCCATTTTACTTGTGGTTCTGAGTCCTACACACGCCCTTACAACAGGCAACCTAAAGAGTTTTGCGCTGCCTACTCTAGGATTAAAAGAAACTAAAAATGGCAATGCCCCTATAAAACAAATACGAGGGGCAGGCAGTCCTCATGACTTTTTGTAAGGAGGGAAAAAAGCACCATATTTATTTGGAAGGTCCAGAAATAGTTCCTTTACATTAATGTGTCTTTAGAAGCCACATTAACTGCTGCATGGCTAGACAGAAATAATCTCTATGACTATTTTCAGGGATATAATTAGGCACATTCACACACAGAATTAACTCTGATTGTGAAGACCAACGACCACCGCAGCACTTAGGGGACAGAGGAACATAGTAAGTAGGGAGATCTCTACCATGCAAGTTACGTTATAGAAAGATTTTCTGTAAATAATAGAAATGTCAAACGCATACAAAAACAGCAACAACTATGTACAGTGCCAGGTGGGTACTAGACTAATCAGGGGGAAATCACTGCATAATTTATATAAATGTCTAACCAGTTTCACTGTACACCTGAAACTCATATAAAATAATAATGAATGTCAACTGCAACTGAAAAAAAATAATTTTAAAAAGTCATTTATATATTTAAAATATAAAAAAAATACATATACAAAAACAGTGAGAACAGTGTAATGACTGCACAATCTCATCAGGGCACATACTATTTATTGCTTCATATACATCCCCACCAACCGCTGCCACCACGATTCATTTAAGGCAAAACCCAGCCATCACTGCATTTTCACATGTAAATCGTTCAGTACCTATTTCTAAAAGGCAGTGACTTTTTATAAAATATGAACACAATACCACCAATAACACCACGGCCACAATACAGTTAATAGTTCTTCAGTATTAAATACCTTGCCAGTGTTCTCCTATTGTCTTTGCTCTGTGTTTTCTAAACTCAGTGTATTTGTTTGCATTGGATCCACACACAGTCCAATCCAGACACTGCAGTTGGCTACTGTTTCCCTGGGGGCTCTCTGGATTTACGGCTCTCCCTTCTGGCTCTTTTCCTTTACAGTTTTTCTGTTGAAGAAGCCAGGTGATTGGTCATGTAAATGTTTCCACAGTCAGACGTTTGTCAATTACACGCCACCTGTGGTGCTTATCGTGTACCTCTGTTCCCAGTATTTCCTTTCAATTGTTGGTTAGATCTAGAGGCTTGTTCAGATCCAGTTCCGTTTTTTATTTATTTATTTTGTTATGAGAGCACCTTACCTGGGAGGTATAACTTCAGACTCTCCCTTTGTGTAATGTCTTTCCTCCTCTATTCCTATCTCTCTGCATCTGCTTTGAGGTGAACCTGTAAGGTAATATATTCTTCGATTCCACCCATTTTTGTAATTGTACTTTATCCGCCTGGGCAGAGAGCCACCATACACCGTACAGTGTCCCTCAGCCTGGATTGGGCTCTTTTCTCTCCATCTACTGAATTCTGTCCACTCTCCAAAGCCCAATGAAGCGCTGGCCATTGTACCCACCCCGCTGTGAGGCTGCTTTCCTGATGAACAGCTGTCTGTACTCACACAACATCCATCCAATCCTGTCCTGTTCCTGACATCTCTGTCTGTAGGCACCTGGCCCTATTCTTCAACCAGGCTGTAAGTCCTAGTCATTTTATTTCACCACACCTCAGGAATCCAGCTCAGCTCAGCCCAGAGACACATAAGTGCCCACAAGTGCTGGATAATTGACCTCACACACATGCAAAAGCAGCAACATGCATATATCACTTTTCACAGCAACGTGCTAGGGTAAAGTTTTCTTCTGTGGCTGCTACCAAAACAAGAAAAAAAATATTATATTCCCATTAGATTACTATAGAACTAACTAAAGTCTCAGTTCCCGCCTTCCTACTTTTCAAAGTACAAATCCACATGTTCTTGCCTCTGTAGGTCAGTGAGGAACCATAGGGCTTATTTGCAGACTCCTTCCCCTTAAATGCCTAACTCTACAGGTATCGTGATTAGTTACCCATGTCTAACTTCAGAAAACAGAAAAAGTCCAAGCTGAGTAAGGGACAGCTCAGGGGTGGGAAAAGTTATAGTAACTTCAGATACTAGAAAACACAGCATTTCATGAAGAGGCATAAAACTACTTGGTGTGTGCCTCTTTATCCAAGAAGAGAAGGAAAGAAAATGGTTCAACTTGTATAGTTCAGCTAAGCCTTGATATTTGAGGAAGGAGAAATTACACAGAGAAACCATGCTGGTTGTTGGGTCCTTCAAAGCAATGAGAAATGTAATATTGCATCTCAAATACATTTCATGGTCTACTTAATTTAATAAATAAAAATTGCATTTCAGAGTTATAGATTGTGCTGATAAAATGAATGAATACTGTTACCAAGAGTACAAATGAAAAAGTTGTCCAGCTAAGTATTGAGATCAAATTTTCAACTAGCTTTAGTTACAAATACAGACTTACGGGAAAAACAAACATATATTATGATAATGCTTACAATAAAAATTTGCATAGTTTATATGCTTTCCATTCTTTCAAAGCATTTCAAAATATTTTTTTCAAAGCAGAACAGTGGTTCCTAACATTTTTTATAAGAAAATGTCATTTTAATATAAAAATTGCAAACTCTTAACCTGATAGTCACCTTTTAGAATATATAATTTAGAAAAAGCCTGAAGACTAAAAGTTATATTGTACAATTTCATATCTTTTAGATGAATTAATCCAACTGTCTCTAGCACACTGAGAGAATAATAGAATCGTACAGGGGACATTGAACCCCCAACAGGTGCCAGCACAGAGATCCGAGATGCCTTTCATAGTGCAGGAGAAGCCTGAGTCTTCACACCTGGTATGGAAATACAGCAAAAAGGAGCAAGAAGAACCACACGTGAAGACAAAACCTACAAACTACAAATTAAGAGAGAGGAAAGCTGCAAAGCTGGGCTAAGAAAAACGTGAATAAACACATAGCAGGGCTTGCTCCCTCACAGAAGGAGAGGGCCAGGCCTGAGAGGGGACTGCCACCACAGAGAAGGCAGAGAAGCCAAGAAGAAAGCCACAGAAGGCGCCAGAGGGGCGGGGTCATCAAGGCTCTGACAAACCACTGCAAGGACATTGGCTTTTGGCTTTTGACCTGAGTGAGATGGAGCCATTGGAGGTTTTTGAGCAGTGATGGGGCCTGATCTAATGCCTTGGGAAAAGCCCATCTGCTCGCTGTCTTGAAGATGTCAGTAGGCGGATGCAAGCATAGATGCAGTGTGGCCTATAAGGAAGCTATGAAGGTGATCTTTGTGAGACGAAGGTGACAGCCTGGGTAAATGGACCAGAGCAGACGGTGAAAAGGGGCTGGATTCTGCATCTATTCTGAAGGTGCCGTCAACAGGATTTCCTTGCAGAGTCAATGTAAGTGTGAGAGAAAGCACAGTCATGGTGATAAGGTTTATGGCCTATGGAACCAGAAGGAGTAAGCTGCAGTGAACTAAGATAGAGAACGCTGTGAATGAAGCAGGTGCGGAGTGATCCAAGAGTCATCCAGGTGGAGGTGTTCAGGGCAGAGCTCTGGGCTGCAGATATAGACTTGGGAGTCATTGGATGTAGATGGTACCAAAAGTCATGAGACTGTATCACTAAGCAATTGAGTCCAGACAGAGACAGAAGGTTCTAGAATGGGAGGAATAACAGCACCTTTGAACTGATATGAACTCAGTGGAGAATAAAGACCTGATGATGTAGGGAAGATAAGGGGGAACAGATGGGGCAATATCCTAGAGTAGAAAGAGGGGATATGGGGGCACAGGTGGAGAGACTGATGTGAGGGAAAGCCCTTATAGCAATAGTTAGGAAGGCAGGTGTGGTGCAGAGTGAAGGGGTAGGTGGATGGGCAGGAGGTGCTCTTATGACAAATTCAATTTTCTCTGTAGAGGAGGAATCAGAGTTATCCACAGGTGAGAGTGAGGGTGGGAAAGAGGAACTGGGACTGAGGAGAGAAGACAGGGCTGAGCTGCCATTTGGGAGAGTGGGGTGCTGGACAGCCTGTGGAAATAGAGCAAGATTGCCTGAGGTGTTGAGGACCCACTGAGGCTCATGGTCATGAATTTAAAATCAAAGAAGTCTGCCTGGTAGTAAATTTTGTATAGCTTTATTGAGACCTGATTGACACACATGATGCCCATCTTCATTTAACCAGGAACTAGCATGGGCTTGGCAGGGAGGTGGAGTCAACCAGGTTCTGGTTTTGCCACGCTGGTGCAATGAAGCAAGAGGATGCTCAAATCGAGGTGACACAGGAGTGTGATGCCTAAAAATGGACTGAATACTGGATAAAGAGGGGAGAGAGGACATTATGGGGTAAGGGAAGGAAAAAATTGTAAGATCAATAGACTCATTCCATTGTTTTCTGAAAGACTGAATGAAAAAAAATATTGGGTTGTCAGAAAAGTCATGATGCATTTTTGCAATGAAAAACATAGAAAAATACGTCATGACTTTTTCGACAGCCCAATAAATGAATCAAACAGGAGCTCAAAAGATTTTTAAAGAAGAAATAAAGTACAAGAAAGGGAGACAAAGGCATAAATGAATGAATTATAAATTGGAAAACTAGTAGAACTAAAGTTAGAAATAGGTTTCTATAAATCAAAACAATAAGAGATCCATTAGCTAACCCAATCAAGAAAAAGTACAAATATTCAAATTAAGGAATGAAAGGGGAAATATAGTCTTGAAAGAAGTTTTAAAATTATATGCAATTACTTTGTGTAACTGTGCAATTGTTTGAAAACCTGGGTAAAAAGGATAAATTTCAGGGTAGATACAACTTATCAGAGCAATCCCCATTGAAGAAAGTTGCCAAAGAGCTACTCACTCCTTCCAAAAGCACCAGACCCAGATGGTTTCAAAAGGGGATTCTACCAAATCTTCATAGAATGGATCATTGCAGCACTGACACTCAAGGTATAGAAAGAGAACAAATTTCAAGTTCTTTTAGGAAGAGAACAACACATTGATAGCAAAATCTGACAGACACTGAATAGAAGGAAAAAACTAAAGATACATCTTACTTATAAGTACCAATGTAAAAATTCTTAAATAAAATGGTATCAAATATTCCTACTCCTTATGTGTGGGCTGCACATAGTAATGTGGTTCCAAAATAGCATTTATCAGAAGGCGGGAGGAGTAACCACAGAGTAGAGAACCTGGACAAACACAACTGCAGCCACGTGATCAAGATGAACATCCACAGTGATGAGTCATGGTGACAACACGCACCCCTGATGATGTGATGAGAAGGGCACTCTTCCTCTGTGGTCTTCCCCCGAAAACTCGTAACCCCAGTATAATCATGAGAAAATCATCAGACAAATCCCAGTAGAGGGGTAGTCTACAAAATACCTGACCAGTCCTCCTCAAAGCTGTCAGTCACACAAAACAAGGAAAACTGTGAGAGACTGTTAGAGCCAAGAGGAGCCTAAGGAGATATGATAACTAACTGTCGTGCGGGATGCTGGAACAGAAAAACAACATTAGGTAAAAACTAAGGAAATCTGAATAAAGCATAAACTTTATTAAATGATATTTCAACATTGGCTCATCAACTGTAACAAATGTACCATCAAAATGTAAGATGTTCATAACAGGAAACTGGGTATAGGGTACACAAAAACTCTGTACTATCTTCACAATGTTTGTTAATCTAAAAATGTCTATAAAATAGAGAATTGTCAAATAGCTGGTCACATCTGAAATACAAAATGAGGTAAATATATGTGAATAGACATGGAAAGTCTTCCAGGACAGATTATATTCCAGTATCAAACTGTACTTGTCAGAAGGAAGGAAGGAAGGAAGGAATGAAGGAAGGAAGGAAAGAAGGAAGGGGTATTAAATAGAATCCAGCACCATATTAAAAGAGTGATATTAAGGCCAACTTGGGTTTATGACAGAAATGCAGAGAGGAGTTTGCAGAACTTAAATATGGAAAAATTATTAATATATTCCCTCATAATACAATATCTAAATGAAAATGTTATGATCATCCCCACAGACATTGAAGAAGCACTTGATAAACTCAACATTTATTCTTGATTTCAAAAGCACCCAACAAGGGAAATTGATGGATATTCTAACATGATACATACATACACACACATACATGCACATACTCGTACACGCTAAAATACCCATCTTAGCCCAAAAGCCATTGAATAACAAAATTATAAGAGGCATGCTCACCAAAGATTAACTTAGACAAGGATGCTTGCTATCACCACTACTATTTAATACTGTTCTGGAGATATTGGACAACGTAATTAGGCAAGGGAAAGAAATCAGAAGTATAAAAAACTCAACAAGGAAGAAATAAAACAATAATTACTTGCAGATTTGTTTATGCAATTATGTAATTAAACAGTATGAATTTTGATTCATATGAAAATAAAAAGGTAGCATGAAAGGCCAGGAAAACGCGAACACAGAATAATAAAGGAAAATGATCAGGTATGAAAACATGCCACAAAGCCCCAATAATTAGTGAGATGCCAGAAAATGAAAGGCAAATAGACCAATAATACAAAACAGAAATCCCAGAAATTGACTCAAATGCATATGGAAATTTAACATATTTTCATGGTGATATCTCCAATCTGTGGAGTAAAAACAGAGATTTTAATAAATGGCATTAGGACCACCAAACTAGAAAAACAAAGTTGGATCCATACTTGACACCATACAACAAAATAAATCCAAATGGGTCAAAGGTTTAAGTGTAAATAAAAGTAAAAATGGGTGATTCCTTTATAATCCTGGAATAAGAAGTCCTTTTAAAATTATGACTCAAAACCCAGAAGCCACAAAATACAAAAATTCAACTACATTTTAAAAATGGCAAAAAAGGAAATCAAGATAATGCCAACCTGAGAAAAAGTACTTTCAACTCAAATCACAAGGGCTAATCACCCTAACTTATAAAGAACTCCTAGAAACCATTAAAAGATTGGCAACCCTAAAAAAAGTGGGCAAACAAGAAATATAAATAACTTAAACAAATGAGAAAATACTCGATCTCACTTAAAAGACAAATGTAGTTTAAACCCAAGCTTAGATAGCTGTTTTCAATTCTCAGACTGGCAAATACAAAACATTGGGGGAATATAGAAACCAGCTTTCATTGGGGGAATTTCTATAGACAGCCACTTATGACTGCTTGTGGGTGAAAAATAGAACCCCTATCAATAGTAACTTTGAACAAAATTGTCAAAAAGCATTTGCTCCTGACTCAGCCTCTAAGAACCTGAAATCCATATACCAGCACACATACAAAATGACAGATACAAGGTCATTACTGCAGCATCGTATGCAATAGCAAAAAAATGAAAAGAACTGAAGCATCCACCAATGACTGATGAGCTACGGTATATCCATGCAAAGAATTATCATTTGACTAAATAAAGAATAAAGATGTTCTTTATTGATATGGAATTATCTCCAAGATATATTAAGTGGGTGAAAAAGGTTCAGAACAGTATTTGTAGCATGCTCCTTTTGTATAAAACAGGAGGAAGGTAAACATATACCCATGTCTGCTTGTATTTGCATAAAGACCCTGGGAGGTACACAGGATCCTGAAGTGACTGCCCACGGGGCACAGAACAGGCACGTGGTGACAGGGCCAGAGCAAGAATTCTCAAGTCATACCTTTTATATTACAGATGCTCCTCCACTTATGATGGGGTTACATTCCGATAAACCTATCATAAATTGAAAATATCGTAACTCGATAATACATGTAATACACCTAACCTACCAAACATCATAGCTTAGCCTAGCCAATCCTAAACGTTCCTAGAAATGAGCCTGCATTTGGGCAAGTATTTTGAGCTTCATTTCAAGAGTAATTGTCTTTCTTTTCTTCTTTTCACCAGAAGCAGGAGGCACATATGGGTTTTTGGTACACATGATGAGATGCGAAAATACAATATCCAAAAAATACTGGCAACATAGTACCCTGTGAGGATCGGCTGTTTACCCTACTGACTGCCTGGCTGACTGGGAGCTGAGGCTCACTGCCACTGCCCAGCATCACAAGAGAGTATTGTACTGCATATCACTAGCTGGGAAAAGGTAAAAACTCAAAGTATGGTTTCTACTGAATGCACATTGCTTTCGCATCATCATAAAGTCAAAAAATCTTAAGTTGATCCATCGTAAGTCAGGAACTGCCTGTGTTTTGAATTTGAACCACAAAGATGTTTACTATTTATTACAAACCAAAACACAGAACGAAAAAAAGAAGGAAAGTAAACAGGAAGGGGGAAAAAAGGAACCCAGTCGAGCTCCTAGAAAGGAAAGACTGGAAATGTTGAAAGATTCAGTAAATGAATCTAAGAATTCAATAAATGAAACTAAGGTTTGGACTCGGCATAAGTACTGAATGGGGAGTCCTGAAGGTCTCTCTCAACAGCAGGAAAATAATATAATCCAAAGTTCTATATGTAGAGTGATCAAGAAATAATCGCAGTATTCAGAAAAGAGATTTATTTTAAAAACAAATGTCTTAAAATGTATACACATAGTGCATAAAACAATACAAAATTACAATACACTGCAATACATTGTGACTAGCAGTTCATCTTCCCAAGCCCAGGGGTCTGAAATGTCATGTGAAACCATTCTCACCTGAATGAACAAAGATCACATTTGTCCCCAGAACAAAGTGCCGGCCACATTCCACAATGATCAGTATTAAGGTAATCTCAGAAGATCTCTGCAATTGAGACACTATAAACCTCTGTGCATCTCTAGGCAGATTTTTGCTTTGCCAGATGAGCTGAGCCATAATGCTCTATTTTGGGTTTTCCACTCACACATACACTCACTCAAAGACACATACACACACATACTTCATTCTCCCAGGAAGCAAGAATCACCAACAATCACAGTATTAAGGGCCGTGGCAGGGAGGCTAGCCCACCCGTGGGATTCATGGCCACCTGTCCCACTGGGCCTAAGAGAGCTCAGCTGGGATAGACTCCAGCGTCAGCTTTTCTGGACTCTCTAGGGCCATATGCTAGGAATGGCCTCAGCTTTAAGAGGCAAAGTGCACTGCTAACCCAGAAGCACAGGACCCCAGGGGACATCCAGGTGAGTGTGCTCACCTTTGGCCAAACCTCACACCAGACCAAGAAGGTAAGGACCTGCGAAGGAGAAAGAACTGAGCAGTCACTCCTGGCAGTTGCCTGGTGAGCTGGCCCTTGGGTGAAAGCATGGCTGTGGCCACTGGGTAATTCCACTCCCTATAGTTAGAGACCCAAGAGGTCTGTTATTACAACCACAACCCTGTTAAGAGTGTGATGTCCAAAATCTATCAGTTTAAAAGAAAGCATAGTGAAGGAAAGCATGTATATTATCTGTCACTTATACACAAAAGGGGAGATATAAACATGCATGCTTATATTTTAAAAACGCACATAATAGAAAGGTATCTCAACAACAAAAACAGAAAAATTAGGTTACATATGAAGGAAGGTGGGAGCAGGAAGGAGGAAAGATTCTGGACATCTCTGAATATGCCTTATTTGGCTTTGGAAATGTGCAAGGATTTTACATAATTACAAAACAAAGTAGAAATTTAAAACAACAATCATTGAAAAATAAAACAATGGAACTTATTTATATATTTGATAGCATAACCACACAGAGAGGATTTCAAGGGACTTCAAAACACGGTTATTTGACTCTTATCTCCCAGGTGAACTATAACCCAAGGACCTGACAGGCCAAAAATCTAAATTCCAAATTCCTCAGGAATCATGTTATTTGTGACAGAGTGGGTATTGCTGTTCTGACACTACTGGATGTATATGTGTGAAACAGCAAATGAACAAGTATGTTTATGTTGCTGTCACTGAAAACTGAGATTTGGGGCATGGGAACAGGAAGATAAAGATTCAAGATGTAAGCAGTCCTAATATTGAATTGGAAGTATCAGAGTGAACTCATATAGACGCTTCTCTTTTCTCGACCATTTGGGAGGTATACCTTGCACCCTGTAAAACGCACTCATCTAAGTGTGTGTTTGATGAGTTTGGACAAATGTGCCCATACACTTATGCACCCACCATCAATCAAGAAATAGAATATATCCATTACTTGAAAAAGTTCCCTCGTCACTGCTGCAGTCACTCCCCAACCCTTACTTTTGACCCTCAAAACCACGGACCTGCTTCCTGTTACTGTAAGATTAGCTTTCCCTTTTCTAAAACTTCCTGTACATGAAGTCACGCAGTAGGTACTCTTGTGTGTCACTTCTTTCACTCACAATGTTTCTGAGATCCGCCTGGGTTGTTGCATGAATGAGTGGTCTGTTAGTTTTTATTGCTAAACAGCATTTCATTGTATTGAAAAAAGTGAATAGGCAATTTAAGATGACTAACCATAGAGCTGGGAGGTCTGTGGGCAGATCTGGGCTCCCCGTTACTCTCTAGTCCTGACTTCCTGTTAAAACTTTAGGGGTTCCAACTTCCTGAAGAGAGATTTATGTAGGGGGCCATCTTGAAAGGAGTCACTTCTTTTTGCACGTGGTCAGCCAGTCAGAAGTGTGCATCCTCACACCACTGTGGTGCTTTTGTTTCTTTCTCTTTTTCCCAAATAAACCCTCTCTTGGTGGACTACCTGGAGAATTATTTTGTCTCATCAACAGTATGAACTCATATATATATATATATATATATATATATATATATGCTAAAACATTATATATCCTAGGCCTGTCCACTGAAAAGGCATAGAAGCAATGACCAACACAGTGACACTGCGTGTTCCAGGTGCCGAGCCAGTATACCATATTTGCCGGCGTATAAGACAATTTTTTGGCCCTGAAAAATATGCCTCCAAGTGGGGGGTCGTCTTATACGCCAGGTACACTTCAGATAGACTGCCCATATAACAAACTCTGTATTTTGAGTGGAAATGTTAGGGGGTCGTCTTATACGCCCAGTCGTCTTATACGCCGGCAAATACGGTACTTCTCAGAGTCAGGAGATGGCCCAGGTCTCCTGAACCACATCGAGCGAATTCAGAAGCCAGCATAAAAAAGTTCCCAAGGCCTCCAAACGGGACAATTTCAGCTATAAGACTAGCTGTGATGGATTTAAAATAATAAAGTATCATTGATATTTAAAATGATATTTTTAAAAGCTCTCAACAATTCCCTTTGGAAGTTGCTAAGGAACAAACTCACTATTCCAGAAACCAGTGAATAAAAAGGAAAAGAATCAAGAATTTATACTGCCTCACCTATGAACTGTAACTCAAGGTAACAGTGAGTTAAGGTTTACTTTATTAGGTAAATTCCATCTAATAAATGAAAAAGGAATGATAGAATGAGAACATTGGCAACTCCTAAGAATTCACAGATCTACATAATGTCACCAAGTGCTGCCAACATCCCCAAAAGATAGACAAGCAAACAGTCACATACTTGTTGGATGGAAGGACATCACTATGACATTGTCTTAAAAATAAGAGGTTCGGGCTCTTATAAACTACCAATTTATAAGAAATACAGAGACAAACACACAGGTAAGTGCTGCTCTGTGGTGCAACGGCACAGCCCCAAAACTCCACAGAACAAACAACATCATCATTTCAACAGCTGAATTACAAGGAGGGGTCACCACCAACTGTGTGGCACAACCACCTCCATGGCCACATGACTCTTGGTGATGATGTGGTAGAAATGACTGTTGAAGGGTAGCAGAACAGGCCGCCCCAAAATATGCCACTTTGGCATGAGGATTATTTTGAGCTGAAGGCAACTGAGAAGCAGCAGGCACAATAAAATCTCTGCCCTGTCTTTTTTGCACAAAGGCCCAACCCCTCACCAGGTCTGCCTTCCCCTTGTAACTGAGGAGAAGCACGAGGGCTGCCTGTCTCCACTTTTCCATGGCTTTATTCATACCTAGCCCTTTCCCCAAGAGCCGTAAGCAAAGTTACAGAAAAAAGTTACCCCTGAGACATTTTCCCTTCAAAATTGCTGGGTGAACTCCAGCCTTTGGGAGAAGTGTGGGCACAGTCCGAGTGAGATGCTCAGGACGGGGACAGTTCCTGCAGAAACAGCACCTGTGTGAGTAGCCTGTGGGGGTGGGGAGGGTGGGGACATGGGACCCGTGAACAGGGCTCAGTGCAGGATAGGGACCAGTCCTCATGCCTATAGGGTATAATCTCACCCTGTTTCAGGAAACGTGTATTCTCACAGAGATAATAACGTTCCCCAAGCAGAAAAACAGAGAAAAACAAATTACAAATACATGGTAAAACATGTTTACATTTCAGTGCATATCTTAAGTCTTTTATCAAAATGACACATAACTTTGCATTTATAAAATTGCTATCATAGTACATTGTTTATAATTGGCCGTTTCACATCTTACAGCATAAGATAGGGAAGAATTATCATGCTAACAACTATGTAATTTCACCAAATGCCTAATACTGTGATTTTGCTCTTCCCCAAATATTCATCATCATAGATCATGACTGTGATGAATATCTTTGTTCATGAATCTTTGTGACAAGTTTTTATTAATTCCTTAGTTTAAATTCCTACAAGTGGAGACTACGATTGAAAACAAAATATTTGGAAGTTTTTATCCACACCAGCTGTTTTCCAATACAGCAATAAGGATTGGCATTCTTACCAGCAGTGGGTTTTAAATTTTTGTCCATAAAAATGGACACAAAAGAGATCTCCTTGCTAAATTTACATTTCTCATTTCCATTTATTTATAGTATTTCTTTCCCTTAGGGTGGCAGGTCTTCTCTGAAAGCCTTATAATTAACTTTCTGCTAAGGTGTTCATCCAGTTGATTCTGCTTTGTAAGAAAGCTGCATACATAAAGGCCATATCTTTTGTCTTGTGGCAATTTTTTTCTAGTTTTTCATTTGCAGCTAATCTTCTTCATGGTGATTTCTGATGTACAGTTTTAATGTTCAGGTAGCACAACCTCTTGCATTTTTCCACCGCCCTCAGATCATTTAGTAGAATGCATCCTCTTGGCTAATAGAATCACTTGCAAGCAACTGTTTTGAAGGGATTGGCCGTTCAATTTGGAAGTATTTGCTGTTTAATTTGACCAATCCAGCAACTGCCCACTCTATGTGTTAGTGTAGTCCTTCCGAAATATTTTCATGATGTGCACGTGGAAGATGGAAACATGTGCACAGAACCAGGGGATGAGCAGTCAGGGCTGTCCCAGGGCCCTGCAGAAGGTTGAGGGGGTCAGTGCTTCAGTGTGGCCTAACCCATGCTGGGCTCAGCGGCTGAGAAGCCTGCTGCTGTAGACACAGGGGAAAGGAGATACTCTGTGTCCTCATGCTGCTCAGTGATTCTAGACATGCACGGACCCAGCTTGCCAGAGGTGAAAACAGTAAGTGCTCGGTTGGAATCTAGGCACATCCCCAAAGCAGTGACTGTAATCAGTGATCACAGGAGAACGGCTTCGGGAGGAGGTGGTATTTTTGCCAATCCTGGACAAACTGGCCCCGTTTTAACCAGGAAGTAGGCAAGGCAAGAGGGAGGAAGAATTTCTATGCAGTGGGAATGGTTCAAACAAAGCAAAGACCATCTCCTCAGGTGACCCGCTCAGCACAGCTGGGAGAAAGTGGAGGAACCAGCAAACAGTGCCAGGGTTTGGCATTGTGTTGACTCAGCGTGTTCTCCACTAATGCTATACTGACAAACATGCTTTCTGTGGAGGAGAGTTTGGCTCCTTGATGACCTTAATCATACGGCGCATATTATAAAGCACACAGTTAAATTTTCTGATAAAACACTAACACTATCACTGCCTCTCCTGAGTGTGCTGCAGAAGTAGTGCTGGCTTCCAGAGATGGGGAGGAGAAGATTCAGGACCCTCAGAGCTGAGCTGCTTTCCAGGCATCTTCAATTCATATAAGGGGCATTTGTCCACCAGCTCAAAGTTGTTATTCCTGGTTCTAGGTAATATGTCACATCCATTTTAATTAACGAAAGGAAGCACCAAGTCAATTCCACTTAGAAGAATCCATCTAGATCTTGGGAGACCAGAGGACTCCCTGGAATCTCCAAATGTCTTGCAGAGGTAGTGGGAGGTTGTTGCAAGCCCTCCTCACCGGAGACCTGGAGAGTCGCAGCACTGATGCCCCTCATCTAGCCCTGGCCTTAGCCCTTTAAGAGCTGCTAAGAGAAGAACACCATTCGTGCTTCCAGCATAAACTAGTAACACGCCAGCTAGTCCCCAGTCATTTGTAAATTCACGTGCAGTGAAGACGTAGTCTAAAGTATCAGAACTCCTGCTAGCTTTCTGAACAATATAAAAAGACCAAGTAAAAAAACCCAAGGGATCAGGAAAGATTAAAAATAAGAAGTTAATCATTTATAGCAACACGGCAAGCTTCGTTTCCACAAACAACATATTCATCTTTTGACAATGTCCCACTTGGGACTCATCAAACCACAAAGACAAGACTGACCAAGTGCAGCCTGCCAGGGCTGTTCTTACTCTGTTCTGCCTTTCTCATGCAGTGTGTTATTGGAAGGGCTGCTTCCCAGGAGGGCTTTGCAATATTAGATAGCATACAAAGAGAAAGCAATCACTCTCCCGAGAAAAATGACATGAGCTTTGGAAGACAAAGAACTGGGAAACTACAAATGTAATATCTATCATATTATGCACAACTCGACCCCTATAAGGCTGCAATCACTGTGATTCATTCATTCTTCATTAAGCTATGATTACGATCCACGCCAGAAACACTGGAGATAATCAAAAAGCCAATTTCCTTTCAAGCATCGGTTTCCTGTGGTCATTTTTGCCTTTCCCAAAATACATTTTGAGCCCAAGCTAATTGTTTCTGCCAACGACCCTGTGAGAATCTCTCAAAATGTGAATGCTATCGCCACATAGTTTTCAAGACCCCGCTTTCCTCCAATTCTTTCCAACCCCCCAGCCTTCTCCAGCTGGACACACGCATACCTCCCAATCGCCTCCCCAGACTCCTGTACAATCTCACATCATAATGCATGAAGGTAACAGGTTCAGCCACATGAAATTACCAATATTCGAAGTTCTTTGTCTTGCACAAGTAACGTTCATGATTCATCCTAATATTTCAGATGTTCTTCGTTTATGTTAAGCTCAAGTCAAGGACTGCATTTTATTTGTTTTTTTAACCACAGAGCTATGCTCAGTACCTGTTCAAGCATGATACTCAAAGGTTTGTTGGGGAAAAAAAATTGTTGGCATCATTAAAGACAACATTGATCAGTTAGGATAGAACTTTTAAAAAATTAGACACGCACAGCAATGGCACTCTAAAAATAGAAAAGCTCACCTGTGCCACCTGACAGGCTGTCATAGCCACCGGCACTGGTTCTGCCCCTTCACCTCTGCTGTGACAGGGAAACTGCTAATCATTATAAGTACATCCTCTTAATCTCTCACACTCAAGTCTTAAGATGACAGAGGGCATTCAGAAAACATGAACAAAACGTTCCCAGATGAACGCTTCCTTGCCTGACTTGTAGCTTCTCTGGTGAGGTGTCTCTAACTGATGCTGGAGGAACAGAAAGGTAAGCCAAAACTACACTGCATGGACTGCAGTTACCATGGACGTCGAGTCTCCCACCCTGTCCGACAGGGGATGCGGACACTTGTGCAGCCAGAGGCAGACTGGAGCACTTACCCATGCTAAGGTGCAAAACGCAGTGGTTACTCACCCAGGACCTGGTGTTTACATATGAAGACACCGCCTGGAATCTGGAAAGCAAGGAACCTGGACAGCCAGACAAGCTCAAAACCCGTTGAAACGTACTGTGTGTGCATGTGTGTGTGTGTGTGCATGTGAGCACATATGTGTGTGTGGTTCTATAAGAGTTCTGCAGGTTAGAGGAGAAAGAAGAAATCATTGGATGGCGATTGCACTCAGAGCCGAGACTTTCTGGGGTGTGCTCTGACAGCACTGTCCTGAGCACCTTACGCCTATGGGGTCCTCACAGCAGACCCACTGGCAAGGTGCCGCTCTTACCCACATTGTGGGGAGATTTCATGACTCCGCCAATGCTCTGCAGCTGGTGAGTGAGTGACAAGCCAGAATTTGAATCTGCTCTCGAGATATGTTTCTCATCACCACACAGCGATCCCATACTCCTCAGCCAGGGAGATGCAGTTAAGTTAATAAATGGTTCAGGCAGTCAGGTTGGTGATAGAGGTTTTCAATCTCTACCACAGGTCGATTCCATCACAGCCCTCAAACATGATACACAGCAGGATCACTGAGGCTTGGGAAAGCTGACCATTGCCAGGTTTCAAGTTGTTATGGGTGGTTAATGTGCAGCCAGGCTGAGCAATGAAAGACTAGATAAACTTCCAGTTAGTGATAAATAGGGATTTACACCCTTTAAATCGTCCTTTTGCTTAAGGAAGAAGTATGACTCCGGGGCCGGCCGAGTGGCGCGATGGTTAAGAACTGGCTTGGGATGCCAGAGGGCCCCGGTTCGGATCCCACATATGAGGGCCAGTGACACTG
>NW_017731441.1:2958678-2969932 GCF_001890085.2 Hipposideros armiger | reverse complement strand
AGCTAAGATGGTGAACAACAGCTCAACCTGGAGCTGGGCTGCCGTGAGTCGCCGGCGACGGCGTAGGCTGCAGCCCCTGCTGCAGTGGGCTGCCATGGGCTACCATGTGTGGCTGGCCACAAGCGTGAGCAGCTGGCAGCCACTGTGAGCTGCCAAGAGCCGCTGTGAGCGGCCATCCAGAGGCCAGTGACCGATCCGCCTCACCCGGGAAGAGCACAATGATAATACCAACATGAGCCAGTGAAGTGATGTCCTCCACAACTAGACTGAAGAACAAAAGGACAGAAACTTGTCTGTTCCCCTTCCCCGATTCCCCAACGCTGTTCCACTTTGCCAATTCCCCAATAAAATCTTTAAAAAAAAAAAAAGAAAGGAAGAAAGAAATGCATGAAAGCTCTCAGATTAGCCAGGAGCAGGGAGAAAAGCACCCTCGGTGTCTGGATTAAGGGGTCAGGCTGAGCTCTGAGGAGCATGGAGGCTCTCATCACAGTATGTGCTGCTCCTTCTGTCCCGTGGGCACAGGTGACTGATTTGGTGGCCAGTAAAATCTTCATCACCATTGGTAAAGTGACTTGGCATCTTAAGATGCTTAACCATCGAGTTGGGAAGACTATGGGTGGGGCTGCGCCTCTTGTTAACTCTATAATCCGGACTTCCCATTTATCCTTATGGTAATTTCTGGGGGAGGGATCATAATAAAGGGATTAGCCATCTCTGAACTGGGGTTTTTTTGCCTCCACGTGGGCTGCCGGTGGGAACTCCGTGTAGGAGGTGTGCTTTCCCGCACTGCGGTGGTGGTCTTGTTTCTTTTTCTTTTCCCGAATAAAGCTTTTCTTTTGTGGATTACTTGGAGAGTTATTTTTCGGCAGTCAACATTTTGGGGGCTGGTCTGGGATCCAGAGAGGAACAGACCTTCAATAACTTCTGACTGGTGAGCAAAAAGCTATGGCGCCTAACTGAGTTGTTTCACTTGACTTTTAGCTCCCTGGATGAGAAGCCTCAGGTAAGTTTCTCGGCTGGATCTGAGCCAACAGGCCTTTGCGTCTGGCGCTTTCTAGGTTTTATTCGGGAATTTAAAAATTTTTTCTGTTTTGTTTCACTTGTTTGTTTGTTTTGTCTGTTGTGTGTGTGTGTGAATGCTTTAAGGCCTATCTGTTTGTCTGTACTCATGGCACGTTGGCCTGCTTTCTTTGGAAAGCAAGCTCTGTTTCTTTTTGAGACAAAAACTGACCTTCACCTAACGTCCCTTTGGGATAAGAGGTTATTTCTACTGAAATTGGTCAGTTTAGCCGATGTTAGATTGTGCTGTCTCAGTGAAAAGTTAACGGAGTCCCATGTAGCTCAGTCGATAACTGAGTTCCCTGAGAATTGGTTATTTGCCTGGAACTGGCTCTAGCCTTCGGTCTGGTTCCCAGTGATCAGACTGTTCCAGAGTGAGAGTGGAGCAAACTAAAGATTCCTGGTCTGCTTGAGCTGTAAACTGATTTTGGCCCAGCCGCCAGCTCAACCTGTAACTTAAACTCCCTAAGCGTTAGTTATTCGCCTGGAACTGGCTTTTAGCCTTCGGCCTGGTTCTCAGTGATCAGACTGTTCCAGAGTGAGGTGAGCTGAAGATCTGCAAGTTATTCGAGCTATAAATTGTTTTGGGCGCAGCATTAAAAACGGGATCTCGAATGTCCAAGCCTTCTAAAACTGTCCCTCCTACAGGGACACCAGCTGAGTACAGGTTTGCAAACCACGGAGATTTTTCGTGCACATATTTAACTAAATGGGCAGATCTGACTAAGAGTAATCTTAGAAATCAGTGGACACTTTGGGGAACTTTTGAGATTTCCAAACTCGAATTTCTTAAAACTAAATTGGATGGTAATGGTGTTGTAATTGAGAAAGAGGAATGAAATGCAGATTTAGAGTGGTATATGGAGGCTGCCAAACAGGACTGCAAATCTAAAGTTGTCGTTTTACAAAATACAGTCTCAAAGTTAATGAAAACTGTTAAAAATTCTGAAAGAGGCAGAATGGCATCTGAAACCTCATGCTCTTTGTCTACAACACTGCCTTGCCCTTCCCCCACTGCTTCTTTGACGCCTCTTCCACCTTCAACACCATCTTGCTCTTTTTCTCCCCCACCTCCAACTCAAACCCCAGTGATACCTTCTTTCGAATCTCCCCCTCTCTCTTCTTCCTTAGAACCTATCACTACTTTTCCATTTAAGATTAAACCCTCTGGAGATCCTAATAAACCCCACGTTTCTTACATCCTCTGGACAAAAGCTGAATTACGAGCCATTATGAAGGAGTTTCCTATAGTAACTGAGGATTCTAATAAGGTTGCTAAGAAATTTGATATTACTATTCAAACATATCAACCTGAGACTAAAGCTATCACTGTTGATCAATGATCTTTTAAAAGAAAGATCTTGATCAAGAGGGGGAAATGATAAAGTGACCTGGCATCTTAAGATGCTTAACCATCGAGTTGGGAGGACTATGGGTGGGGCTGCGCCTCTTGTTAACTCTATAATCCGGACTTCCCATTTATCCTTATGGTAATTCTGGGGGAGGGATCATAATAAAGGGATTAGCCATCTTGGAACCGGGGTCTTTTTGCCTCCACGTGGGCTGCCGGTGGGAATTCCATGTAGGAGGTGTGCTTTCCCACACTGCGGTGGTGGTCTTGCTTCTTTTTCTTTTCCAGAATAAACCTTTTCTTTTGTGGATTACTTGAAGAGTTATTTTTCACCAGTCAAAACCATCTCAATATGACAACGCAACAATTCAAGAAAAGCTCTTATGTTTTTGAAAACTGAAGCAAAGACTCGGAATAGTTCCTAGGCTTTGTTTAAAAACCACTTCTCGTGATCTTTCACCAGCCAACCTCATTTTAAAACACTCATTTAAATAACACCAGAAAGGCAACTCAGTAAACATCTTGAGACGGTCTCACCTAGGCATGTCAGGTAACTGCTTTCTGAACTCTGCCCACCTTTAGCAGACAACCAGTGAGGCCATGCAGTAAACTGTTCCCCCAGATCTAAAACACACCAGTCTCCTACAAGGACCAGAACAGCTAAGAACAAGACTTTTGAGTCCAATTAGTAATAAGAGCTTCAGGGTCAAAATGAGGTTTAAAACTGGCCCCTACCTGTGGTGGTCCCCTCTAGTTGATCTTGAACAAGCCTGATGATATCAGATACATCAATCTGATGATTGCTTTCTTCCGTTTTGGCCTCATTGGATCGTCTCAGGGAAGAACAATCATCGCTTCCAGTTTTCTTGCACAGGATAAATCTCCAACAGTCAAACATGAGTCTGTAGTGTGAAAAACAGGTTTTAAAAGGAAAAGGAGGTCACACTGCCAAATGACATCAGAGTCGTTTCTTTGAACAAAGCCCAAATAACTAGATACAGCCTTTAGCAGCATTTATTCTGAAATGGATCTAGTGTGTTTAAAATTAAATTCATCTTCTTCAACGAATTTCTACTGTATCAATGTTCAGTTAAACAAGCAACCTTTTTTAAAAATGTAATATTGAAATAAAGGGTTGCATAAGCAAAAATATTATTTACTTCTGCTGCTTAAGAGAAAGAAAAACCTAGATTTTTCCCCTTGACATTTAGGCTCTTGTTTCAAGGATATAAAAGCCCCTGGTTCTCCTGGTTTCAATGTCACAGTCTAATTCACTGAACTGGCAAACTTTCAAAACCACTGCTGATGGCTTATTCAGATTACTTAAGAACATTCTAAATCCTCTAAGTAAAGAATGTCCTCTGAGTTCCAGAACAAACTTTAAAGTCTTATTTCTCCAGTGAAAATTTGGCAAAGAAAGTTGAAATCAAGTTTTTTGGAAGCAATCTTGAATTTAAAGAGACAACTAGTATATCTCAAACAGAAGCCACCTGAAATCATTTGCTGGGTAAACAATTCACCTTCATTAGGTAATTACTAACTACACTTGTTTGTACTTAGTCTTTTAGCATATTTATGGTTCATTATTATGAACCATCCCCCTGTTGGCTTAATACCTGGCAGGTCCCCTTCTTTAAGAATAAAGATGTAAATAATTTGACTTGAATGAATTTGACCTGTGGCTCCACAAGCAATTTCACCTTTCCATTTTGCTGCTTACATTCTGCTTTATCCATTTCAGATTGGCTTTTGTCCCTGCCTCAAGCGGCACCCAAAGGGGAAAAACCCTTACTGCCCCTGAAAGGAGAACACCTGAAGCCCCCCTCTGTTCACTCCTCCTGCCAAGGTTCTCCCTGACCCCTGGCCACACGATGCCACTGCACTGAGTGAGCCTGCACTGAGTGAGGTTTGCAGGTCTGGCAGCCTTCCAGATGTCCCGGCAGCTTCATAAGCCCTCCAATGCTGGCCGGCCCTAGGGAGAGGTTCCAATGTACCACCTACATGAGAACTATGGCACGAAGGCACAGTGATCATTCCAGGGAGGAAGGAGCGCCACAGGACTGGTGAACACAGTTTAGGTCCACTTTGGGGTGCCACCAACTCCACACCAGTCCCTCACAAAAATATCCCACTCCCTCCTCTTCCTGCCAAAACACACAACTACCCTGGACTTCACTGCCTACAAGATGCACCGATCTCTTTGTTTTTATTAATGATGTTGATGGTCAATAACTTGTTTGTTACTCATATGTATCCTTCGTGTCACTTTTCCAGGCATTTCTTACAGATCCCTATAACCTTTCCTTTTTAAAAAAAATTTTTTTATTGGGAACAGCATGTTTCTCCAGGACCCATCAGCTCCAGGTCAAGTAGTTGTTTCAATATAGTTGAGAAGGGAGCAACTCAGTGGCCCATGCGGGGATCGAACCAGCAACTTTGGTGTTATGAACCTGCACTCCAACCACCTGAGCTAATCGGCCACCCCTAACCTATCCTTAAACATTCTTGCACAACACCATCCTGAGGAACCTTCACAGTGAAAACGGGAGAAGAGCCATATCCCACACCCACTCTCCTCTGGCAGGACTTCGCGCCTCAGCATTTGTCACTTGTCCTTGGTTCCTGCTTCATCTTTCCAACAAAATCAGACCACACCTGGTGCTCCAGGAAGGGCATAGACTGTGGAGCACAGCCAGACCGGGGTCTAAAGACTTCTGATTGATGAAGTCTCATTTTGACATTAAAAAAGAGGAAGAAAGATTTCCCTGATTAAAACCAAAACAAAACAAAAAATCCTGTTTTGTCCTCTTTTCTTCCAAATCCTACTGGAGGAATTTCAAACACGAGCAGGCTGATTGTGATCTTAAACCTCTGGAAGGGAAAAAGAAAAGGCCCAGTGTGCACTTGAACTTTTGTTCCCACTGGCCGGGATCTCCCCCCCAGGTACCTGGAGATATGTCCATTACCTGAGCCCTTTTACCAACCCGAGAAGGATTCCTGCTGTTTCTGTCCTCTATTCGGCAAGATTTTGCAAGTATCAGTGTTCACCCTGTCTCAAGATACGATTGAAAAGGTCCAAGGTTTGTTTTTAATTTAGTTTGTTCTGGAAAACAAAACAAACATGCCTTTCAACCTGACTTGGCTGAGGCCGTTCCCTCTTTGGACAGGACAAGGTGTAGGGCTGCCTCCCCTTCCGCGGGCACTTGAGACTGCTGGGTTTTGCTGAGGACAGCTGGAGCCAGGGGCCTGGGGGAGGGGGAAACTCCTGCCCAAGGCCCCCTCCTTTCACTGGGATTTTCATTTTTCAGCTTCGTGGCCTCCCAAAAGGTGAGGGATGTGGGGTTTAAAACCACCCTGACACATGTGGGCAGAGAGACACAGGCACAGGAGAGAGGGCGGTTTCTCCAACAGGGGGTTTTCCACAGTTCGTGTAATCCCAAGGGCACAGAGGACAAACCCAGATGTCAGGCGCACGTGGGTTGTCATTAATATCTGCTCACATTAAAAATCTCAAGACTGGCATAACCACGGAGCAGCAAACCATGTCAATGCCCCTTGAGCATTCTGTTTCCCACTGAAAATGCCCTACTAAGCAGCTAGGTAGTGAAATGACAGCAGGCCCATGTCTGGTCTTTGACTCTCTCTAGAGCACCAAGTGCCTTCCACTCAGCACACAGATGAGAGAGAACTCAGTCACTGGGCGGCTGAGACTTGGCCAAGTACAGTGGGAGATCCGAGTCGGCGAGCACCTGCTTCATCTACCTTGGTGCTGAGGGCACAAACATCGGGGCAGCCCCCACCTCCGAGTCCCGTGACAGCTAGTCCGGGCACAGACCAGAGTTCCACGAACACAAACACACTGACATCTGGGCTCAGTGGCGCTCATGCTCACGGCGCAGCCGCAGGGCCGTTGGGGCCGTTTGATGAAGGAGGGCGTGGGGGCTGTTCCGGCATGGTGCAGACTTGCACTAACAGGAAAGTAATCGTGTTGGGTGTGAAAATCAGACTCTGACAGCTCTCGCTGCTTTCCAATTGGAGCCGGACACTAGAGAAGTGCATTTAAAGAGAAATATCCCGACCAGCTGCATTGTTGGCACTCATAACAACTGCATTATCAGTTACGAATAGCCCAGATTAAAAATATAGTCTTACCACTCAAAAAAAAGAAAAAAAAGGGGGGAAGGTGGCCCTAGAAGTAGAGCTGAAGATGAGAGAGGAGGTGTGGCTACTGTCCAGGGGTGAAGGACCCAGCTGCTTTCCCTGAATGTTTTAGCCCCTCATCCTTCCATCTCCTCCCCACTTCTCCATCTCCCGCCCTGCTCCACTATCATCACCCCCAGTCCTCCATCTCCATCTCCTCCCCCCAGCTCTCCATCTCCCCATCTCCACCCCTCACTCAATTCTACCCCTCCCACCCTTTTTGTGTGGACACGCAGGGCCTTTTCCTTCAGGAGTCAGTCCTGTTCAGCGTTCTTTCTCTAACCCTTAATTCTGAATTAGAAGTAGACAAGTAAGAAGGGAGACACTGTGAAGATGTTAAATGCTTGCCAGCTGGTACTCTCGTTAGTGTCCACGTCATTACTTTCTTATTAGATTTGCTCAGGATTTTGTTTCAATGCAGTAAATTGAATACTATACTTTTTCAAGAGAGTGGGCTTAGGCCGGCCGACTGGCTCAGTTGGTGAAGAGTTGGCTGAAGACTGTGGGCTCTGAGCAACAGGGCCACCAATTCGATTCCCACATAGGCCAGTGACACTGTGCCCGAGCTGAGCTATCACTGAGCTGCCAACAGGTGGCAGGATGGCTCGCTGGTGTAACAACAAGATTGCCTGTTTGATGGTGGGCTACGCCCACCCACAACTAAGACTGAACTCGGCACCTTGAGCTGAGCTGCGTCCAGATAGCTCAGTAGATAGAGCGTGCGCTTTTAACAACAAGTCTGCTGGTTCGACTCCCACGTGGGATGGTGGCTATGTCCACCCACAACTAAGATTGAACACAGCACCTTGAGCTTAGAGGCCACAAGCTGCCGACGGGAAGCCAGATGGCAACTGGCGCCCTCCACAACTAAGATTGAAGAACAACAACTTGGCCGGTCCTCTTCCCCAATTCCTCAATAAAATCTTTTTTTTTAAAAAAGAGATTAAGCTGAATGGCCCCCAACAGTGAGTTACAGCCCATATTTTACCTGACTAGTCCCAAAGGTTACCTAGCCTGGTGCAGACTCTTCAGACTGACACTTGATGGCTCCATGGTCACCTCCATGAAGCTGTGTGGGGACCAGTCCTTTGCTTTCCAAAGAGATACTGGGAGGTTCTGGGGAGGGGCGTAGGTTTCCTGTGGATTCCGGAGCTGACTAGGGATGCCATGACGCTTGATGAGTCACTTTCAGGATGAGACTGTAACCACAAAGTCAAGAGGTCCAGCCCTCCAAATGTCCAAGAGTTTCTTGGTAACCCTGAAGTGTCTGGTATCCTACTATGGGTTGGACTTTTTACATGAGGAAGCCAGGAGGAAGCATGGTTATGTAGCTGTCCCAAAGGGGAAAGTGCTACAGAGCTACAGACAGGCTACACCAGCACTGAGCCTGCGAAGATGCTACAAGAGGCTGGGCAGTCCTCAAGAGGGTGCTGTCCAGGCCCTCTTCCAGCCACTCCACAATGACTGTGCAGCCCAACTCCACCCAGGTCCTCGCTGCCTTCTCTATAAGGCAGGCCCTTACCCCACAGTGGTTCTTTCTGCAGGTGTCTGGGGAAGACACCTCTGCCTCCGTCCTCTACTGCCCTCTCCAAGGGAGAAGAGTCGCTGAGTGTCACTGGTGTCTGCTTCAGAAGCGGGCTCTGCGCCCACCTTGGTCAGGTGCTGGGAGCTTGGGAAGCCCCGGAGCCTGCATCTTAACAAGCAGCCTGTGAGATTCTGCATGGAATTGCTGGCCTCTCCCTTGAAAATTACTACGAAAATGAACCTGCATGTCCTAGGGCACTCAGCCCAGAATCTCCCTGTCAGAAAACAACTTCCCTAATGTTCTCGTGAGCTGATATAAAGAGTGTAAGAGAATGAATTTAAGAGAAAGAAGCTAAGCTTTACACAGAACATACATTTCTGTCATTGTGACTATTACACTTCTAACTACTTCTTCCTCCAGTAGCATCTTAAAGTCAAACCACATTAACGAAATTGGGGGACCACCTGCTGTCAATCAGTAGCATTCTAGGCCAATTTATTTTCATCACACAAATACTCCAGTTTCTTTTATTTCAATTTCAGGATTCCACCCATGTCACAAAAGTTAAGTAATCTAACGACAGAGACCTCTCCTTTCAAAGTGACCGTTTTTTCACTTTGAGTGGCCAAGATGCTGCCTTTCCAAGCTAAGTGTCCAGAGTTTAGTTCAAGTCTTCACTATGGGAGCCTTAACCTCAGAAAGGGTGCATGTCAACTAGAAAGTTGATCTTGGACCACCCAGTTACAACATGAATACAATAAAGCCCAGCAGTGAAGAGGGAGGGAGGGAGGGAGTGGAGAGACTCAAATTCAAGAGAAACTGGATTTCAGGGGCCGGCAGAGTGGTGCATTGGTTAAGAGCTGGCTTGGGATGCCAGAGGGCCCCGGTTCGGATCCCACATATGAGGGCCAGTGACACTGTCCTCCCAGGAAGAGCGCAATGATGGTGCCAACTTGGGCCAGTGAAGCAACATCCTCCACAACTAGACTGAAGAACAAAAGGATAGCAACTTGTCTGTTTCCCATTCCCCAATAAAAATCTTAAAAAAAAAAAAAAGACTGGATTTCAGGCTGAGATGTTCTCCCGGCACTGTGTTCTACAGATCCAGTCACCTTTACAAGTTACTGTCTCCTTCCTAATTGTTCTTACAGGTCTCTTGTAAGAAAACCTTGCTTCTGCCACTCTTTAAAAAAAGAGCTACCCCAGAAATTGGGAGTAGGTAACACAAAAGGGTTTTAATGAAGCTTCCAGTTCCCTAAGCCAGCCCTTTTAGCTGCAGGCCCCTTTGTAGAGTACTTCACAGTAGCCTTTCACATAAATCACTTGTTTTCATAATTCTGTGAGGCAGCCAGGGTAGGCATTACCCCATTTCAAATAAAGCAAAAATGAGGCTTAGGTGTTCTTGACCATAACTGCACCCAGGAGTGTTAGCCTCTGTGAAGTCAGGACCTGGAAGGACGCAGCTGGTCCAAAGAGGGGAGCTGAAAAGTTAAGGGGGTCCTAAAAAAGAGCCCCAAACCCTCTTTTCCTATTGGTTCCATTTTGCCAGCTCATTCTCCTCACCACCCACTCAGAACTACAGTGCAGGACTGTTCCTTGTACCCCATAGGTCTGAAGGGAGGGCGGTGGTTCCTCCGGGGCAGCCGGTCAGAGGAGGCTGAGGCAGAACTTAGAACTCAGGAAAATGTCAGTGTGTGAAGTCAGGTCCCAAAACCAGCTTTAGGCCAGTCAGTCCATCAGATTTGCATATTAGAAAACCCTCTAGTGCAAGGGTTCCTGGAATTGTCTGTACCCACCCCCCACACACACACCCACTGCCAAGTGGGGCCTACTGCCTGTCCGGCCGGGGCTGTGGATACTCCCCCACCAGCAGCCCCTGGGGATGCAATTCTATTTTTGTGGCTGGGCTCTGCCACTCCAGGTGGCCAGATATCCTGGGGCCTCCCACGGCCATCCCCTGCACATCCTGCCTGTGCACTCATGGTCACCTTCACCCCTTCCCTAGCCAGGGCTGGAAAGCAGTGTGTGAGGGGCAGTGTCAGGCCACCAGTCTTTGGATGGGGAAGTTTCCAGTAAAGTTAAGACTACACTTGCTGGGGATGGGGAGGGGAGTCTCCTTTGGGTTACCCCATGGCTTATATTTAAGTGTTTGGTGCTACACAGGAGCCAAAGGGATGAAGAGCAACAGTGTGTGATTTTAAAAACAACATGGGGTAGGAATAGCCTTGAAGGACAGTCTCATTTCTAAACTGCAGGAGTCCTCTTTCCTTGCCCTTTTGGAAAGCAAAGCAGCTATTCTGCAGGCCACCGCCCCTTCTCACTGCTGAGCTGGGGCGCCTGCCAAGAGAAGCGCTGGCCAGGCCGCCAGGGAAGTAAAGACTCCCGTGGGGGACCCCCACTTCACCCTGCACTGTCCGGACACCTGTCCCAACACCTGATGCACAAACAGGCAAGATGGTTGGGAGAGCTTGGGGTGTGGCTCTGGGAGGTACCGAGGGGACCCTAGGAAGAAAGGGCCCCCTTGGGTGACAACCTGTCAGGGTGTGGGAGGACCTTCTGTTCCTGATCATGGAGAGGGGCGTTTGTGCACGTGGAGCCCGCAGCCTTCCCTCTGGATGGCTCCGGGAACCCTGATGAGGCGCCCTCACTAGGAGCTCTCTGGTCGGGGATCCCCCAGGCTCCCAGCAGCAAGGCGCACGGCGGGTGGGGCGGGGGTAGGGGGGGGGCGGCAGGCGATCTGAGACAGTCCTGACCACAGTCTGTCCGCCTCCCAAACTCCCTGTCCGCCCACCTCCTTCTGCCACCTCCCATACACCCCTCTCGCGCCCGCACACCTGGCGGGGCCGCGGGACCGTCCTCCCGGCGGTTCTCGGTCCTCGGTTCTCCACGCCCGCAGGTGCCCGCGCGCTGACACCGTCGCCTCCTCCGGCAGTGGGGCAGGGGAGGAGGGGGAGGGGAAAAGGGGAGGAGAGAGGAAGAAGGGGGGAAGGGAAGGTGCGGGGCGGGGGGGAGGAGAGGGGCAGGAGCGGGAAGGGACCAGAGGGAGGAGAAAGGGAGGGGAGGTGCAGGGGCAGGAGGCGAAGGGCGTAGGGGAGAGTCAGGGGCAAGGTGGGCGGTGG
>NW_017731441.1:2847325-2957508 GCF_001890085.2 Hipposideros armiger | reverse complement strand
TATATATATATATATATATATATATATATATACACACACACATATATATACACACATATATATATACACATATATATATTAAATTATAGTTGACATACAATATTATTCAGCTTCAGGTGTACAGTGCAGTGGTCAGGCCTCTACACGGTCCATGAGGTGGTCTCCCCAACAAGACATGGGACCATCGGACACCTTACAAAATATTTACGTTATTAATAAGACCCTTTTAATTCTTGTGTCTTCCAAGGTTCCAGGGGAAATAGAAGTTCTTGATTAGAGCTAAAACAAACAAACAAAAAAATCCCAGTAGTATAGAAATACTAAAACATTCAAATGTTTACCTAGACATAAACTTTATTTTAATTGGGGCTTTAAAATGTCTGCATTTAGTGGGTAAAAGTAGGCAGCCCATCTAAATAAAACAAAAACGGAGTTCTGCCAAGAGGGAAGTAAATATAAACCCAAAGGCAACTTTAAAGTGCAGGACACACCACCTTGAAATGTCACAGTGCTACTTAAGCCCCGCCCAGGGGATGCACTGACAATAACTTGGAGGCAATAACTGACCTGGCTACAGAACTTTCCTCCTCAAAGTGTGGTCCCTGACCGGCTGCACAGCGTTGAACAGGGGCTTGTGGGAAATCAGGGCGTGCTCCGTGGCGTGGGGATGTGCACAGTGGGGCAGCTCTGCAGAGCAGCCTAGGCTCTGGCTGCCTAGGATGCTGTGTCTCCAAGCACAATGCTCTCCTGCTGTGGGTGTGGCATGAAAACAGGTTCCTGAGTGAACAAAGCTGACAGGATTCACTGAAGAAGGAGGAATGCTGGGCTGGAGAAGGCGTGGGGTTATTTGAGGGGGACAGGAAATTAGAGGGAAGGGGAACTCCCTCAGCCCAATGGTTTCTTTCACAGAATGAGCCCAGCAGACAGGAGGAGCTTCTTACTAGCAACAGCCTAAAAGCCTGTGGGGGGCAAGGTCAGAATTGGCCAATGTGGTGTTCCTTACCTCTTTTTTACAGGCCAACACCTCATTTCCCATGACAGTATCAAAGACCCTCTGGTAAGAGACTCTCTCCAACGCGCTATATTAAATATCATTTAATTAAGCAATAAAAATCCAAAGGAAGGCAGCCCATGGGGCCCGCCCAGGAGGAGCTCTCTGCAGGATGTGCAAACACAGAGCACCACTGATGCAGAAAATGAGGGGAAGTGGCCAGTGACCAGAGCCATGACCCCATGAGGTGACTGTGTGCAGGCTGCAGGCTCAAATTCCACAGGCATAGACTTCACACTGAAATGCATTCTACCACAATGTGAAGAATCCCACCCAGGATCCTGAATAATCATCTCAGCTATACCCTCCACGAACTGGCACGGAACTGGCAGGCAGCTCCCTAGGAACCAACAAATCAACAGACCCGGTGCGTTTTTTCTTCTCCATGAACCTTATTGCTTTGAGACATGGTCACCAGTGCAGTGAAAATACAGACAAAAATCCTAAGATTTCTGTGCTGTTCAGAAAATGTTAGAGCTAATTCTAAAGTGGGGGTAATTCAAGAGGAAACGAATTCCCCTAAGAACAAAGCCCAGTTCAGCTTATCACTGTCTTGAACAGCGGCTCTGCTGGCGTCTGGCTTGTTATGGCCAGATGAACCCTTTGTGACTCTCTCTGGCTTTCAGGGTTACTGAAGCCCCAGTGAGCACAAGGAAATTACCATCACAAAGGGAGCTCTAAAAAGTGCACCAGAGGGCCAGCTGAGTGGTGCGATGGTTAAGAACTGGCTTGGGACGCCAGAGGGCCCCGGTTCGGATCCCAAATATGAGGGCCAGTGACACTGCCCTCCACAGCTAAGATGCTGAACAACAGCTCAACCTGGAGCTGGGCTGCTGTGAGTCACCAGCGACAGCGTAGGCTGCAGCCCCTGTGGCAGTGAATTGCCATGGGCTACCATATGTAACCAGCAGCCAGCATGAGCAGCCAGCAGCCGCAGTGAGCGGCCCTTTAGAAGCCGGAGACTGATCTGCCTCGCCTGGGAAGAGCGCAATGATGGTGCCAACTTGGGCCAGTGAAGCAATGCCCTCCACAACTAGACTGAAGAACAAAAATGACAGCAACTTGTCTGTTCCCCTTCCCCCAATTCCCCAATAAAAATCTTAAAAAAAAAGTGCACCAGAGGAGCAGAAACCTCAGGGACAGTTCACATGGGGATATCATATGCTTGCGGTGATGAGCAGGGCTCCTCTGCAGCCAGCCATCATTCCATGTTCAGAATACGCGTGTAGAGGCTTGGCCCATGCATGTCCTGAGCTCTGTCCTGGGAGGTGGAAACTGCAGTTTGCCTGCTGCAGGTTCCATATCAATTGTAGAGGCTTATAGCAAACATGTTGCATTTAGTAGCACCTGGAAGGTTGTGAGAATGGTATCTGTGGCCCCTTATGGTTGGAGTCCTTCAAAGCCATCCCTGTTGGGTCACTGTGCCCAGTAAAAACAGTTGAGGAAGATTCATTAGCCTTCCAAAGTTCCCCCAGTTTCTCTGACTTAGTGTTTGAAACTACCATTTGAGATTAAATCCTTTCTGTAAAGCATTGCTCTCAAAAGAAATCTATAGTAAAAGAAGTAATAACACCTTAGCTGGTAAATACCTCCCTGCTCTCCGTATGAGGCAAAGGAAAAAAGGTGACAAGACACTTCCTCACCTGAGAAAACCTGGGGGCACCCTTAGTGTGTCTCAGAATCTGCCCCACCATGCTGGGTCCAGGGTGGGGAGGGGACAAACTGGGACACGCTGGAAGCAAGCAGAGAAGCCTGGTTGTCTGGAATGCAGAGGAGCCCTGAGGGGCCATCCCTTCAGGAGGAGCTTGTTCAGGCAGTGACATGGTCCCAGGCCCCGTTCTAGACATAGGGCATTCATAGGGAGCAAAGCAGAGTTCCCAGTTTCATGGAGTTTACCCTTTAGTATCAAGTTGAACCCAGACAAGGCAGAGGAAGAAGACAAGATGGGACCCTGGGTGGCGGTGGGGTCCCCAGGGCCGCCCAGGGGAGCAGGAGACAAAAGCCTGATTTGGGTGGGCTGAGAAGAGGACGGCAGGCAAAACAGGCAGCAAATATAGACACCTTTGAAAGATTTGTTTTAAAGTGGAGCTGAGAAAAGTGTCAGGAGCTGACAGGAGACTTGTTTCAGATGGGCTCTCTGGGATAACTCAACATTGACTCCGCAATCAAGAAAAGGAGAGATCACTTAACCTACCAAAGATCAACTCTTCTCTATTAGGAAATAGAGTGATTTTTGAGAAAATTTAGCAGCCATGAGAGATGGATTACATCCTAATTTCCAGCCTTCAGTTTCCTGGAGCACTCTTCTTCTTCAATTAGGTACTGCATGTTAATGAGGGGCCCTCCTAGGCTCAGGGACCCAAGGAGAACTTGCACTCCAAGGAGAACCAGATGGAAACCATGGTAAGTACCCTGTGCGGCTCCAGGAGCGGGTGTGAGCCAAGGTGGAGCTGAACTTTGCCCCTAGTTAAATACCGCCCACCCGCTGCTAGTCGCCTCTTCACACAGACCCTGCAGGCACGGCCTCTGTGCTCACCCCAACGGCCCTAAAGCTGGACTAAATATCCCAATGATTCCCCCAAAACTGTTTAATGGGTTGAATTGTGTCTCCCTCAAAGGAGATGTTGAGATCCTAACCCTCAGTGCCTCAGAATGTGACCTTATTTGGAGATAGGGTCTTTACAGAGACAAACTAAAATAAGGGCATCAGGGTGGGCGCCTAACCCAATATGACTGAGGTCCTGATAGAAATAAGAAATTTGGACATAGGCATGCCCAAGAAGATGAGGGAGAGATGGGTCAAGTGTCTACAAGCCAAGGAACACCAAGGATCGCTGCCTACATCAATCAGAAGCTGAGACATATTCTCGAAGGAACTAACCTGCCAACACCTTGATCGGGGATTTCTGCCTCTGGGACTGTGAAACAATTGATTATTCCTGTGCTTAAGGCCACCCAGGTTATGGTGCTTGGTTACAGCCACCCCAGGAAAGGAATACAGTGAGCTAGCAGGTAGCTTGTTCTATGTCACTGTTCCAGCAAGTGCTTGTGGAAGATACAGATTTATTTCCACATAGGGTGGCCACTTCTCTGCTGCCTGATTATTCTTTGATACTGTACTGTTCACATAGTAGTTATTTCCTCTTACCTGTCATATGACAACCTACACATGCTGACAATAATAGCGAGGTCTCAGGTTTGATACATTTAATGTCATTGGTCAATATTTTACCCTTCATTTGCCCCTAATCACATATGTATCTTTTGCTTAACTAGTTTATAAAGATTAAGGAACTACAATTATTCATAAATGACACAAAATCTTAGCTAATTAAAGCATCATTTATTTTGATATTTGACTCATATTTTGAGACTCTATAGTGGGCCTTTTGAAAATTCTAAAGGTATTAAAACTGCCTGAGATTCTCAAGAGGACATGTTTATTCTTAGTTATCTTAAAACCCTTTCCTTTTCTTTGAATCTTGTAAAAACCAAATGAATAAGAGCATGGATGAGTGAATTCTCAAATTAAGATTTTGTGTAACTAATTTTAAGGGATAATATGTACTCTTAATAAATAATACATCCAGGAATCCACATTTCTTATTAAAGTTTTAACAAATACATTAGGACGGTGTCTGTCAATAGGCCCCCAGGTGGGAAGGTACAATTGTTCTGTGATTTCTAGGACTTTGTGATTTTCCGTATCTTGCTGATGGGTCAGCAGAGCAAACAAAATGATGTATGGATAGAGACAGGGCCCCTGGAATAATGTGCTGTCGGTGTTGAGTGTAAATTTCTCTGGACATTGAGCAGCAAGTGTTTACTCAAGATGGACTAGTTCTAGCCATGACACCTGTCCACTAATTGTGGGGTTTGATGTCTTCGGTAAGTAAGAAGTTCTTCATTTGATTCATAGATGATGGGTTTCTCAGATTTCTATTGGGCCTTTGTCAGGCTTAAGACTCATAAATGTATCTCAGTGATTGTTACTGGTTCAAGGCCCATGTGCCCTATGCTTTGAAAGGCCAAAACTCAAAATATCGAAGTTTAGAATAAGGAAAGGTTTATTGGTTGAGAAGGCAGCAACTGAAAAGATGGGAGACCTAATGGTGCCTCAAATCCATCTTAACAGAGCCCAGAATTCAGGTTTCTTTTTATGTCAAGGGAAGGGAGAATGGACAAAGCAAGAGAAGAGGTGGGATCCAAGAAGGAGGGTGGGGGGGGTGCTGAATCTCCAAATCTATTCCCAGTAGGTCCTTGATGTTCTTGACCCCTGCTGATCTGAGTGGTCCTGAGATGCCTGTCAATGTTTGATAAATGGTCATGGCTTTGCATATCTTTCCCCATCTATTCAGGAAGCTGTTTTGCAGAATTCCTTTAGTCAATTGAACTACTTTCCTGTAGGCCCTGGGAGAATGCAGCCTAGAATGTATGGTAAGAGTCAAATGGGAGAGAAGCAATAGCATTCCACCCTGTTACATGATGATGGCGTTGATGTTTATACCTGCCAAGCTTTGTGCCACGTGCACTCGGCTTATCCCAGCAGCCAGGGTGAGTGTGGTCACATGTTCGGGTCACCTGAAGGAGATGAGGACAGTGGACAACAACAAACAATGCGCCAGCGGCACTGGACCCTGGGTTCACTTGTGGCATTGAGTTCCTGTTGTGGGCCTGGTATTTTGCAGAGTTCTGTGTTGGCTACTGAAGCTTCGTCTGTGACAGCGAAGGTCACCCATTCGGCATGTTACTGGGCACTCGCTGTGTGCTTGCTTCATGGTATTCAAGGGCTGGGGGAAATGTCCCAATTTAGAATTGCACACAGGGGTCTGGACTGGCCCCTAAGGAGGTACCACCCTAGCAGAGCACAGTCAGCCTTCAGGGAAGGAGACAGCATCAGCCTAGCCCTGGGGAAGCCATTTGTGGGGATCCTCAACCTAGATCCACCCTTGTCACCCAATGGAGTCAGAATCCCTGGAATTAGGACCCAGCATCAGGTTTTGTGGGGCTTTTTTGAGGTTAGTCTTCATACCAGGCAAGGAGCTGGAGGGGGTGGCAGCCAGCAGGCAGGGAGGGAGACAGTCACAAGAGGAAGAGGTGAGGGCTAGGGACAGGGACAAAGCCATAGGCTCTCCAGAGCCAGTTGGGGTATGTGTTCCTGGGGTGTTTAGGCAGCACCCAGGATAAGGCTGGGTGGGGGCCGGGGGAGTGGTTCACAGAACTGACTTGCTCGCCATTGTAATGGAGTTGGGTGTGGCCAGCAGAGCAGAGGAGACCCATGTAGGGCCTCGGGGGGGCTGGAGTTTAGACAAGAGGAGGGTAGGGAGGAGAATCTAGATGGAAAGGGGAATTTAGACCCCAGGAACGTGGCTACAAGTGGGGGTCTCTGGCAGAACGGTCGGGGAGGCGAGCTGGGGATAGACAGAATGTTAAGAAATCTGATACCAAGTTTCCTCTTCTGTGTGGGCCTCAATCCACAGCTGGGCACTATGGTCTCAGTGAGTACAGGGGAACTCACGGAGCCAGCAGGGGCACGTAGGGGCCAGAAACTACCTGATCCCACACATTTTCAGGGAAGCTGTTCCCACAGTATGTGTTCCACTTTATCCCAAACAGAAACATTCACACTTTAAGTGCTTTACTCTGCAGCCTCTGTTAGCAGAAATTTAAGTCCAACTTCTCTGATTTTCTTTCTTTATAAAGAAACTAAACCAGACACTTTTTCTTCTTTATTGCAAGCAGATTCAAGTCCCCTGCTTAGATAATCCGCAGAAAAGTCCAATATAATTAACTCATACTTTATCTACAGAAATAAAAATTAAAAACAGCATACAAAATAAACTTTACAGAAATGTAAGATTTGGTTTAATTCACAATTTAATTTTTCAAAGCAGGTTAATGAATTATCAATTAAACATGACTGGAGGCTGATTTATTATCTTAAATGCACCTACTATATTCAATAATTTAAAAATAAATTACAGTATTTATGATGATGACAATTATAGATACCATTCATATTAAATACATTTTTGAAGATTCTCTTTTATTACATTACATAATCAATGGACATTTCAAATGGCGATGCAACACATAATTTTAAGTCAGAGACAATATATGCATATTAAAATTTTGTATATTTTGATAAGGTAAAAAATAAAGCTATATAAACTGATCTTTAGATTTTTCTGCAAAAGTAGAATCACTTTAATAATACTTCCAACACATCTTCATTAAAGCTTTTTTTAATAGACAATATCAGAATGATTCTCATTCCCACTCACCTACCCTCTAGCTTAAAAAAAAAAGAATGCATTTGACAACAGACATTTTTTCCTATTGTTAAAGTTACAAATGGGAAACTTCCAAAAGAAATGTAGAATGCAAGAAACTGCATACTAAGCTGTGATATTGAGTTTTCAAATAAATAATATTAATTTAAAAATAAAGTAGAAGTGGTTGCATTAGGTTATTACTAGTCAGTGCAAAACAGATGAACTTAGTGGTTTTAAAGAAAAAGGCCAGAAGAAAACTTCCTTTAGTTTGCACTGAACATTTGATCGATGCCCAGCAATTTAAGAATAGCTATAACATTATGTGTGAGACATTTTTGTAGTGTAAGCTACAAAATCTCACCAGGTGAAACTACAACTCTATAAACCTGCTACTGCAGAAGCTGGTCGTTTTTGGTCTCCTTCCCTCGTCCAGGCACTGCCACCACCAAGTCTTATGGGACCATGCCCTTCCGGGTGTTACCTGATCTGTGTTCACCCTATTGAGTCAAATGCACAGGAATGGGTTGATCTGGGTTCCAGTAGGAGTTGCCAAGAGAAGGACGCCTTTTCTCTTAGCTGCCCTGTGGCAGATGGCCACCCTGTGCTCCTGGACACATGCGAAGACGCTGCAGCTGGGAGAGTCCAGGTGCCGCTTTCTGCCACCTATCCTAAGGACTGAGCTTTGAGGAGGTGTCAGTGGGGGACAGGGAGCTGGATTTCCTGAAAAGGAGGAGCTTAGGCTAGGGTAGTGCTTGTTGCATGGGTCATCAGCAGCTCTGCTTCAGATCCTGGGGCTGCCCTGCAAAGCTCCAGCATCCTGCCTGGAAACTGGCCATGGAGGTCCAAGGAGCCTTATCTCCCCAGAGACTCCTCACGGGGTCCCCTTAGGAAGGAGGCAGGGATACGTGAGGCCTAGGGAATGTGTATGTGTGTGTGCTTACTTGCGTGTGTGCATGCCAATTGGCACACGTGCACCTGTGTGGCTGTGAGTGGACATGGAGCTGAAAAGAAGAGACTGTGACGTGCTCACGACCACTCATGCTTTATAGATGACTTGCTTTTGGGATGGAGTGTGGGTTAGGAACCAGATATTCGGACCAACATGGGAAATTATGAGTTAATAATTTATTAACATGTAGTCGTGAAAAAGATTTTCAAAGCTAAGAAAAATACATAAATTTGACATTACTTGCTTTAAAGTAAGTTTAAAGCAAGTAAATACTAACGACTGTAAGGTGAAAAATCACACTAATACCTGAGTATCTGAATATCAGAGACATATCTGAAATGTCATTTCAGGGGGGTTCTTTTCTTCCTCCTTTTATTTTTTATCTCATGCCCCTTATCTATTTTAAATTATCAGGCACAGTTCCTTCATTTTCCCAACAATTAAAAAAAAATCACTTTGGAGCGTGTAAAGGTTTAGTGACTTTCATAATGAGACTTGAGTTATCAGAGGTAAGTGGTAACTGTCAATACAGGTGGAAAGAAGATACTGAACCATCAAGCCAGATGCTTCTGTTTTAAGGCTAAAGGATAGAAATTAAAAACAAAACAAAAAGCAAATGAAATTGCAATGAACTGTGAAGAATAAGCATTGCAAATTATCATACTCTAAATACACCTTTCAACTAATCACTGCCACCAGAAACACGAAAAGACGAACAGGTGTAGAGAATAAAATCAAACCTGAAAATTCACATTCATCAGGTACTGAGACATTCAGCTAAAGCTCTCAGCAGAATTTAAAGTGGCCAAAATTTCATCAACTAAAAAAGAAAAGCTTTAAAAACATACTTTAAAAATTAGGTGTGGTATGTTAACAAACAAATGAATGAAAGAGATATAAACAGCTATGAAAATACTTCAGTGCAAAGGCAATTTTAAGTTTTCTAAAAAAATACATTACAAAGGATTTGTTAACTAAACATACAGAGAATCTGTCCCCCCCCCCCCACAGGTATTACATTTATACCCATATTAGGTTCTTAAAAACAGCTGTAAAAATGTACACACCATTGTTTTCAGGGTCTATGGTGGACCAGAAGGGCCAAGGGCTGCCACCATACACAGATCAAGGGGACATGAGTGACAGGAGGACAGGATGGGGACTGCAGGGTGTGGCAAGGAGGACCCTCAGGATGGAAATGGTGCCCTCCTCGCTCTCTGTCTTCTTCTAAGCCAAACATTCATTATCCTAATCTTTGGTATGGTGTCTATACTTCAGCTTAATTTATCCCAACTACTTTGTGTTCCCTGTTCTTGCTATTAATTCATCCCCTGCTTCAACTAAATATTTTAGCTGAAACATTACACAACAAGATTGTGAAATCTGAACTTCCAGAAGTATCCAACCTCAAGCAACTCTGAAGTCAGTTCAGTGTTCACTTACCAAATTCCACAGCACAAAATCCGGCAGTGGACAAGGTACCTGCTTTTAGTTTAGCTTCGGGGTGACGCTTTTCTAAAAAGGCATCAGTTTTAACCTCTGAGGTTTGAATCTCAAACTGAAATGTCTTCTTTATGGACCGTTAAGGCTATGTCACATAGGTTATTTCTAGAAATATAAATACCAGTACAGAAAAGTGACAGGAACTTTACAACACAGCAGCCTTCTGAGGGTTTACCCATCCCAAAGAAAACACTGGACAGGACGCTAAGACAAAGCAGAGGCCTAAGAGAAAACTCAGAGCAAGGTTTGGTCAGAGTTACGAGGGTGGCAGCAGTCTAGGATGGCGATATTGCTTTTTAGAACTCACAGGCCATCTTGCCATCAAACAAATTTTGGCCTGAAAATAGATTTTGGAAGACGAACACCGCCCCTAGAGGCCACCATTTGATGAGGACACTTAGAGGGGGTCTGACCATCATAGCTGAATATCTGTCTTGGACACCCCAAGCCCATAAAATAAACATTTCTCAACAATAGTAAACTGATAAGCTTTATCCTTGGGAGTGTGAAGGTAAATATCTCAAAAGTTGTACTGGGAAAGCTTAAATGGACAGTATTACCTATTCCTCCTATGTGAATACTTTTTTTTTTTCCTCCACAGAGGCAGCTAGGGGATGGGAAAGAAGGAGACAGGGAAACACTCAAAGATACCCCAAAACGTACAGGAGTAACACCTTCCTCAGAGAAACAAACTTTGAATCAGACACAACCCGAAAAATTCACTTCAGTATGTGGAGGGTTCTGAACAAAAGCAATAGCACGGTCTGCGACTCTAACGGGAAATGGATGCACGCTTATTTGAGTGTCTGTGCCAAAAGCAGAAATATCAGAGGGCTCTGGAGAAAGGAAGTGCAGAGGCCAGACCCGTCTGTCCCACGGCGAGGGCAAGTCACGTCTGTGCTTAAATGACCGTCAGTGGGTGTGACTTCCTCTCGCTCGAAGCTGGACTGCCAATCTCCAAGCAGATGTCCTCCTCAGGTGATGCATGTGGCAGAGATGACGGAGGGCACAGACACAGACCCTGACCCAGGACGAAAAGGGCCTCCATGCATGGTTGGATGTACCAGGCCCTGTGCATGTCCTTTTTTTTACTAGCCCAACAAAATGCACAAGGCTACCAGACCTGCAAGGAACGACAACATAGTGCTCGATCCAACTACCAGCCTACATGCTCCAGACAGGTCTTGTTGCCCCTTCGTCCTCCTTTTGGGGGCAGAAGAAAAGCACATGCGTGCACAACACACACACTCAAGGTGTGGTTCTTAAAGGCTTACACTGGTGATTTGTTTGCCAGCTGTCTCCCCACAGGGCCCACAGGAGCAGGGTCTCCAGCTGGGATGATGATGGTTGTCTGAGACACCGACGATGGGAGGGAGGACCAACCACTCCTTGCTCTCTGGGCACGGTAGTGTCACCTGTTTAGAGCAGGAGCATGGGCGTGCGGCCGAGAGGCTGGGGCTGTGCAGAGAGGCAAGACAGCTGACTTCTGGGAGGTGGTCCTGACTCTGTGTGCACGTGCTCTGTCAGAGAACAGAAAAGACAGTCAGTCCCAGGACCTGCCATGCGAATCCCATTAACATTGATCTGATGCAACCACTGCCATCACTGCTTTGGTCATGGACGCCCATTGCAGGACACCGGTTGGACGGCATCCATCTCATCTGAACTGTGACACAGAGGTAGTGTGTCAACCATGCTCTGGCTACAAACGTCTCCCTTTGTTGGTTCCACTGTCAAGTAAAGACAATGTTCATAAATATTGAACAAGGGCCCCAGAGACTAAGTTTGATTCCTTTAACGTAAGAGGGCTAAACCACCCCTCAGATACCAGGATCCACATCATACTGACGGGCTCACCATCTCCAGCCTGCACTTTTCTCTATTCACACAAACGTGGTCTGTGTGGTTTTTTATTCACAGCCCAAGGAGACCAGCAACATGTCTTTGATGTCGTTCAATTTAACAGGCAGGGAGGAAATAAACTGTGCAGGAGAAATCTAGTTTAAAGGATTAACCATTCCAAGCGTGCCTACTTTTGGGCAGAGAAGATGGACGTGCTTGTCAGACCTGAGCAATCTAGCTCAGAAGGCTTTGTGAACGTGGTTGCATTTGCTCTCCTTGTTTTTCAGGCACAGACACAGCTCTGTGTTTCAGCTGACAGACAACAATGCATCCATACCAGACGTCTGCCAGGGTCAACAGATGTTCAATGCAAATCACACAATACTACATTATTTTTTTATTTCCAAATCTGGTCTTTCCTGATAGATCTTTTAAGTGAAGCTGCTTCCACCACCAAGGACGAGGAATGAGATTTGTTCTGGCACCTTGTGCACCGAACACACCAGAAGAGGATGCACATAAACGCATGTGGAACCACGTTCACCACGGCATGTGTACATGTAGGGGGATGTGCACACATCCACACATGTGCATGTGCGTGTGCACAATACTCAACTATATGCAGTCCCACCACTTTCAGGCAGGTCACTTACCTGGGACAGAAATACACGTGTGTGTGCAAAAAGTGTTTCTTTGGTTTAAAGAAATGAATCTTTGTTATCGAAAATGGCACAGCACAGCAAAACTTTGGAGGAAAAAACAGACAAGTTTGAAAGGATCACAGCACACCCAGGAAGCTTGCCTGGCGGCATGGTGGACATGGTTACCTATCCTTGGGCTAATCACGCCTCGGCCCCGGCAAGACGTCCTTCAGAAGTGGCCTGTCCGTGCTTGGTGCGGCATCGACCGCTGTTTTGAGTTTCGAGCTCTTCTGCAAGACGAGGAAAAACACTGAGATGGCTGCCACATGGGGAACTGAGAGAGCTCTCCCAGCTGGCAGAGGGCAAAATCCAGCCACGCAGCCAGAATGTAGGAGCCAATGCCCACAAGGGCCGCGCACCAGGCCCCTCAGAATGAACAAGGCACGGTAGATTGATGTGGAATCTGCAAAATTCAGGGCAGCGGGATGGGCACAGGGTTGTCAGTGTGGGCACCTCCCAGGGGCTCTGCTGGGGGAGAGATGGTCTTCCTAGCAGTGTCCTTCATGTGAAAAAGACCAGGGACAGAGCTGGTGCAGAGAGGATGGGCCAGGCGGGAGAGCAGGGTCTTTGCTGGAAGGGCCCCGACACTTGCTCCCAACACAGCCAAGGCCAGTCTCTGTCAAGAGCACAGGAAGTGCTTCTAGAACCGTGAAGCTCAAAATCCTGCCACGCTCACCCAAAGCTGAGTGCCACTGACTAGACAGCTGTGCTGCCCTCCCCTGCAAAGAGCACCGAGGTTCTCTGAAGGGGGGAGTCTGTGTGCCTGCTCGACCTCGTCCCCCTGGCTCTCTCTATCCTTCTGCCTGTCCCCAGCTCTCTGTCCCTCCCTTTCCCTTTGTTTCTCCCTCTCTCTCAGCCCCGTCCCTGTTCCTCTGTCCCCATCTCTGTCCTTCAGTCCTGTCTCGAGTCAAACAGAAGAGTCCTGCTCAAGACTAGATTCCTGACAGTTCAAGGTGCCGCTGTGCTGCAGCTCAGTGGGGCTGGGCGCCTGAACACTAAGATTTCCTAGTCAAACCATAGTAGTTTCACAGTAAAAGGAAGAAGGGATTTTAAAAGGTGAAGAACCACAAGGTCTGAATTGCAGGATGTCTTCTGCAGAGGAGAAGGATGAGCTAAACAAGAGGTGGAGTTGTTGCCCTTTGCAAGGATGAGATTATATATAATTCAATTATATATAAAAATTAATATAGGAAGATATAGATATATAAATACATATATGTGTTATATATGTATACTATATATATATATATATATATATATATATATATATATACACACACACACATATATATATATATATATATATATATGGAACCTGGTGCCTGTGATGTTTTACTTTTAATAGAACAGATTAAAGGAAAAAAAAACATCCATTTGAAGTACAATATATTCCACATAGGACTAGTTAAATGTTTATTCCTCCAAAGTTTTGCAAAAGTCCGGTGGTTTTACAGCAACACAAGCATTCACCTTGTGCGTGCCAGGGGCATGCTGGCTGCAGGGACTGTGTGTGAAGGTGTGGGTGTGGGGATACTTATGGGTCATACCCCGTGTGGCCAAGGATACCACAGAGCGCTCAGTGACAGCCTTCTCTAAGCAGCTAGAGTCTGGCTTCCGCAAAGGTTCAGAAGCAAATCAACTCTTAATAAACTGCATCAATAGGGTATTTATTTTTATCTCAGAGCTGGCATGATTGAATCAATTCATAAGCACTTCCTGTGACTTATTAAAGTACTCCTAATAATGCCATCCTAAATGTTTTCAAGTATGTAAACAGTGACATGAAGCTATGTAATTTATTCTAACAAGTTCTCATGGCACCGGATTAGAAAAGTTTTGATTGCCAATAATTACTTGAACTGAAAAAAGTGCACCATCCTGTTAGTTAAAAAATAGTGTTCAAAATGGATCGAGGATGAACTGTTATTTAAAGAAAAAGGAAATATTTTTTTCTTGCTTTAGGCATTTTCCTATTAAACAAGTTACATTGGTAAAATGTAATACCAAATGTGTTTTCAAAGTATCATTAATTTGGAGGCATACATAAATGAGGTATTTAGGTGCATGAACATACAGCTGAAAAACAGATAGAAAACATTCTCTAGACCAGGGTGGGCAAAATTTGAGGTGGAAGAGCCGCCAGGGGTCAGCAAACTGCAGCTCGTTAGCCACATGAGGCTCTTTGGGTACGTACATGTGGCTCTGAAGTAAAATTGAAAATGAAAATAAAACTATCATAGTTTCATTTATAAAATTTTTAAAGGATATTATTCACATAATGGTGATTATGTAAAAATACATTTATGGCTCTCGAATAATTTTTAAATTTTTGTGAGGGACAGGATTGGCTCTTCCAGGGGTCGGCAAACTTTTGAGATGGAACGTACCCAAAGAGCCGCATGTGGCTCGTGAGCCGCAGTTTGCCGACCCCTGCTCTAGACAATGCTTTGTCCCTGAAATCTTGGCTCTGGATGAAAAGGCTTAAATCCTAGGCAGCTGCCATAGAGAAAGAAATGCTGTACAAATAGCCCTATATGACTGAGAAATAGGCCACTACAGCCATTTAAAGCAAAGCAGAAGGCTTTTTCTAAAAACAATCAGATTAAAAAAAAAAATTTAAGAGAATTTGGTAAAACATTTGACCCCAAATACATCTCTCCTGGCTTTGCCCACAGTCCAAGTGGCTCGCCCGAGTCTTGCCTTTTCTGCAGTGCTCTGAAGGGCCCTGTGCACACTTCACCCCGGAGGCCTTAGTTTCCCTGTCTACAGAATGGATTTATAGAGGTGAGTGTGAGCGAGGAAGTCTAGCTGCTCATCCTCTATGGGCTGTGGAGAGAAGGTTGGCACTGAGGTAACTTTGGTCACTCAGGGGCTCATGTGACTGAGGAACTGCCACACCCACACCTCCGTATGTAGGAACCACGAATTTTAAGGCAGCACAGCCCGACGCTCGGAGCTGGGCCTGAGTGACAACACAGCTGCCCCCTCGAAGGTGGGATCTGATACTTCCAATGGACGCTGAGAGAGAAACACTGGTTAGTGGCATTGATAGAAAACACAGCCCACGTGCCTTTTCCACGTCTCAAGGTACAAGTTATCCCTGTATTTCCTGGCATGGTGGTGGTTATAACAAACACAGGACACATAAATACCAGAGTGTGTGTTCAATAGCTCTTGATATTAAAAGTCAGCCCTTGTTGTCCGTCCTGTGACTATAATCCCAAACATGCAAAAAGACAGAAAAGCATCACCTTGTTCCTTCAGAAACTCAGACTGCTGGAAGTCTGAGAAAGCATAAAGATGGTGGACTGCTCAACAGAAAGGCACTGGTTCTTAGTCTGCCAGTCCCAGAAGTTTCAGGAGGGACCATGCACATCATTAGACAAGGTGGAAGTGGTTATTTTGGCAAAGAGGTCGAAGATGGGAGGGAATGAGGAAAGGAAAAGAGAAACAAGAACAGATTGTGAGTCTGGTTAAATGCCAACAATGTCCTACATACATCAGCGCTGCTGCTCTAAGCAAACTTGTGGCAGGCTGAGACCACACAATGCCAGCCACATTCCTAACAGTTCTTACCTTCTCCCCCGACTCCCGCCCCAGGGACTCTCACCTCTTGGAGGGCAGAGTGCCCCTCATTCCTGCTATATTTCTCCTCCTTGCCACCAAAGGGAAAGGCTTAAAGCCCTGCAAACATCCCTGGTCCTATACCACTTGTTTAAAGGTGATCACGTTAAACAATTCATCGTGAAATTGCACATATACACTCTCGCTCATCTCCTCCTGAGTTTGTGTCAGCACTGCTTTACAAACACGGCAGGGGCATCAAGGAGAGAACCACCAGGAGCTGGTGGCACTGGCTTCAACGTTTTAAATCAGCACTGGAGTTCTAAGAAAGCTCACCAGTCGGATCCCATTCAATTTCTGGGATTGGTGGGGGTGGGCAAACATGGTGTCCATTCCCTTTCCACTCAGACTCCAGTGGAGGGCTACCTGTTTTCCATCCCTAACGCAGACCAACGGCACTTGGAGATGGAGACCACTGGGGCCATCTGAGCTTCCCAGAATGCCTCACCACTGCTCCCAGAATGCACGGCTCGTCCTCTTCTGCCTTCCACCCTCCCTCTTACCTTCACCTGCACAACCACCTGTGCTCTAGGAGGAAGACATGCAACCTGCAGAAACAGCCCCTGCTGTGGCGTCTGCCCTCAAACCAGGATCCTTCCTTCTCCTTACTGAGATTCTGCACCTCCATGGGCAACTCACAAGGGTGAGGAGATAGGGGATGTGCCCTCCCTGAGATTGCAGGGGTAAGGGGATGGGGGTGTGCCCTCCCTGAGATTGCAGGGGTGAAGGGATGGGAGACATGCACTCCCTGAGAACTCTGGGAAGGGCCAGAGTGGTTTCGGGAAGTTCCGAGTAATCCTGCTGGGATCCTATGGCACTTTGGGCATTTTGCCTATCTTACTTCTTACCTGAATCCAGAATTCAGCTTGTTAGCCTCAATTTGGGAGTGTGGAAAATAAACAGCCCTACGAATTACCAGAATTTCCCAATATAAATGGTAAAGTTTTGAGCCAAATTCACCATCCTTAAAAATAATGTAATTTTACAATCAAAGTAATGATTTAAAAAAACTTATTAGATTTACACAAAAAGAATTTGTCTTTTGTATTGGCTTAGTCTTTCTCAATCTTTTTCTTATTTCAGTGGACTAGCTGTTTAGCTCTCAACATTGGTCATCTTGAATTTTACCTACATTAATATTTAAAATCACATATCATGAAATTCATTAGTATGACTTGGACTGATGACATTTCCAATTCACAACTTGTAGGCTGTCCTTTATAATGATTCCTTCCCACTCGGAGCCCGGGAGCTGCAGCGCCCCACGCTGCGACCGGGAGCAGCTGGGTACCTGGACTCTCTCGGTGGCACTGGGCCACAGCTGCTTGCACAGGACCTTCTTGAGAACATCAGGAAGGAGGCTGACAGTGATGAGCAGGATGATGGCCAGCCAGGCGGGGCCACTGGACAACATCTGTATGAACACATAGTACATCCTTTGATAACTGAGGAATGGCCTGGAGCATTGAGGGAAGAAAAAACAAACAAACAACACGTTGGCAGGTCAGAAGTCATCAGGAGAAACACTGAAATCTGCTGTTTTCTCTATGAGCATGAAGGGCCCATTTGTTCTGGCAGTTTTTAGTTTTGGTACCAACAGTCACTGGACAAGCCATTTAGCCCACCTCAAATTAATCATATAAAGCATGGGATGTAGACTTTCCTTCCCCTACAATGCTGGGGCGTTATGAATCGGAAAAGCAGGGAGGAATTCTATGATGTCATCCCAAAGGGAAATAAGTCCCTGAAGTTCAGTCTCAGAACAACAAAAAAGATTTAAAAAGATTACAATAGGTGATTTTTTTTTTTAAATCTCAGAATCACAATGGCTATTAACATGAAGCTATGCAAGGGTTCTGATCAGCAGGGTTAGTTAACTACCTAAAGCTATAAAACATTTTAAAATTTTTCTATAAAAATAAAGAGCATGAAATGACTTCCTTACCAGACAAATCTATACATCAAAGAAAATATATATATTGGGCTCCATGCAAGAAGCTGAAAAGGATGCAGCAAGTAATGATATGATGCTGAATCTGAGTCACACAGTTTCACAATTCCTAAACCCTCTGGCTCAGGAGCTAGTCAGAGAAGTTTTCCTGATGCAACCTGCCTCTTACACAGCCATAGCTTCGGAAAGTTCACTAAATTTTCAGGGATTTTTAGCTTGGGGCAGGGTTGTTGGAAACCCACCAAAACCTTAGGTAGTTTTCCTGTATTTCCAGGTCTCAAAAAACATGTAATGCATGGCTTTGGTCACTAGAGGGTAGTAATGGAACGAGAGGTTGGGTCACATCAGCAACTGCCAACATGGGGACAAGATTGATTAGAGGTTTTTCTCTTGGTTTTCAGGGGCTGCTTGGTTTCCCAGGAGCTGTGCTCAATATTGGAGGTGCAAAATGGAGAGGACATTGCTTCTGGCCTCATGTCTGGCCAGGCCCAGGATGAAGACAGCACACCCAGTTTAAGAGGGCACCACTTCCCAGGTCATGGTCCTTTGGTCTGTGTTGTGACAGGTGAATGAACAAATACTTAAGGGGTGAGGTGGAACTGCCCCACCTGTGAGGTGGTTCAAGGGAAGCGTTGAAGAGAACAAGGAACCACCAGGTTTTGAAGGATGAATAAGAGTTCAAGAGGTAGGCTAGTTGGAAAGGACATTCTTGGCAGAAGGAACAGCATGGGCAAGGGCACGCTTGTGATAGTAACAGAATAGATGCGAAATGCAGCCACTTCTTGCCCTCATCAGTACTGACCAAACCAACATCATTTCTTGACTGCTTTATTGCAAGTCTTGAAACTGGCCATCCTGTTTGCTTTCCATTCAAAAGTTCATTTTCAACATGGCAGCCACAGTGATCTTTTTAAAAGAACAATCAGACTCTACCATTCCTGTTTAAAATCCTTGATAGTGTCCCTCTGTTGTCAGGTAGGGGTCGAGGTCCTACATGGCCTATAGGCCCAGTGAAGCCTGCCCCTACCTACTTCTCCAGTTGCATGTAGGTCACTCTCTAGTCTCAGTGAACTTCCTTCCACCTGCCAGGGCTCTGCCTCAGGGCTTTTGCAAGTGCAAACTGCCTCAGCCCAAGGCCAGCTCCACTGGCCTCTATGTCCATCTTAACATTCACAGTGTGTAGAGAATGTGGTTGTGGGGAAGACTGAATGAGACATGCCCTGTCAAATACTTAGCCCCTGCCTCATTCTAGAAAGCATTTAATATGAGTGTGGCCTATGATAATGATGATGGTGTTTTTCTCCAAGGCTTTAGTTTAAATAATAATAATGTTTTTTGAGAAGGCTTCTCTGGCCTTTGATCTGAAATAGGTTCCCTTCTATACAGCATCTGGTCTGTTTCTCACTTGTCACAAGCCTGATTAGTTGTTACCCAGCATGTCTTCCCCAATGAAATTGTGGCATCAAAGGAGCAGGGACCGCACCTGCCTCATCCCCCCGCAGTACCCCGGGCCCGGGCACGATGCCTTGCACACAGCAGGCATTCGACAAATACTCGCATCTAGGAAAGAGGTTGTGCAAAAAGATGTGTTTTGAACCCTTGATGAAAGATATAGACGGTAATATTGATTACATAATATTTATCAAATTCATACCAGATAATTCCTCCCCAGAGGAGGGAAAACACGATATAGAAGAGCAGTGACCCCCAGATAACAAAATGGTTTATCCAAGTCCAGTAGTGTGTGTCTAACGCCAGCTAAAAGAAAGAAAAAGGCGGTTAATAGTGGTATTATCTTTGCATATCAGTATGAGCCATGCCAACTAGGGAAGAAAGCCAGAAAATAATGAAACAAACAAACCACCACCGCCTTAAGTTTAGCCAAAATGCCCATTTGAAACTGCTTTGGAGAAACAGAACCTTATTCTTCCAATGGAGATAAGGAATATGTGATGTCATGGTCCTCATAATCACAGCATTTCTAGTATCTCTTACTCAGATCCTGGGGAAATGCACCCTGGAAGTGTTTCTCCAATGGGGAGGACTCAGGGGCAATAGCTTAAGGTGGTGGCTATATTTCTACTAAGGAAAGCACTTTTGGATTTTCTTTGTATCACTTTTTAAGACTCAGATCGATAGGTCTGGAGATTTTCATAATGCTATCGCATATAAAATTTGACTTTAAAAAGAGCTGACTTTTCCACAATACATTAATTTGTTTCAGTTAAAGTATATTTTGATTACACTAAGGGAGGGCTGCTTGCTAATTAGAAGAATTCTAATCTGAATTCTCTTATAAAGAAAAGGCTCATTCTTTCATCTACCTTCTGTGTAATTCTGGAAGTTCACATATTGGGTTGCCAGGTGTGCTGAGTCTGTGCTTGACTCATTTAAATGGTGACTTGAGTGGGCCCAGGAGCTCACCTGGGCTGGGTGCAAGTGTGAATTTATAATTTGGTATGGATTTGTAATACAGAGGTGGGGAGACCTACACATGCAGGGGTGAACTGTCGCTAAAAGAAGAAACATCAAGGTGAGAGAATTTACCTTTAGTGTGACTGTAAACACCATCACAGTGAACACCAGTGTCCCAAAGGTCCAGTTTCCAAATATCTGTGGGGACAAATATTCCAAGCAGTCTCTGTTAATACATATCTTTCCTCTTTCGCACTCAAAACAAGAGTGTTAAAGAATACATCTCATTGCTCTTGTGTGCCAACGCTTCAAACCCCAGAGATACAGGGACTATGTCTTAGTTACTACAAAGTGAAAGGAGACAGCAGTAAACCCCCTGAGGCACTCAAGACCCCCTGGCTTCCTGGCACCACCCCCCAGGGCCAGGAGAGTGACTCGGTGGTGGGAACAGAGCCCTTCCTACAGTGACCGTCCTGTCATCCTTAATACGGATCCCCTCAGTTCTCAATAAACAACAGTCCTAATGTCACAAACTGAGAGCAAGAAAAACACTGAAAAGCTGGTATTACAACACGCACGATGCTAACTCTATTGTATTTCACGTTTCACGTGGAAGAGACAGTCCCCCGATTACCTAGCTCTATGCCTTCTGTCTATTCTCTTTTGGACTCAACTCAAACACCTGCCTGCTCTGGGAGGAAAGCAACTGCTAGAACATTTTGCTAGTAAGCAACGAGAGAAAACAACTGCGTCATATATGGGCGACATCATGGATGGGACTTTCCCCGGGAAAATCACAGGAAAGGGAGAAATGAAGACAGAGCTACACGAAGGCCCCCAGCAGCCAGTCTGATGGCCAGAACTACAGATGTGGCAACAGTCCCGGAAGAGGCGGCAGAGAGGAAGGGACATGGAGCGGGGCTTTGGGGCGCCCCCTGGGGACTTGGGCAGGATGCAGGAAATGGCCGCGTGGTGGAAGCACACAGAGTCAAATCATGAAAACAACACATTTCTCACTACAGACAAAGACACAAGCAAAATAAAACACCTACTACTTGAGACTTCTTTCTCTTAGGCAAAAAAATCAGTTTGGTCTATAGATTTTATTCCACAAGATTCTTCAAGATTTCTACAATAAGAATTGATCTATTTCTGGTGCTTCAGATTCTGTGAACCATGCCCCTCAGAAAATATTCCTTGTACTTGTTTAAAATAAAATAAAGCTTTATTTCACAAAGAATTAAAGAGCTAGAATACAAATGGCTTTCCTTTACAGTTAATTTTCAACCAAAAGAATATGTGTAACTACATGTAACTCAATTCCAGTGACTGTGCAGGCTACCCATCTTATGTTTAGTGAGGGAACAACTACTGTAGAATTCTAGAAGAAAAACTAAAGTGTTAGGACTTCGTAGTAAAGACAGACTTCTTAAGGACCCCCATCAACGTCTCTTTTTCACTTTTTACTTCATCATCATGATCAAAATTGGGCTTTCATCACTCAGATTTACATATACCAGTGGCTCTCAACTAGGGGTGGGTTGGTAGGGGTGGGGTGATTCTGCCCCTAGGAGACACTTGCAATGTCAGGAGACATTTTTGGTTGGCACAAGGGGAGGAGAGTAATTGGCATCTAGCAGGCAGAGGCCAGGGGTCTGCTAACTGCACAGGGCAGAATCATAGCCAAGAACTCTGGCCCCCAAAGGCAATAATGATCAGGTTGGGGAACCCCCTTCACAGAAAGTGTTCTCTCATGAGTTAAGACTCTGGGGGCAGGACAATTCTATAACTCTGATTTCATTTCAGCTGCAGTTTGGCAGCAGCCTACAGAAATGCTTGGCCAACAGGGTGCTGGAGAACAAAGTGGCTGTTTTGTTTCACAGGAAGCTGATGCTTTTAGCCAGAAGTGAAGGGTGAACCTACAGGAAGGCGACGAGCAGCTCTGATTCCCGTGTGGGCACAGTCAGAGGGAGCTGGCAGCAAGGCCCAGCCTGCCCTGCTCTCCACTTCCTCACACCCAGGCCTGCCAGTCTGCCACCCTGGCTTGGCATGAAACATGAAAATCTTTTTAAAAAGTGTTAGACAATAGCAAAATGTAGGAATGGAGTATACCTAGCAGAGTGACAGGGTATTACCAACAGCATCCCAAATCGCTCAAGTGGCTTCTTTATTTCTCTCTCTCCCCGAGAGCAGGGGGTGCTTCCCTAGGGCACTGCCGAGTTTCCTCAGATTTGGTAGATTATGGTAGACCTGGGGTCACAAATCTGGCCTCCCAGTGCCTAGTCCAGTAAACCACAGGGGTCTCAGCTATAATTTTTACAGATGAATAGCAACAAAGCACAGTTATCTTGAACCCAGCCAGAATTGAGAATTTTGGTTAGAACCCTGGGCAACTAACTGCTCCACCTTCACCTGTGCCCTCCAGCAAGGTATTTCTGGCCCAGTAAGACAGATAAACATGGTAACCTCTCAGTAAGCTCCTCTTAATTTCATCATTTGTTTTCAGGGAGCCCTCAGGCTAATTGCTAATAGTCAATTTGTTATTAAAATCGTTTGCCATAATTTCTATAGCTTTTAGGGGTGGGAGGGATGGTTCACTGGGATACTAATCCCCTTTCTCAAAGAGTTGTCCAGAGGGACTATCTTTTTTCCAAGTGACATCTGTTCCCTACCTCCCAGTGAAGCTCTGTGTCTGATTTCCTAACCTAACATTATATCCCTAATGAGAATTTCACTAACTTTATAGCCTCATTCAGATGATGAGATTTTATTAGTATTATGTCTCTGAAGCCTGCAACTCCACCAAATCTAGGTAAGTTTAGTCCCCTCTCCTCACACTTCTTTCTCTCTCTCCTGATGGGTATTTTGCAGGAAATTTTCCCGCTCATAAAAGCACTACAATTCAGGCCAATTTAATTTTTATGTGTAAAAATATTCCATGACAAACACAACTTGCGTTTTCTTAAGATCACGGTCAGAATAAACACCTACTACATACATCCCCTTCATACGCTGACTCCATACTTCTCTTGAGTCGGCTGGAATAATTTGTTCTTGCCACATTTGTGATCACTCATATTTCAGCTATCTCCATGTTTACTTGACTTCTATTATAACATGCTCCAAACTTTCAAGTGTTCATCTAGGAATATCCTGCTGTTCAACAATAATAATTACTGTCTTAGTATTCTCATTTGAGAAATAATCACGGCTCATGATGTCTGTATAGAAAATGTCCCAAAAGTGAATTTTTCATTTTCAAAAGTTATCAGTGATTCTATTGTTTCATGTGATCTATAAACATTCCTATAGAATGATTTAGGTCTTAAAAAAAAAGTGGTCCCCACATACTGACAATCAATAATAGAACAGGGCACCTAAACTATACTACCAAGAAGAAGATGCATTCTAGTTTGGAAGGAATACCATCAGAAAGTGATGAGCATTATAATCTCAAAATTGCCCTGCTACTTTAGAACCAAGGGCATCATCAGTCACCTGAGGCTGCCTCTTATTTATTTGCATTTTGTAGGTTTATTTGAATTACTACAGAGCCAGCCCATGATACCATTTTTAGTTTTGTAAGTAATCTAACACTCTTACCCCAAATAAACAAGGATTTAAGAGTCAACAATCCAGAATGAGAAAGGCTCCCTTGGAAATGCTGAGGCACAGTGTGGGGTTCTAGAGTTTGAACAGCAGACACTGCTATGGAGTGGCCTTGGGTCATCCCAGCCTCCTGGAGCTCCTGTTCTCCTAGATACAGGATGAGAGTGTCCACACTGGGTCCTTCACAGACCTGTCACTCATAATTAGGGACGCTATGAGTATTATTCATCTTATTCTTACAACTCTAAATTGTTAGGTTATTTAACTCCTATAGAGCATTAGTGAATTGGAGTAAGTTGTACCTCTCAAATGCATAATTATAGACAAATACCTCACATTAAATCCCTTATTTGGCACCAACTACCCCATGTGCTGGTTCATAATATCATCATGTGTCTCAGAAGTTTTTCCTGTGACAAGATGTACATTATGTGTGTTGAATCTCTGTCATGACAGGCTAGCAAACAGAGTGAAGCCTCTCAAAGCTCTTGGCCAAGGAGAGATAAGGCGCTCACTGGGCTTTTCTTAGCTGGAATGGTGCAGACCAACTTGTGTTTTCTCTATCTTTGTCTCTCTTTCTGTCATTGTTTCAAATTCTAATGAAGAGTTTTGTCCAATAACAGATGAGCAAAGGCATGCCAGTAGTAATTGTGACGGACATAAAAGTATCTCAGAAAAGTGTCATCCTAGAAGTTAGTATTTAGGTTCTGTAGGGTTTCAGGGCACCCTTAAGGAAATAGGAAATAGGAGATAAACAAGGGATTGATAGAAATCTTTGGCTCACGCGAAGGGCTTCAAAACACCACTGCACCCGCTGACCCACAACAGCATGAGGAGAAGCTGGATGGAAGTTTGGTTGGAGATGCATCGGGGTTGCAGGCATCTGAGCAGGAGAAGATGCTGCCCAGTCATCACACTGAGAAGGCCTCACTACAGGTCTGCACCCCAGGGCCACACTGCACCAACCAACCAGCACTCCCATTTCCAGGGTGCACGGTAAGGATGCCTTTTCATGTATGTCCTTTTCCCACTTAAGCAGTAACGGCACTTCTTGAGAAGTACCTATCATTTTACTATGTAATACTGAGATTAAAACAAGAATTCACATGGAATAAAACAAATACTCTAAATTTTACCAACATCTTGGGTTTGAGTTCTGATTACCTGACCTTGTATAAATTCTTTAATCTGGCTGAACTCCAGTTTTCTTGACTTTCACACCATGAAAATGTTCAACAGAATGGGTGATTGTAGTGAGAGAGGATAAATTTGTGAAAGTCAGCTGCAAATAAAATGCTAGATGAATGGCACTGATTTCGGTATTGGCATGCTACCATCATCCTGGAATTTCAGTCCTCAGGACACGAAATCTTAGTTCTTTTTAAGAATATATGCAGGATGCTTACTCAAAGACTAACCTGTAAGAAAATCTTATAAAAGAAACATAAGAATGATAAAGATAGCTCTCTTTAACTACGTTTATGGCCTAGTGGCATCCAGGAATTATTCAATTAAAATAAATGAAGATGGAGAATAAATCCTAGAAAAATTGTACAGTTTGTTGAAGAGTGAAATAAGATTAAAAAAATTTCTCAAGATCAATTTAGTGAAGTTTGGTTTAAATGATAATGAAAGATAACAGCATCTTTTAGTAATGAGAAATAAGAAACAAATAAATGGGTAAACAAACGGCACGAGACCTGTAGCAAGACTTTCCCATTTCAATCCAACAGTTTGAAGGGATAAATAGTATAGGAAAACAAAATAGGGAAAAGAGGTGTTCTGTCAAACAGGAAATGAAATAAACTTCTGTTCGTAAGTTATCCTTCTTCTACGTCAACGGTAGTGTTTATTTTTATGGCCAGGTTAAATACTGTGACATTTAGGTAGGGAATAATTCTGAAGCATACTCCATGTGTTTCACAATTCTCCCAGCACTGGTTTGCCACATTCAAAGCAATGTCCCCCCCCCGCAACAGGCCTCACATGCCTGCGTATGTTGCCTCTTATTTAAGGTAAAGGGAAATTTTAAAAAGCCAATTTAAAAAGCATCACTGATTCAACAGGCAATCCTGACATGGAAATTCAGAGAGAAAACACCAAGTACAAATGATCAAATGTACACAGACTTCTCTACTATAACTTTAGTTCTACAGGAAGGAGAAGGCAGCAGCAGCAGCTAAGAGTATTTCTACTGACAAAGCACACAGAAGAAGTCACATTTGAAAATATTTTCGAGAAATATTTTATATCCAATGCACTCCAAAAACATAGAGAGGACACACCCACAATTGTCTTACCATGTGTGTGTTGGTAGTCATTATCTGAGAGTGGGAAGGAAAGCAAGTCGCAAAAAGAAAAAAAGCAAGATACAAATAAAACAAACCCTAGAAATTGTGCAAATAACCAGAGAGCTGATGTCTATTAGAAACTATCAATCTACTTATTGCAAAGGAAACAAATACTTAAATATATGTGAAAAAATGCTAAAATGTGTTAAATACAAAAGTAATTCTCATATTAAATAAGCCATGCCTGAATGATCTAACTGAACCACTAGATAAATAGCTAATGTTGAAATATAAGTTACCAAAAGAAAGTCTGAAAACCCTCAGGAAGCGAGCGTATGATTCCTATAGTCAGCAGAGCTATGCAGAACAGGGCATTTACTGAAACACCAAGCCCTTTAAAGCAACTTGGTAGCTTAGATATCCAACTATCGGGAGTCCCCACAGGCTATGCTGAATGACTGCACTGACCAATGATCGCATGTGATTTGAGGTTTATTCCCAAGCAGCCAAGTCAGTAAGATCCAGTTAGTACTAACCTGTCCATTGCTGGTCACGGTTGTATTTTCAAACATGAAGTAAGCACCAAAGAAAAATACCAGAGCGTCAAATACTCCTAAGAATGTCCAGTAAATGAACACTCGCCAGCGGAGTAGAGCGTTCTTGGCGATATCTCTGTGTAAAGAAAAACGTGAGAACACAGTGGTTGTATTCCATTAAAACTTGCCTCATTCTGTAACCTGGCCATCTCCACAATGCTCTGCGGTGACCATCCTCGACCAGTAGGGGCCTGTAAATCACTGGAGAGATTCTGTGAGCCGTAATCTGGTTTCCCCCAAGTAGCACATCTGACAAAATATCCTACAAAACTGTAGGACAATATCACATCCGACACCATCCACCCATCTGATTTGGATGCCCCAGTTTTACAGAATCTTTCTGTATTCTTTCTTACAGCTACATGTGGATCTAAAATTTTCTGAATTCAGAAGTTTAATTTAAAAAGACACACACACACACACACACACACACACAGTAACACATTGAATCTGCCAGCAATCATGGAGTGCAGTTCTGAAATAGCAGAAAAATATATTTTCCTTATCATTAAAAAGTACTTTTTGGCAGAAAAAAGCCCATGAAAATTAGATGTGTTAGCTTTTTCCCCTCACTAAATAGAACTATTTGATTTTAAAAAGATAATTTAGGTTATAAATCCACTAGGGCCACAAGGGGATAGAAACTCTTATCCCCAGTCCTTTCATAATCATCAAAAAGCATGCTAAAATGCTAACTGGTTTAATATGTACATTTCAAATGCAACATAAATCCTCTATCTAAATTTGAAGTATATTCACTTAAATTACATTGCTTCTTGCTTAAAGAATCCAATAAAAGCAAGTGTATCAGCTGACACTGAACATTTCTGGTTTTTAAATAATTCAACCAAGCATTTATTTGAAGGACTCATTCTATGGCTACCTTGTTATTTTCCAAGACTAAAGCTAGTGTGTTTCTGAGGCTCAGTACCTGTAGAGGGAAGGGTCCCTCTTGAGCGTGTCTATGCTGACATGCTGCTCCATCAGGCTGTACAAGAGAATCGGGAGGGAAGTAAAACTGATGTTGTACAGCGTCAAGTAGGCGGTGTCGTACAGAGTCTGCAGGAGGGAAAAAATCAACTGAAAACACCCATGCATCCTGATAAACTTTTTTGATATTTTGTTAAATATATATATTTTTTAATTTGCAAAGATCTCTAAACATGAGCATTCTTAAATGTATATACAGAGCCATCTTTCTACAGATTTAAAAGGACCAGGACAATTTTCAAAGCTTCATGATGTGTCAGGATTATAATCATGGCCGAGAGAAGGTTTGATTGTGACCCACCCCGTGAGGCCACTGCAAACTTGCAGCAAAAAAAGATGCATAAAAGTTTGCAGTTTTGATCTCCATCTTCAAGCTTCAATTTTTCCCAGTCCCAGTCCCTTTAGATGAAAGCAGTTGGCCCACAGTCCATCTGAGCAGGGTAGGAAAGCAAGTGAGTGACGGTAAAGGGGTGTTCTGAGGGGTCCCTTCTCTTGTCTATCAGATAGAACACCCTCCTACACTCAGAACACTTGAATGTGTCAGAAGCCAATGGTGAGATACCCAGGAGAGGATCTCAGATGTAGATTCAATCCTTTCTCAGTTAGGGTTAGAAAGTCCAACACAGCTCTCCTGTTCTGGGAAGGGGGTGAGAGTTGCGGGAAGCAAGTTCTGGGCATATCACTCACTGGGCCACACAAGAGAGCCTGCAGTCAGCAGTCATGGGCCCCTCGACACTGATCCTTTACCCAGCAACAGGGTTGCTGAGGGCAGCGAGGTGGAGGGCACTAGGGCCTTCCCTGCCGTCCTGGCCTGTATACCCCTGCAGTCTACTCTGCCCTTAATACAGCCATCCATGTGTGGGAGGGAGATAAGGCTCAGGGGAGCTTCTGACTTCAGACATTAGGACTCACCTGTTGTGAAAACCCACAGAAGAACTGGTATAAAAACTGAGGGAAAATGAAGCAGACATTCTGAAAGACAAGTCACAGGTCTGTTAGTTCAAGGGCACACGGTAAGAGGCATCTAACCCCCTGAGGGGTTGTCCAGGTAACACTACTTATTTGGGGAAAGTGACTCAAGAGTGTCCTACGTTCTCAGAAGAGCAGGGGATGGGCTTTGAAATTCTTCTCTTAATGTATCTACAATGCACATGTGACCCTGTTCTGGTCACTCTGAGAACAGATAACGTTTGTTAAAGAGAAATGAGGAGACAATGTAGGTGCCAGTAAAAATAGGAAAGAATCAAACTGCATAATGAGTAAAGATTTATTTCAAGGAATTACTAAAGAATAACCCTTCCTCGTTCATTTTACAACTGATATCTTCTTATTGGTTCCACAATAAATTGTGTGAATGTGAGAAAAGTGCTAGGATTAACCCCTTCCTTGCTGACAGTTACTTCTATTTTTACATAAATTGCCCTTATAGCATCAAGGCATCGGCCAAATGTGTCATTCCATCATGTCCATTATATGCCACTGAAACAGTGATAACAGCATGGAAATCCTTCCTACCTTATAAAAGAAGTATTGCACAAGCTCAGATATCCTAATGTAATAAAAATGCCCATGAACAAGTATCATCTTCTTCAAATGCTTAAATTTAGGTATTGCATAGTCACTGTTCCTTGCAGCCTGACGGCCTTCTTTTCCAATGACACCTATAAAAAGGAAACAAATGTGCTGAGTACATCCTTTCTCAACACTACTCAAGTGAAACCACAATAAGAGAAATAAGGTTAGCTCAAGCCATTGCTGTGAGATTTCTCAATCATGAATGTACTAAATCACAGATGCTATCCTAACTATGCCATCTAAAGTCTATGATCCTGCCTTCGGCTGCATCCCCTTCTTGTCTAGCTGAAGTGATAAATCTTGGTTACCAAAGCATGCAGGCACTCAAATAAGAAAAGGTTTACCTATCCCCACATGGGCTTCCAGGATCATGCTGACGTCATTTGCTCCATCACCAATTGCTAACGTGATAGGGTGCTCTTTTGAAAGTTTGATTAATTTAACAATCTGGAAAAGAAATACATGGAGAACTTATCTTCTTTGTTTTGTTTTTGCTCAGGTTATTCATTAACTAGACAGACATAACAACAAAAAAAACTCAGTCAAGAAAAGTGGCTTGTTTAGAGTAAATTTACTATATTCAATCTATTTTTTCCATATTCATATTGGATAAAATCTTTTTTTTTCATATTGAAAGCATAATAAAATAAAGTAGCTAAGGTATGATTAAAATAAGCTGAAAAAGGCTGGTAAGCAAACTTTGAAGATAGAGACATGAATTATATAAAGTAGTTTTCAGTTACTGCTAAACTGACATATTTAAACAACTAGGAGAAATATATTCAAATATATAGGGGAAAAAATCGGAACATTGTATTCTATTAGAAGATATTGCTATTCTAAACTATCTGGTATCAAGCATCTACTTTTTAAAATAAGCTGCTCTTAATGCTATTTTAATTTTCAAATTTGTTGTGTGTGCAAAAGTAAGTCTGACAATTCAATGGGATTAATAATTTCCAAGTGTTCAGTCCATTTCTTTACAATATAAATATTTTTCCCCTTTATGTGCCTAAGTGTAATGGCTCAAGATACAAGACTGACAACGTATGGCTTGCCTTCTTGTTTCAAGATCAGAGACTGAAACAAAAATTAATTTGTATAAAAGTTGCCAAACTCAGTTAAGAACTTAAAAAAGGTACCATGTAGTACATGAAGATCAAACATAATACCCTTAAATTTCTATTCTGGACATAATTACATAAGGTTTATATAGAATCAAACACATAAGAGAGAGGATAGGGAATAAAACCATTTTTGTCTCAGATATATATGAATTTTTCAGTCTCGGCTTGTCTTCACTGAGAATTACCCAGGGGAGACCATGGCGCTATATTTTTAGTGACAGTGCCACTTAACAGATTAGTTAATGCATCATGTGTAATGATGCTAAAAATGAGTTCTTTGTACATGGTTTTCAGTATTTTACCTTAACCACTGGGTCAGTCTGAGAAGTTATGAATTACTTTCATGAACAAGTCATGAGAAATTGGTCTAATGTATCTAAAATGTGGTTTAACAAAGTTGGAAGTGTTGCAGGTTTACTAATATCAGAAAGACACCCATGTTCATATACATATTCCATAATGCTTTAAAAAAAATTAAAAAACAAACAAACAAACTTCAGGTGTGTTGCCACAAGAACATGATGTAGTGGGTAGAATGTGAGTTTGGAGTCCAACAGACTAGAAGCCAAATTCTGACTGCCATTTTCCAAATGCATCTTTTCAGATAAGTTATCCCAATTTTTTGCAACTTAGGTACTTCATTTGTAAAACTGGCATAACATCAGTCATCTAACAAGGTTATTTTGAAGGTTAAATGGGTTCCTATCTATATCTGTAACTGGCACAGAATAGGTGCTCAATAATGCTAGTTGCCACCCCTTCCATCTTCAGTATTGATTACTATAAATGATTATACTTGTGTGATATGGTTTTATATTACAAGAGGACTCAGACAGGGGCATGTCTCCTGGCCTTTGTACAATAAGGGTCTACCATTTGATTCAGTTAACATTTACTAATCATGACAAGCAAAATAAGATCCAAGTTTTAAATTTTTATCATTTTTGCTTCTATTTACAAAAGGGGGTACCTTGCTAGATTTCAGGAAAAAAAAACAACAACACATCCGAAGCTGTATGAACTAATTAATGGTTTTCAGTATTTAAACACCCCTCAAGCACTAGCTAATTACAAGTGACAGGAACATGGACCTGGGCCTTCTGCAGAGGAGCCATCCGGCAGCAGAGCACAGCACTGCAGTTCCGGCAGATTTCAAGGAACAGTTCTCTGTAGTTGCTGGAGCTTCCGTCTTCTCTGGGTTTCATTATTAAAGACAACGCAGCTCCATCAATAATTAAACCATAGTCTTGCATATCTGTTGAAAGTCTGTTAAATTATACAAATCACAGAGATTACTCAATAACTACATTTATAGATTTTAAAAGATTATATAATATTTTTTTTCGGGGGGGAGTATCTATAGATGCTACAAATCCATGACCAAAGGATTAAAAAACCAGTACAGTAGCCCTCCTTATCCATGGGGATATGTTCCAAGACCCCCAGTGGATATCTGAAACCGTGGGGAGTACCGAACCCTACAGAGCATGGAAATACTATGTTTTTTGCTCTATGTACCTATGATAAAGTTTAATTTATAAATTAGGCACAGTAAGAGATTAACAACAAAACTAATAATAAAATAGAACAATTATAGTAATATAGTATAATAGACCAAAAGTTACGTAAATATGGTCTCTCTCTCTCATGGATACGCTAGACAGAGGGATGATTCTCGTCTCGGGAAGTCAGAGCAGGACAGCAGGAGATCTCATCACGCTACTCAGAATGGTGCACAATTAAAACCCATGAATTGTTTATTTCTGGAATTTTCTACTTAATATTTTCTAACCATAGTTGACCACAGGTAATTGAAACTGTGGAAAGCACAATTGCAGATAGAGGAGGACTAGTGTATTTCTTGTTTTATCAATACAGTCTTTAGAATATTACATGTAACATGTAGTCTTTGACTACATTTTAAAATTATGTTTTAATTAAATATTCTCCTTTCACTTAGGCAAAGCAAACACAGAGTTCTAATTATGGATTCACATGTGGGTCCCAGTACTTCTCAACAATAGAAGGAGAGCATTTATCTTGCAGTCTAAAGAGTTCAGTCTTTATTCCCAAATTTCCTGGTCACATTGGCCTATCAGTCTTCATCTTTACATCTACTATCTAATATTCTGCCCGAATGACCAGAGTTGGGAAGAACATAGTTGTAATATTTCTCTCTGCTGTGTTTCAAAATTACAAGGAATATCTCTAATCCCCAAAAGGAATTCTGCAGATCAGGTGAGGGGAAATATCTTTGTACCACTTATGAATAATTTAAAATTTGCATATAATTAAAGAGCTGCTTGTGCTTTATTTACTTTACATTAATGAAAATCTAAAAGATTTAAATAAAATCTAATCTTAGATCATCCATCTAACACCAGCAAGAACAACATTGATAAAATGTATCAGAATAAATTGCTGAATATTCTTGGAAAACTCTTGGGCACATACTGTTTTGTCTTAACAGACAACCACCCATGCATTAATATTTTCCTCCCTGGTCTGACAGATGCCCTGAGGAGTGTCTTAGAAACAGATGAGAATTACCCCATTCACAATATTTTGTAAATCAATCAAGTCTTTCTACCAGCAGTTTGAAAGCAAACACACACACACACACACACACACACACACACACACACACACACACCTTTCTTATGCATACAATCTTGTGAAAAAAGACATGTTATGGTTCCTTAAAAAAAAAAAACTTTGGTCATGTTTCCGGTGATTGCTCTAACCATGCTGATACAGTTACTGATGCAGGAGGACAGAACCACATTTCCAGCAAGAGTGCTGAGGCTCTATCCTTGCAAATGGAGGTCGCTTCAGTCCTTCTGAAAACATATTTTGCAGCGGGGAAGGAGGGTGTCACCTACCCTGAGAGGTTGTCCCTGGTTAAGCTGCCGCTGTGGCGTAGGACAGTTTTACTCAGCTCAAATAGGACATCATGTAAACTCTGCTCCTCGATTTTCTTGGTGGTTAGCTCAAGCAGCTGTGTGTTTCTCCTGAAGAGTTTGCAGGCATAGCAGGTGGCGGCTGCCGTCTCCATCTTGTCTCCAGTGAGAACCCAAACTTTGATCCCTGCCTTCTGCAGAGCTTCTATGGTGTCAGCAGCTTTTTCCTGGAGCCTAAGGAAAGCAAAAACAAAACACAACATACATCAGGGCCAACAAAGGCAAATCAAAACAAACAATTTCAGAAACTTGTGATCTAGTAAAATATTTTAGCCCCTTAAAATTAAAAGGCATCATACCGTTTGCTCACGATCTTACTGTAAACCTGAACCTGTTTTTAAGATGCACTAATTTTTTTACAAAGAAAACTTCCTAATACCAAATAGATAAACATGGATAAAATATTAAAAAGTAAATGGCTGTCTAGCATAATTGCCATATGCCAGCACTGCAGTTTTCTGTCTAGCTGGGACTCATGACCTGGAAAGGATTTTAGGCAATTATTAGAAGGACCCTATAGCCAACAACAAAAAAAGTCTTACTCAGGGAAAAATAAGATCTGCAAAAGAGGTGGTCAGTAATATTCATCATTATCCTTTCTTTTGGTATAAATTGTTCTAATTTTGCCACTTATCCAGTTAAAGCCCAGGTTTCTCTAAATAATGTAAAAGACCGGTAATGCTAGTTATGATTCTGTGACTGGCTAACACGCCTCATAGGCTTACCACGTGTCTTTTGTTGCGTGAAGCATTTTGTGCATGACATTTCATTTTTACAACCAACTTAAGGGGTGAGGATTTTATTATCACCCCATTTTACACATGGAAAACCCAAAGGTTTCAGAGATTACAAAATGTGTCTGCTGATAAACGGCTCTCCTGGCATGGGTCAGGTTGTTTCACAATCCGTGGAAGATTGGCATCAAATCCGTGCTTGCCTCATTGGGGTGGGAAAGGTGGGGGCTTCCATTTTTTCCAGATTCTTAGAGTCTTAGGTTTTGACAGGTATGTGGAATAATGTAGTGTGTCTCTGCCAAGCATTGAATAAAAGGAATGGACTCAAATTCTAACTGGAATGATTTGGTTAGGTTCTGGGATAACCCTCCTAGGTAAAAGTTTGGAGATCACATAATCATAGTATTCTACAGATAGAAAAAAACATTTTTAATTTCATCATTTTTTATGGAAAAAGGAAACTGAGGTCAAGAGTGGTCTGCAAAGATGCTGGCTAGAGAGTTTTTAAAAAGATGTAATTAAATATTGTCACTTCAGAGGCACTGGCCCTCACACGCTCCCCACTCCTCAGGTATCTACTCTCAGTATTTTGATGTCCCCAACTCTCCACCAAGTCGATTTGCTCCCACAATCCTTTTGAGAGGCCTTGTGCACCTCAGCTCTGCCTGCTCGGTTCCTTCCATCTGTAAGAGACTTCCACTTCCCCACTGCTTCCTTTGAGGACCAGGTCCAACCCTTCCCCAAGCAAACACCACCCTAATGAACATCCACCTCCTTCCTAACACACAACTCTGGTCTACGACTACAGTTCCACGGTCTAAACTAGCCTGGTGCATGTTATGCTTTTTATGTTTATACCTGTCACACTCTGCACTGAATGAGGAAAGGGACAAAAAACAAAAACACCAAACAAAAACTTCCTACACTGCCTAATGTGCTACTGAGATTGAGAACGCAGTAAATGCTTGTTAAAGACACTGGAAAAAAATAGGTTTCAAGCTAAGGATTTGAATTTTGGACCAATAGATAGATTTCAAAAACTTTCAAACTTTATGGGAAATAAACTCTCAGTAGATTTCCTAAAGTTTCTGTTTCATTCTTTTAATTTGGGATTTTTCTTTCTCATGCCTTCAAAATAAACTATAATCCATTTCTTTCACTCTGCTTTCAAGACAACACAATGGACAGATGACCTTTTCTTAGTGCACTAAGCCTTAAATAAATTTTAGTCCTTGTTATAGAATTGTGACAGATTAGAAACTCTTTTTTGGAGGCATTTGAAAATCTGTACTCAGTAATTTTATCAGTTATTATTATTATATTATATTTACAATAGTCCACTTGATTATTTTAAATATCTTCAATGAGCAGTGACAAATATATTGAGTATGTTAAAATCTAAAATGTTATACCTGTATTTGGAAAGAACTAGTAAAAAATGTAGGAACAGAATTAGTTATATATGTCATTCTAAAGAATAATTTTAAAAAATAACCCTATATCTTGACTATTCTTAATATGATGTAAACATGCTGACAATTTCTGGGTTCTTCCTAGGAAAGTGTGAATTTCAGGTATCTCATTCATGGAAGTAAAATGTCATCTAATCATGAGTTCCCCATGATACTACACCACAACCTGTCTCTTCCTGATGGGTAAACACATCCTCATTTGGTACAGCTGAAACATTTCCTCCTGAGGCACCCCCTGTGGCCCATGCTGTCACATTGTGTCATGCTTTGTTTCTGGAGACAAGGCATAGCGGTTACTTTACCGGTCCTCCACGGCGGTAGCACCAAGCAGGATAAGATCTTTCTCAATCTGCTCATAGGCTTCTGCTAATTTCTTTTCTCGGTCTTGAAGTGCCACCTTGGCAGCCTGCAGCAGCTTACAAATGCCTTCATATTCTTCTTGGATGAGCCTTTTGTAGGCAACACACAAAGTCCGAAGCCCCTCCTGTGGGACACAGTGCATTTCACAGTGAATCCAAGTGTCACTAGGCTGCAACATTATTTTTTAATAGCTTTTTCAATACCTGCTTTCTCTAATTAGAATGACTAACCAAAGAATTACAAACCAACCAACCCTCAAGGGGGCTAATCATTTACATATGAAGTATTTCTATCCACATTGAATATAATTATTATACATGATAAAAAATTCAAACCAGTAGCAGGGGAATAAATAATACAATCAGGGGCCATCAAAAGGTAAGTCTTTGTTCTTTTATTTTGACAAATAAAGAGTTAAACTTTTTTTTTAAGGGTTGTCATTTGCAATTTTATGACTACTAAGTGATAATTCTAAAGTAATGTGTTTTCCACAGAGGTTTGTAATACAGTTTCATCCTATTAGCACTCACCGAAGGAAAACGAAGCAAGGTTATTTATCAAACCTATGGGATCCACAGGAGAGTGAAATAAGAACCTAAGAATAATAAATTCTCCACTGTGACCTGATTCTGGGTGTCACAACACACAGAGAATGTATAACGCCAGCCAGGGAGGCACAAGTAAATTGGATTCTCATAGCTGTAAGGGGCCACACATGGAGCACTTCCATTCTGTGAATGTGTTATGTTAGTTTGGGGTTTTAATCATCGGACTATGCCTGTCCCTTCCCCACTCTCTAGAGGGACAGCTACGGGGAGATGATCTTCCAAAGAAAATGCTATCAGATTTCCAGGAGCTGAGAGAAGGCTCATGACATAAACTGAGAGAAATGAGCACCTTTCCTCTACGAGATGCAGGTAGACAGGGTATCTGAAGCAATCTTAAATGTTAGAAAGCAAGTCATTAAAAAGAGTTGAAAGACAAGTTTAAAACGATTATAGTTATAAGGAAAAAGGACCGCACGCTTAGGAGACGTATCATGGATTGCTGCCTGTCCCCACTTGTGCAGAAGCTTCTAGGTTAGGAGACATACTGCCATAATAATACGCTATGTAGACACACTGAGTTTTAAAGTCTAGATTTTTCTGAGGCCCAGGGAGCACTTGTTTAGATAGCACACACTGAATTCCAGTGTTGGTCCCGTGAACCTTCTTTTCGTTCAGATATGACTTTCCTCAGAAAGAATGGGAGGGATGGATGGGAGAACCTAGGGGCAGAGAACGTCCTCTCCCCTGTCCTGGCCAGAGATCTCAGGGTTCCATAATGAAAATATTCTGTCTATAGCTTATCCTGCTTAACCCGTGTGGTTATCAGTGTGGCCAGTGTCACACAGCCATCTGGCCATCTGGCCACAGTGGAATGAGGCCTCCCTGTCATTTCAGACGCTGTTCTGAAGTGACTTGCAGATGGGGCTGCCCCACTGGGGGTAAACTCGTACACCTTCTATTAAAACTCATCGCCTGTAAATGGACTACATTTTGTATGTGTACAGTTAAGTGCTTAAAAGAAGTCTTTCATCTTCCATGCCAACAGGCTCCTCATCTCTGTGGGCAACAGAAATTAGTGACATCATTATTTTCATGATCCCACACACAATAGGTTCAATCATCTTAAACTTGCAGCTTATTTATTGATTCCTGCTGGTTTAACAGCAGCTGCTTTGTTTGACCAGTAGGTGTTACCAGGAGTGTTAATAAGAACTTGAAGCCAAAGGATTTTCACATGACAGCAACATTTAACAAAGTTTAAAATTGTAGTGTTAATAGCTGCTGCAGGCATGCATGGTCTCAGGATAAAAAGGGTGCCTCTTGGACAATAGATGTTTTTAATGCTATAATACCTAGAGTAAAGCGGGGGAATATGCCTGTGAAGAGCCACACATAGGGTCTGATGTGGACGGGAGGAGGGTGGTCCTGTGTCAGAGAGGCACAGCCTGCCCCATGCCCACAGCAGACCTTGAAGAGAGGAAGCTGAAGCCAGGGGGGACAGTGGGGGGTGTCAAAAGCTCAGATTCGTGGACGAACTGATCAGTGTCGCTGAAGTTATAGAACAGACTAAGCTACATGTTTCATGTATGAGATGTGGGAAGAAAACCAAACAGGGCAAGTCACAATGAAAAGCCAGTGCTAACTGATTTTTACATGAATCACTAAAAATCCTTCAGGGTAAAGATCTATTTTCTCTTATACAATCACCACAAATGCACTGATAATTTGAACCTCCCAAACATCAACCAACCAACCTAGCCTCCATCTGAAAATAAAAGCATGCCAACAGTCCGCTGAATACATGTTCTGGAAGGCGGTGCCCAGGTCGAGTACCACCTATGTGAAATCAACAGGGGAATTTTCCATGTCGTGTACATGTGGCCAATTCTGGCTTCTAGGTGTATCTCTTAGGGAACAGAACATGGCATTCTCAGTCAGGAGGTTTTCATTCCCAAAGCAGGAGAACAAGTATGAGGCTCGCCCCCTCCGCCCCTCAGCTCACCACAGCATTGCGTTCCACTCTGGATCGGATCTGATCAACTTTGCCTTCGATTACTCGGGGGAATATTGAAGAATCTGCTCCTTTGCAAAACAGATAAATCTCTCCTGTAAAATGAGAAAATAAAAAGATGTTTAATTTAATCACAATATGGGGAAGATTAAACTATTTTTCATATTATGCTATTATTAAAAAACAAGAACAGGGATAGCCGTGCTGAGACTGTTGTATAGATTTCAATTGGCCAGTTAACATGTAAAGTCAGGAAAAAATTAAATCCACAGATTACCCCAAATTCTCATTTTATTCCTGCAACCTTAGAAATCTTAGGAAAGCCAGGAAAAACACTGGCTCCTGAGTGTCCTTCTTCTCGTCACGTCTGCCTTCTCTCTGGTGAGGATAAGAGTGAGGAATAAAATGACCTTGGGATCAGGGAGTGTGGTAAGGAAATTAAGGGTGTGGCTGACCCAAAAGTGGGGATCAGAATTTGCTGAAATACTGGGAGGTGAACATCCAATCCTGTTAGAACGCGATGCATCCTGACGCAGAACATGACATCTAGGTCAGCCTTTGCATTAATAAGAGTTATAAGGAACGTCTGTTTTATCATTTTTGTCCTGCACCTCAAGTCATGTCCCAATTACTTTGCACATATTTGTGCTATAGAAGCATGCTTCTCTTCCCTCAAGATAAAAAGATTTTCTCTTCCAGATAAGTAGGGGGACACTCTCCAGTATATGATAAAAAGGAGGTTACAGAGATGAAAGGCACCAGCACTGGCACTACAGGCCCATGGCATGCACAGGCTCCTTCCCTTTCAGGGAAGAATCTTCTTTGTGACCTGCAAAGCCATGTGGCACTTTGCCAGGTGGGTTTTGTTTGTGTTGGGCTCATGAAAATACCACAGTGATCAATTACAGAGACTGCAGGGTCAGGAGAAGAGGAACTGCCACTGTGACCCGTGTTGTATTCTTACTTTGTTTTCAGATAGAAAGCTTGAATGTTTGTATGCTTGAATGCTGAGCTCCCTGGCCTGGGGTTGATTCCTAGAAACCCTAGATGATGACGGCCCTCAGAAGTATATCCCAGACACCAAATCCAGAGGCACCAGGAGAAGCAGGGGATTGTTCCACTGTAGTGACTCCCCAGGTGGGGTGGGTCAGGAGGGGCTGTAGGGAGGGACACTCCTGAGGCCATGGCTCATGAGACCACACCAATTGGTCTGCGCCGGGAGCCTTGACAAGGGTGCATGACCTCAGCTAGCATGTGGAGCCAACCTTGGCTTATTTCCTTGGTCCCAGAAAGAACTAACTTCAGTGATACATACACAGTGAAAACATTTAAAACACAGCACCATTTATGCTCACACAAGTCCTGAAATTAAACCAAGGGTAATGTCAACATATGGCCAGAAAGGAGGGTGTCCAGTGCTGTCCGTGTTGTCAGCGCATGGAGCTAAGCTATGGCTGAGCAAAGGTTGGGAGAGAACTGGGAACATGGCTCAGCAACACCGAGCAGGAAATATGATCACCAGAAGACGCCTACACAATTACACAGGTTTGTTACCTGTGTAATTAGTCATATACCAATCAGCCTGATGTCAGAATCTATTCCAGACTATCAGACATTTTTTTTCTAGCCAATGCTCGTTAGTCATCACATGCAGTTTAGAACAAGAATTGTAGTCCAGAGAACGTAATGATATATTCTGGAACAATAATACATTTTTTTCCTAGGAAAATCATGGATGACTCATGGTAACGGCTTGTAAATGGCTTAAGTTTCCCACTGTCTCAACTTGTCAATTCCTCTATCCCCACTTGAGACATGGGAGAAGTTCAGCCTTAAGACTTGGGTGAGGAGAGGCTTCAACATAGAAATATCCAGAGTACAAGGCAAAATTTAATCTGCAAAGGACTAGAGCCAACAGTATTTGGCACCAGCTTTAGATTCTGCTTTTCCAGCTTTGTAAACAAGCAAAAAGCTCCTCACCCAGGGCGGTACACACACAGGTGATGTTATAGTAACTTAAAGTATTGCACAGGTGGTGTGATCCTAACCTGTAGCAGCACACACAGGTGGTATAATCCTAACCTGCAGCAGAGGGACTGAGGCTCAGCTCTGACAGCTATAGTACACTTCTCAGAGAAGAGCCCTCAGAAAGAAATGCAAGGTATTAACTGGCTGCAGTGGCTTATGGTCTCCAGTATCCCCTAACGGAGTCAACCCACCATTAAGCTGTAAAACCAGGGCAATTAGTGTCATCTCTGGGGATGTGCTACTATTTAGAGAACAACTTGTTGAATTAAATATTCAAGCTCCTCTTAAAATTAATTGATGGAGTGGCCAGTTCAGAAGGCAAGGCATTCCCCCTCATAAGCCCGCAGTTCCTCAATGATGCCTTCAGAAATATGGAGACATCTGCTCAGGGCAGGGATATACTAATGATGTGAATGCCTTGCGCATAAATTCTTAATGTGACCCAGCTCCTAGTCAAGCTTTTGTGATGCCCCCCCCCCCTTTTTTTTGGTTATATGTTTATAGTCACAGGATGTGATGGCCCTTTTTGATGGTAAATGGAGCTTGTTTATGAAGGTTCCGGGTATCTGTAACCACGCAGCTCAGAAGAATGAACAGGCATCTGTGGGGCGGGTCACTGATGCATCACTTCCTGAGACTGTGGTCAATACTTTAGGCTTGGGAACTTTCCCTTAGGCCTGATTCAGCTTCTAGGCTTCACATTTCTAAGGGCGGGGGGGGGGGGGGGATCAGAAGACAAAAAGATTTCCACAATTCAGTGTCTTTCTTCTGGATAATTTTGAATAGCTTAACCTCTCAGGAGAGTGCTTCCTCAGTGCACTGTGGAATAACTTTCTGCACTTGGGCAACTGTTAGCACATCTGGATTTCATTCAAATGCCATGGGGTATATGCTTTGCATGTCCTGCTTGTAGGATCACTACAAGCGAAATCTCTGTATCCATGTGTATGTGCAGCGTTTATATATTATGAATTATTTTGTGTCCCATGACACTTAGTGCAAGTGTCATTGGCGGAGCCTGCTCGTGTCTAACCTGGCTTAGAGGTGTGAGAGCATGCAGGTAAGAGAACTGACTCTAAGACAGTCAGCACGGTTCCCAGAGCAGCCAGGGTGACTTCACAAGACTCATTATTCAGCACATGGAACTCAGCTCCTTGGAAAATTACTCACAGGATGCTGCTGAAAGATAAGCCGTCAGCAACCTCACAATGCCTTCAACGTCTTAGAAGAGAAAACAAAATATTGCTGGTTCCGTCAGAAGAAAGCCAGAATGGCTCTGGTTAAGAAAAGCTACTTTGTTTACTTCCCATTGAAATCAAAATCTCTCAGCATGAGTGTTAGATACTGGCTGACATAAAATTCCTCAACATGCCCTCAGATCACTATTGTAGGCTGAGTCTATTTAGTTCTGGTGTAGTGACTGTATTTGGTTGTTCACTAGGCAACTTTCCAAAGAGATAAGCACAGCCTGGTATTGCCTGGTTTTAAGAAACCAAAAAGAATAAGATCCCATGTCTCTTGATAAAATGACATTTTGAAATTGTGCTAAGGGCCGGCTGAGTGGCTCAGTTGGTTAAGAGCTCGCTCAAGAGTTTGAGCTCTGAGCAACAGTGGTTTGAGTCCCGGCCTGAGCTGAGCAGCTGCTGCACTGCCAACAGGTGGCAGGATGGCTCAGCTAAAAAAAAAAAAAAAAAAGAAAGAAATTGCGCTAGTAAATTGAATTTAGGAATATTTACTGAGCACTCAGTAGGAGTGTTGTGGTGAGTATATTGCTGAGAAAAGCGTAGGTTCTGCATTTAGGATGCTTTTAGTCTAGCCAGGTCAGGAGATAAACAAACAGCTCGTCTGACTGAGGCAACTAGGAAAGTATTCCTAATTAGTTGTTCTTGGAAAGATACAAACAAGCAAGAAGGCCTTCCAAGTGGAAAAGTCCCCACCAGGTAGTGGGCCTCCAGGTGGAAAAGTCCCCACCAGGTAGTGGGCCTCCAGGTGGAAAAGTTCCCACAAGGTAGTGGGCCTTCCAGGTGGAAAAGTCCCCACCAGATAGTGGGCCTCCAGGTGGAAAAGTTCCCACAAGGTAGTGGGCCTTCCAGGTGGAAAAGTTCCCTCCAGACAGAGGGCCTCCACATGGAAAAGTCCATGCAGTACACATTTGGGGGTGGCCTGGGAACGAAAGCTGGGAAGGCAGTTCAGGGCCCCAATGAAAAGACCCAGGAGAGGAGTGGCTGGCGATACAGAACAGGAGCCCACAGGCCCCAGCAGGGACAGTGTAGTGTGCACACGAGGGTCCTAAGAAGACTGATGTGGTAGCAGGATGATAGAAGGCAGAGACTGCAGGAGAGAGACCTTCAGAAGCAGGTGCTGTGTGAGAAATGAAAGGTGGGAGATGAAGAGTCACTGTGGAGACAGACTCTGTAGGACTTTAGTGGAAAGGAAATCCGAAGGTGACTAAACCTGCCAGCCTAAGGTGCCTCGGGGAGAAATGGGAATGTGAGGTGCTAAGGAGTGAGGTCACCTGTAGCTGGTGTGAGCAATTGTGTGACTGCACTGGGTATGAGGGATTTTATGGCCTATAGTTGGTTCATCTATGTTTTCTTGTTTTGTTTTGTTTTAAAAAGAATAAATGGTTAAATCCTTAAAGCTCCTATAGAATGTAAGCATCAGAATAAAACACAACCACAATGTATAATTTAAGAAATCGAAAGAAAATTTCTACCTGTAGCAGATTTTACAATTACACTCATTCTTCTTCTTACTGAGTCAAAACTCAAAATTTCCAGCAATTCAAACCTGAAAAGGAGATTAAAACTTGTTTTTAATACCCATTTGGCTCCTTATGTCATGAAATCTGGGTATTTATCAGCCTTTCCACGGCTGAGTGTCTGGGGTAGTTCCTCTCTCCTCCATAGACAGTCCTTAAAAAATGGAAAAAAATCACCTCCCCCCACACTCTCCTCCCACCTCTCTCTGGAGGGTATCGCTGTCAAACAGCTCTTTGAAGGAGGAATCTGGGAAGAGTACAGAGAATATTTGCTTTTTCCCCCCAGTGAAAAAAACTCTATAAAAACGATTCTTTATTACCATCACAATTTAATGTAGTGTAGTATCCTTACCTTTCAATGTCATTTTCCCTGTTTAATATCTCCATATAATTGTCCTTTAGTCTTAGGTATGTAAAACCAAGTCTGCAAAGAAAAGGCAAATCCAGCAGTTAATCTGAAATTCTGATATCCTCCTTTCATAGAATATTTCTGTTTTACATTTGGAAATGCTTTCCCTTCAAAAAAGAAATATTTCTGGTAAAAGAGAGAGAGTGAACTAAATTATAAACTTAGGAAATTTATTCACTATCTCAAAAAAATTCTCCAAGAACCAACAGAATTTCTGACTTAGCCCACCTTCTCAAGTACCATGTTGATGAGGTACACTGGTTTTTTTCTTCTTTTTTATTAGTTTCAGGTGTACAAAACAATGCAATAGTTATTCCTTTCACCCTCACAAAGTGACAACCCCCCTCTCCTCTTGACGAGGTACATTTTTATTGGAAGGTATTATATTAATGGGTTTCAGAAAGACAATAGCAGGTCTGTGGATTAGTCCCTATCTGTACTGACCCATTTTTACTTACTGATCAGTAGGGGTTGTTTAGTAGAGGTTATATGTCTAAGAGTTAAAAGGACACAGAGAAACTGTTGATCTCCAGACCAATTCTCATTTTACTTAGACGGACACTACAGCCCAGAACAGGCAGCCAGTAAACAAACGTCTGCAGAGCACTTAACCTATGATACACTCATCCACCAGCATACACGTCAGGTGCTGTGCAGGCACGTGCTAGGAGTGCTAGGAGTGCTAGGAGGAAAGGGGCGTGGCTTCTGGATTCAGGGAGCTTATGGATAATGGGAGGTGGAAACCTAGCATTTTAATACGGCACGTAGCCATAATGGTATGAAGTCGCTGTAACAGCATGGAGACAGAGCACCTACCTGACCCAGGCCGGAGTTGGTAGGGTAGCTGAAGAAAAGGCTTCTTTCTTGGAAGGTGAATCTAGAAGGATGGACAGGAATAGCCTGCCCTAACTTCTGATACTTATGCCTGAATGTGGCTCAGTTTCTGAACTCTTGTTTTCCAAGAAGAGAGAAATCTAGCTTTGAGAAATCACTCCTATGCATGTGTGGATTTATAGATTTAATCAAGGTCCATAGTGATACAAGTTATATACCTGAAGTCACTATTCAAATTGCATGGGAATCACATGTTAGTTTACTCAACAATAAAAACATTGTTCTAATCAGATGTGAGGTGTTCAAAGTCCACTTATCAAAGACAGTGAAGAGTGAAGATTAGTACCTTTAGTATTAAATTAGAACGTAAGCTGTGAGAAGTGGAAAAACATTTCCCTGACTTGAAATTATGTCACATTCTGGAATATATAAAGGGTTTTTCTAAGTTTGCTTAAAATGTCATGTCATGAGGCAGCAAGAACTCCCAATAAAAGATCTTGAAGGACGGTGCAAGAAGCACATAGAATTAATACGAGAGGATACAAAGAAAGTGAAGCTAACAGTAAGAAAACCCCAGCATGCCAGCTCAATTCCTTTCCATGTTGTGAGTGAGACTTTGGGAAAGTTACTTGACACCTCTGGGCATCAATTCTTTAGGATGGACGAGGAAGACTTGTTATAAGGGTGTCTAAGATGGTCTGCATCTTTATGAGCCTGTGATTATTGAGAATGGCCTCTAACTAACACATCACAGAAGTGAGGAAGAAAAACTACCCATATGCGATAGTGATCAAGACTCTGGCAGCTGGTAACAAGCTGCTTCCAACACCAACGGCAAGTGTGTTCAGGACGGACCCACCTCCACCAATACGGAGGTTGAAGAACACCGAGCACAAAGGCAGTGCCTGCTCAGCCCACCCCTCAGCAAGCACCCCAGGCACAGGAAACTTCCAGTAGGAGTCCAGGAGGAGTCCATGGTGGGGGTTGAAAAGGGCTCCGAGACCAGGTCAGCACACCCCTGTCATCTGATACCAGACTTGCATGCAGCCAGAGACGTACCTCTGGACACCCTCGACTAAAGCCACCTCGTCAGGTGAGGATGATATGTACACACAGGATTTCCCCGAATCTGGTGACTTCCTCGGCCCGTCCACGTCATCGTCATCTTTCACTTGAATGGTGTGGCACAGACAGAGGGCCCGGAAAAAGAGTTCTTCTCGCTCCTATAAAAATGCAATACAAAAACCCATGTGTCTATGGCATAGCAGTTTAAAGTCAAAGGAAAATAAACAGGAGATAATAAACAATGAAGCAGGACGTGCAGCTTTTAAGGGTTAGGAAATTTTAGTTTTGCCTTTGGTGGTCAGGAAATAGAGTGTAACTGTGGCTTTTGTTCATTCTTGAGCACTTCTGCAGTAATTATGATCAAGACCAATGGGCTAAGAAGACTGAAAGGAAATGAATGTTTAGTGAGGTGAGATGGTGGATTCAAGGTCACAAGTGGAGAACACGGGAGTACTGAGCCCCGGTCCAGCTGAGGCAGTACTGCAGGGCCTCTGGGAGCCTTGATTCCCTTCCAGAAAGATTTCCCAGGGGTTCTGGGATGCCAGCGTGGCTAAGGAGGGCAAGCTGGGCTGGACTGGCATCACATGTGCCAGGTGGAGGGAGTTCCAGCAGGTGGGAGGAGGGTGCAATGTCTGTGAAACACCTCAACAAGGCAACTGACCACCTGCTCCTCCCCTCTGAGACTGGGGTGAAATAGCATTTTCTGTATCAAAATCACCGGAAGTAAGTGTAGCTGGAGGTATGGTGCACATGGTCACAAAAGGCTGTCACAACACAGTCCACAAAGGCAAGCTATTCTTGGTGCCCTAGGCAACTCCACACAGGGCTCTGCAGCCACCAAGCTTTCTGGAATGGTCTCCTGGCTGACCACTCATGAGAGTCACGGCCCCCTCCTGGAGATGCTGAGATTTGGAGCCACAGTACTCAGTGTGTGTGTGCACCCACATGTGTGTGCATATCTATGTGTGTCTATATGTGTGCACACATATGAGGGTATGTGTGCATGGGGTGTATCTATGTGTGCATGTATATATGTGTGAATGTGTCTCTGTATGTGCATGTTTACGTGCATATGTATGTGAGCTCACACATGTGTGTGAGCAAGTGCACATGCAGTACGCAGGCTACTTTGGCCACAGCCCACCATTTGCCTCTCTTGTCCACATTTTTAAAGCTGTTCCTAACATGATGTGACTGGCCAGATTCACTGGTGGGAAATGGTGGCATCTCACCATTCTTCTCACTCCAGTCTCCAGAAGATTTGTGTCTTTTTCCTGGATCCCAGCACAAGAGATGACACTAGGCTATCTTGTGAACTGGGGTCCCTCAGACAGCATGGCAGTGATGGCCCCTGAAGGGAAAACGCCTGCTGGGAGAGCAGCCACCTACCCTCCCACTGACGCCTGGGGAAGAGTCAATCATGTCGATGCCGGAAGCACCAGGGAGGACCTGCCCATTGCAGATGACGTGCGGCACGTAGACATGGCCCTCAATGCAGCACTCCTTGAACTCCATGTTGTTCTCCGTGAGGGTGCCGGTCTTGTCTGTGAAGATGTACTCCACCTGTGGGCACAAGGCTTGGCTGGGTGGTGCTGGCCAGGAATTCGCTCGGCCTCCTCAGAGAGGGAGAGCGGCTCACTGCCTCAGACCCCCGGGGCAGCCATGCTTCCTAACATTAACGTTTTCCACACGAAATGGACGTCTATAGGTCTCACCCCAAACGTCCTCCTTCACCGGGCTGAACTATATGCGTGCTGGGCGAGCCATCCTCTCCAGCTTTTGAGTGGCTACCAGCCTGACTCAGGAGGTGGAGGGGAGGCCTTTGCTCACACCAGAAAAAAAGGTGGTTTTACGTTTCTCTGGATGCAAAGCACAAAGAACGAGGTGATTCAGTCGCCTCCCCGTGGATGGAAATGCTGGGTGGAGCCCTGGGGGTGGAGGCGGGGGAGGGGAAGGAATCAGACCTAAATCTTACATAACAAAAAAATCAAGGATATAGATAGGATAAACTTATTCTATAAGGTCTAGGAGGTCAAAAGTCACAATACCATTCAAGGTTTTGAAGATAAAATTCAAACAAAAGAACAAAACAAATTTCAGATAGAAAATCGTGAAAAGGGTTAAAACTATACCTAATTTTAAACCCTAAATTTAAATAAACTTAGGTTACATATTCCTCATGGAGAAATGAAAGAAGGTGCGGAATTCTGGGACCCATGTAACACGGTGGGGAGGCTGTTGGGAGCGCGTGTGCCTCCTGTTGTCAGAAACCCGCTGGCCTGTGGGGCGAGTGTGCTGGGGGCCCAGTGTGCCCAGTCCAGGCTCAGTGTCTCTAACACATATTTCTAGGAGACAGAAATGAGGTAGAGTTTAAAATGATAGTACAGTACTGCAGTGTGGGAAGCAGAAAAGACCTCTCATCAAACCAGCTACTTGTTTTTCAGTGTGCCTTTCACTTAGGTCTCTCAGAAAAATGCCCATTTTTGTCATAAATCCCACAGCAGAAAATGCCTTTCCATGTGTGCTGAGTTCTAACAGGTAAATTATAAGTAGAAAGCAGTGCCCTCTGAATTTTTTTTAAAACAAGCTGTCATCTAAACACTTGCCCAGAACTCTGTTGAGCCTCTCTCCCCATGATCTGGGAAAGCAGTAGCATGAATAAAGTCTGAATTCGTGATTACTGCCTGCTGCAGCTGGCTGTGTTGTTTGAAGTGGATGACACCCGACTTTTTTCAAAGTGAGGATCCACAATCATAATGAACATGTCACAATGTCTCCTCCTCTACAATAAGCCTTTCCACGAATCTTTGGAGCACCTGTGTTATAAAGTCATTCTTAGATTTACTCTGAGAAAGAATAATTGGCTGCACTGAATATCACTTTACATTTTTCTTGTTACAGAAAAAAATTCTTTCCTCCACAAATTTCTCAGGAACACACAAAATATACCATGTATGATTGCAAAGGATATGAAACCCAGAGGTAAAAATATTCTAGTACTGAGCAATCAAACTATGATTTGTGCACTGCTGAAGGAGACAGTGTTCCTAGAGGAATGCATTAAAAGCCAAACTCATCAACAAGCAAAATATTATTTTTTAGTAACAAATATCTTGGACCCGAGGGGATGAAAGCAGTATGTGTTCATGAGTATAACCACCTATTTTCAGACTGCTGTTTTAGGGCCACGAGGGAGCAGATTTCAGCTACTAGTCTAACAGAGCTCTGTTTGCAAAAATACTCCACAAAATTTCTTCCTGTTAAAAAATAAATAAATAAATCCACATTTACCAAATGTCCTTCCTGCAACATAAAGGCTGGGAAAGGGTTAGAATGGGGGAGGGTGGGAAGGCTCCCACTAAGGGCCAGAGGATCAAGGCAAGGTCAGCAGGGCAGGCCTCTCATTAGCTGAGTTTGGTGTCAGGAAGACCAGGGTGGGCACGGGCTCTGTCCTTCAGCCAGTGATCCTGGTTGGCAATGGCTCCCACCCATGACAGTTCCATTAGACCAGCGGCTCTCAACCTTCCTAATGCCGCGACCCCTTAATACAGTTCCTCATGTTGTGGTGACCCCCCAACCATAAAATTATTTTCGTTGCTACTCTATAACTGTCATTTTGCTACTGTTATGAATCGTAATGTAAATATATTTTTGTTTTCCGATGGCTACTTAGGCGACCCCTGTGAAAGGGTCGTTCGACCCCCAAAGGGGTCACGACCCACAGGTTGAGAACCGCTGCTTTAGACACTATGGCGGGTGCCTCATTTCCATTATCCCATTTAATCCCCACTATACCCTGGCAAGGTAGGTACCTAATATTACACCCATTTTACAGACTGAGAAGCTAGATGTGCAGAGAGCTCAGGCCACCTGTCTCAGGCCATGCGGTTGTGGAGCAGGACTTCAATGTAGGTATTTTGAGCTCTGCAATACAGCAGGCTATTAAACTCCTGGAGGTCTCACTTCGCTCATCTTTATAAGGGGGGTAACTTCCTCTCCGTGAGAACTGAGAAGGAATCAGGCATCAAACCCAAGTGCCATGCCTATGTCGTAGGTACTCAATAAATGTTAGCGCACTTTTACCTCTTCACCCCAGTACACAGCGTTAAAACCCAGAATGAGTACCACTTAGACCATGGATGAGCTTATATCAACCCATCGATGCAATCAGTTTTGTATAACTTGTAAATATAAAAGCATTACCAACTGTCATACAAATAAAGTAAAAAAAAGCAAAAAAAACTGCTGTTGTCTTTCACCAGGTATAGGTTATACCTCTCTACCTGAATTAAAATGAAAAAGTGGTCATTTCACCATCTGGACGATTTGCCTTCATGATATGAATCATTTAGAATTGAGATACCTGGGAACATAAAATGGAGGGACTCAATCGTCAACAGATTATAAAAGACAATTCAGGAGACACACTGACCTGTCCTAACTCTTCGTTTAAATCCGAAGTGTTAACCAGAGGCCCTTCGCCCATTTCCTCATCAAACATTTCTTCATCCCAGGTGATGAAATACGAGCCGAAGAACTTCTGCATCTCCACGGTGACATACATGGACACGGGGATGATGTAGTTGAACAGAACCATGAAGGCCAGGAAGTCTGTGAATGCCCTGAGAAACTGAGAGAACGCTGCATTATTCCCCGTGCACCAGCATCACGACCGTTTAAAACTTAGGCACAAATTACACAAGTGCAATTTTGAAATACAAGTATTTAAAATCCAAAGATAAGGCTTATTTGGCAGTGGCAGCAGCCATTGGTTCCTTGCCTATCATGATTTCAGTGCAGTGATAGGCCTCAAGCCAGGAGCAGGCCAGCACGCCTGCTCTGCAGTGGGGTAAGGATTAAGTCACCTGTTTGACAGGCACACTGTAAGGAGACAGGAAGCCTCCCCAACTATATAGGCCAGAGGGAAACTTTACATTTTGAGTATTCCAAGTTTCCTTTGAGACTCTGACAAATGACCAACTGACTTGGTAATAACATGTAGATACCAAAAATATCAGTCTGGTACAAATGATTTTTCTGTATAGGTCTGTCCTTATTTTCAATTCATTTAGTTTTATGGGGGGCGCAACTGAACACAGGAAAGAAGTAGGGACCCTAGTCTGGATTTGTACAAAGCCTCACTCTGTGCTGAGTGGACATTGGTCTGGGTTTGCACATGGCTCAGGTCTGGACTCTGGGCCCAGCCAGAAAACTGTTTTAAGTAGAGGAGATTCAATCAAATTATTTCAATATACTGGTTGGGGGAAAATACTTTCAATAAACATGGCCAACTGAACGGGAATCCCCTTAAGGAAAAATGAAACTAATTCTTACCCTAATTTCCATATAATTGAGATTCTCCTTTTTTTTTCATATACTTACCATAAGCAAGTACCATGTATCTCACAATCATCAATGAGCATTCACTGAGCATCCTCTAAATATGGGACACTGCACTGGGTTTTGGAAACACCAAAAGCATTTCAGGTGTATCTTTATGAATTTACAATGGGAACCAATATCTTTCCAGACTTATATATTCAAATATACAAAGAAGGTAAGAGCAACCAGTGTATACAGCTAGAGAGGCAACTGGTACTTTCAATATCAATAATACATCGTAACAAAGATTTAATCAATCAGAACTTCATTATGTCCTCAAACCCCATTTTCAAAACAATGGCTTACAGGGTATTTTTGATCACTATAAAGGGAATCACTTTCCATACCAGGTTCCTCTGTCTTTCTGATTCAGTTTTCTGATTATACCATGGCTCATCTCGGAATGGTTCACTCTGCCAAACATATTTCAGGACTGTATTTATCAGCGCTTTACAGATTAGAATGCAGAGGTACACGATGAGGAATACATTCATTGATCTAAAACACAAGACAGGGATGGTTACTCAGTTATCGCTTCCTGAAGAATCTAGAGCTGTGCCTCATGTATCAAGATGAACACATTGTGAAGAAGCAGATTAGGAATGGCACAGTGAGGACTTTTAAAGACCACCCCCTCGCACCCACCCAATCAATTGACACAGTGAAAATGCAAGCTCGTCTCTATTGAGTCCACTCTGTGGTCACTGCTGTGTGATTCTAGAGGCCGCAAGGGAAAGAGCTAAGTAAAGGAAAAGTTTTGTAAACAGGAGTGAGAACTCCACACAACTACATTGCTGACATGGGTTTCTGCATGTCTAGGATTGTATCACTTAAGAAACATCCAGAAATCAATTTCTTCTAGCATTAAGCATCAACCGATGAGTTTCAAATTTAGAGATTATCACCACGAAGAACAGGGGGAGGGAGGGAAGTGAACACTGAGGAAAATGCTCCCTGTATAAGAAAATTGTTGAATCCTTAGCCAATGTCTCAGCATATTTTGTAAAGAAGGTGTGACTTTCCAATATCTGTTGATGAAACCTGTTTGTCAATGGAGACATCTGGAAACAAAGCATTCTTGCTTATAAAGAGCTGAATCTCCATTTTCATATTTGATGCAGCCATAGATGGACAGAGACCCAGGATCACATTTCGAGTTCAACTCACCAAGAGTGAGCAAGAGATTCCTTAACAGTCTTCCCCCCAAATTTCCAAGTAGAACGCAACTCTTTATTAAATAATTTGTAACTGCTCAGTGGCCCACTTCGAGTCAAGGATACACTTTAACAAGAGGCAAAGATAAGAAAATTCCAGGCCACGTTTTCTTACAAATTCAACTCTTGTTATTATAAAGATTTTACTGGTTAATAAAAGGGAGAGTCTGTTCTCTCTGCCAATGCTTTCCTTATAAAATACTTGGTATTCAACACCCTAAAGTTCAAAGTGACCCTATTTTGACCTTTGCGAGAAATGCTCGGAGGAGCTGCTGGGCATCTGCAAATGACTTCGAACCAGGACTTTGGAGTGTCCGTCCACATGAGGGAGCCATGGAAGTGGGCCGAAGATGTGTGGCCATGAAGGTCCCCACAGGTAAGAGAGTCGATCTAAATGACCAGCTCTCTTGTCTATCTAGACACCATGAAAGAATTGGTAATAAGGCCAAGAGGAAAATGGTTTCACATCTATCGTGGTTTGCAATTGTTTTAAGTCACAGATATTTTTTATTACACAGTTCAAAAAATGGGGCACTGAGCCTTACTTTTCTACAGCAGACCGTTTCTGGGATTTTGATTGGTAATTTAACGCCATCTTGGTTTCCATGCCCGTGTAAATAGCAACACCTATAAGGCAGAGGATTAAATGTCAGAACAATAACATAACTGTATTTCGCCTTTACATAGTAAGTAACACATAGCTATGGTGACAATGGAATTTTGGATAAAGCAAATCATATTTTTAATTTCACTAGGCTAGCCAGCTGTTCATAAAGAGTTGCACAACAGTCTAATTTCTTTAGACTAAAGAAATTCTTTTTTATTTCTTGCATAGAGAGCAAACTGTACTTTTTTAAAGTTCAGATTTTAATAAGTTGGGTTTTCCGATAATAGGACACACTTGTATATTTTTAAGTTGTCTCAATTTAATTAAAACATAAAAAATAATCCCACCCCCAAATGGGAGATACTAGCAAAGAAATACACCCACTAAAAGAAATTTGCTACAAATTACACTGTGTGAATTCTTTCATGGATTAACTTTATGTTTCTGAGTAAAAAATTATAGATACTTAATATGCAAGCAATATCCTCAGATGCCATTGCTTGAATGGATTTTGGTTATACATCAATACTGGTTTTCTTAGGCTGAATTATCTCTGCCATGAAGTCCACAGTACCTCCAAGCACAAGAAATGTGTTCATGGTACCACTGTGGATTTTAACTACTTAATGTACCCTTAATTTTAGAGGTTATTATTAAATAATTTACTGGTTAAAACATTTACCGAAGATTTTCTCGGTGTTCTTTAGCGTGGCTCCTCTAAGAAGCAAGTTTTCCGATCCTAATGGCCTGCAAAGGTAAGAATGACCACAAACAGGGCAATGGAGAAATTAGAGGGAGGCATGCTACAAAGTGAAAATCAATTCATTTGCCTAAGAGACTTCATTTTAAGAGGAAATCATCTAAATGTACATTTGCTTATATTTAGATTAGGAAAGCTATCCTGGGTCCATGTAAAAGTGTGTAGTCTTTGCCTGTGGGAGCATAACCTGCTCTGCTGGAAGAATTCTGCAGTTCTAGCTTTGCGACCACCTGCTATCCCGGTGCAGCACCTGTTAGGAATACAGGCTCCACGCCCCACCCCAGACCTACTAAGCCAGATCTGAAGGTTTTAGCAACATTCCATTAGCGATCTCTTGTGAGGGCGGTGGGCTGACAAGTGGGGTCTCTGCACCAGTGCCATCAGCAGCACCTGGTAACTTGTCAGAAGTGTCACCTTGTCAGATGAATCAGAAACCCGCTCCTAACTGGCCTCAAGTTTGAGCACTGCTGGATTGGAGGACCCCCAAAATGTTCTGGAAAATTGAAAGGGCGGTGTCTGTGACTCATGTGGCTTCCTCTGTTTATACCATATTCTCAGGGAGACCCAGTGCTTCTCATGCAACATAGTCGTATTTTAAAGATGAAGGCTGTGATGTTCTGTGTGCATTTATAAACATTGGCAGTCAAGTCCACAAAGGCCATCTAAATGCAGGTGGCCTATAAATCTGGAACAATCCATGCATTGCAATTTTGGGGGCAAAACGGGCGACAACCAAGGAATTTAGAAATCATTCATGTAAGAACAAGCTGCCCTAAGCACTCAACACTCACCAGTGAGCAAACAGGCAAAATCTCTGCTGGGGGCGGGGTTCATATTCTAGTGGGTCCCTTTGCTGAGCAGGCAATAATTTCTCCTCATTTCCCAAGAGTAAAAGAGAAACGAGAAGCAGAATTCAACCTTGCAAATTTTGCTATTGTCAGCACTCTAATGATTTCCTTTGGAAAGGAAAGGGAAAGAGTTGAAAGTGTTTACCGGAAGTTTGCTTTGTTTCTTTATCAGTGTATTTAACTTCTTTTTGCCATAGAAGGTGGAGAACCTACTGAATGCTATAAACTTAAAATGTGTTCAGTATATGTAGCTGACACAGCTCAGGACTGTGCCCAGCAGAAGACGAGAAAGAGGGGGCTGCTCAGAGCGGAGAGTTGCCTGGGACACACCTGGCCTGACGTGTGTGCCCAGGACTGACCAATGGTCTCCACTCTCATCCCTCAGCCTGACAGCCATGAGAGACAGAGCTCCCAGGGCTGCACGCTGGCTGTCTGGCTGTGTTATAAGTGCTGTCAGCCTCTGTGAGCAACACTCTTACCATTCATTTATGTTGAACGTGCTTATGAAAACAAATGGCCCCTTTAAAAAGTGGCTCGGGGAAGTCTAAAAATAATTTATTTTAAAAAGTACTTTGCTTCTACTTTGGATAAGAGGATGAAGAAATATGACCCTCAGTGGATTAAGAGCTTGGATATATAATTCATAACTGTCCACACCACAAATTTATAAACATCTTAAACTACCCAAATAGTGAAAGTCGGCTGAACAGTATAAATACTTAAAAAGTGAAACTAGAATTGCTATCAAAATACAAAACGTATTAGTAATGATCTTTTCAAGCGGCTCAGCATTAACCTTCATCTAAATATATAGCTGAAAAGCCTGTAGTGTTTACTTTTTCAAATTCATTCTATCAGCAACATGAATCGATCTAAATTTACTCACTTGTTCAAACACGAAGTCTCACAATACATAGAAATGCAGGTAATTTCTCCAAAGTCACTAGGAATTACCTGTAGATATGTATTTAGGAAAGACCATGGCAACGCCTCCATCAATTCTGAAAAGCACCTACTAACCAGCTGATGGATAATGATGATAAAATCATGCTAAAAAATACTCAAATTGTATCCTTAAAACAAGTCATTTCAGGAGGCTTACAAGGAGATAGCTCCAGAGACTTACATTTTAGTAACTATTTATTTTGTAGCAATTTTCCATTGAGTTTATTTCTACTTCTGGGCAATTTTCTTTTTTTTTAACACACAAAGTAATATCAGGATATTGGCAATTTGAAGACTGGTTAAATTGGAAGAAAACTAAACTCCAACAGTGGAGTTTACAAAAAAGGTCAATTTTGAAACTTAAATAAAGTCAATTTCTTACACTGGAGATCTTGAATACCTCGTCAGCAAAGAGCTTACTCGGATCTTGAAACAACGTCCAGATAAAAGATCTGGAGTCCTGGGGAAGCAGGCACAGCACAGACCCAGAGAACTGTGGGGCGGGTGATAGGAGATCACACTTGTACTGACCACTGACTGATTCTGGGGTACTGCTACCTCAGGGCCTCAGGGTTAGATATCTGATGGGATATGATGAGAATATTACTTGTCAACATTCTCCATGTGTGACTGACCTGAGCCTGCTATGACGATGTGGGTGAGCACGCCCACCTGTGATCTACACCGGTCACAACCAATGCCCCGGCAACCGGTGCCTATGTCCCCAGCTGAGTGTGGTCCTGTGACAGGCCCTGTGAGCCATGTCCCCTTAAGTCTAGATGAAATCTAGAGCCGAAAATGTGTCCCAGTAATGATTACGAGTAGATTCATACATTCCAATAAAATAACCTTCAACTTCATAGTTGAACACATACGAGTTTATAAATTATGATAGGGTGTTTCTAATGGGGGAACCACACTCTCTTCCTTTGCCTTGGAATTGCTAGATGGGCTCCTGATCTTTCCCTGCTGTGAGAAGACCCTCAGCAAAATCTTGTGAGAGAACACTTTCCATGAGCATCGTTAGTTTGGGAACATGTACAGCTGTATAGACAAGAGAAACCAGAAAACACTAGATACTGGACCTCTGGGAAAGCTGAATTCTACTCACACAGCCCAAGAGAACTGCAACAATGAAACACACTTATCAGTAAAAACAAACAAACAAACAAAATCACTTTTAATTTAATAATAAAGAGATGGCAATCCCCCAAAGTGTTTAGAAGAAGCACGGTGCCTCACCTCACCACGGGGTCATTCTGATCGTTGTAAACATTTATGCGGCCCACAAACCTGGCAACAGAAATGTCAGGTTACTGACATGGCAGCAGCACGGGTGGGAGAGACAGACCTGAAGTGCCCTGTCCTACACACCCACCTTCCTGTTTCTAAGAAATAAGAAAATGTGCACTCACGGCCTAAGATTCTTGACTCAAAAGTACATCGGCGTGTGGCTAAACCACGCCACTGTCCTCCCCTTTCTTCTTTAATACTTTCTGTTCTTAGTGGCCCGTGACTTTAACATGATTTTCCTTAAAATCACTTCCTCAAAATACAGAAAATTATTTTTTCTTCAACAATTTTAGTTCCATTAAGCCACTTCAAAAGTTTGTGTCGATAGCTACAGAACTAAATGTTGCTGGACTGTGAAAATATATTGAGTAACACATTTAACTCGGTCTTAACTTGTAAGCAGTGATTTACATTTTCTTCCACACAATCATGCTGCGAGGCTATGTGGGGTGGGCAGCAACAACAAGGCGTAGGGGACACGGATCCGGCTTACTTGTAGAGGTCGGGCTGGGGCTGTTCACACTCAATGGTAGCATGTAGGCCGTCTATATCTTCTTCAGTATGAAATCCCTTTGTGTCTTGAACTGCATAATGTGTCTACAGATTGACAAGAAATGTGAATTCACAACAAAATGAGCAACACAAATCTAGAGCTGGTACCTCCCATCCTAGGGCAGCACCAACATCAAACCTTTTGTGCATGTACGTAAGCCCAAGTACAAAGCCTGGTGAGTATATGAGAGAAGTGGTATAATAAAGAGTTTGCAAACATTAAAAAGTTACTCTATTCTATTAGGTGCCCGAAAGTTTTCTCATTCTTACCTAGTGTCCTCAACTCAGAACTAACAGCAATGCTGGGAATGCGTCTTCAAAACTGTCATGGTGATGACTATCAATTAGGAAACAAATCTTAGGAGCTAAAACGTTCCTTTTTGTTTATACAATGCCCTACTGTTTACAGAGAGTTGTTGTCAGCATCGGAACTGCTTTCGGGGAACACTGGTTGGGGTATATAGTAAGCTTTCTGCATAGCTACTCACTTAACCTGGACTCAAAGGCTCCTCCAACTTTACCTTTCATCAGAATCCCCTGGAGAGCTTGTAACTGACTCCTGGGCCCCACCCAGGATCATGTTAGAAATGCAATTCTCAGGCTCCACCCCAGTTTCTGATGTTGTGGGTCTGGGGTGGGGTTTGAGAATTGCCTTTCTAACATAATCCTAGGTCATGCTGCTGGTCTGGGACCCCATCTAGAGAACACTGGCCCAGGTAGTAGGGGTAAGCATGAACAGATCAGCTCGTCTTGGGAGGAGAGAGGAAAGAAACACTCATGCATGAGGGCCTAGTGAAGGAGAACACATCTCTAAATCTCCTCTTATCTTTCTCTCTATGATCAAATGTTGGACAAATAAAGTATGTCATAAATCAAAACAAATATGAGATATAATCAGGGTAGCAGCAGCAGCATTGATAACATTTCAGGGGGCATTATTGTATGTTGAGCACTTTGGGGAATTTTTAATTATACCCTCACAGGAGTTCCTGGAAGACAGGTCTGCCCCCAATTCAGGAATGTGAAAACTTCAAAGGTGTCAAATGCCTGCCCAAGGCCACACAAGCAGTAAACATGACAGTGCAGGAGTCCCACTCCCCTACTATGCTTTTAAGGAAAGGGCTCAGATCAATTGAGCCACTAAGCCAAACAAAAAGCACAGAAATGACTTCAGAGGGCTCTCATTTAAGTTGCTGAGCACAACACACAAAAGGCTGAAGTGGAACGTGGGTTCTACTATCTGCCAGTTCTGGACTAGGGTAACTACCATAAAATTTCACCCTGGAAAAAGCAATATACCTGGAGGCCTGGAGTATATCTTCACTAGTGAGGTAGGGATGTGTTTGAACTGCAATATCCCTCCCGTGGGAAAGTGTGCAGAGGGCAGCCCACCACCAACAGCGAGGGTGTACATGGCTCTATCTGTTTTGATTTATTATACACTTGATTTGTCCAACACTTGATTATTAGAGAGAAAGATAAGAGATTTAGAGATGTTTATTGTCAGGAAGGATGGGAACATGACCTGCCCACACTCCAGAGACCAGCAGCAGGCTACAATGAACACCTGACAACCAACTCAGGGAGTTCCATTCCCAGAATTGCCCGTGCTTACAGTTGATTGTGCCAGAATGTTAACTCTCTTGGGATGTGCTACATAAAAATTGTGAAAGTAAATGCCAAAAAAACCCCAAAAACCCCAAAACCCTCACGGGGCTTTATACAATGACATCATGAATTATCCATAAAAGATTAGCATATCTGGTAGTGTTTTAGCAAAGAAAATTTCTCTTTCTCACACTAGAAATTCTCTACGGCCATAGGTATTGCTAAAGCACCAATATAGAGTTGCAATTTTGTGATTGCAACTCTAATGTCTTAGAAATGGTTGAATCCACTGAGTCATGCTCACTTTTAGAAACTCCTTGGAAGCTTCAGATTTTTTAAATAATGAAGTCCTTAAAATTAATAGTGATATACTCTATTCTTTCATGATTGTTAATTAAAATTTTGTAGCATGAGCTACCAGTACAGAATTCCATACTGAATGCCAGTAATTAATTATAATTTCAGATAGTAAGATATTTTAACAAAAAGACACTCACTAACTTAACAGCGAGGCAAAATCCAGACTCATGTGTGACTTTTCACATAATTCCAGGGTAGTAAAGACACTAATTTTGACTAGTAAAATGAAAACTTTCAAAATTCCAACAATCTATGCATTATATGCTTAATTTGGTACCTCTGCTAAATGACGTAGCTAAATAAATAACATGATGTGATTTCTGTTAACCCGAGATGATGGTTTGTTACAGATACTGACAGTGGGAAGAAAAAAGGAGAAATTAGAGAGAAAGAAGCAAAAGTCAAAAAAACAATTTGCTGGCACAATGTCCTGGGTTTTTTACTGTAACCACTGAAAATACTGCATTTCCAAACATGATATAGTTTCTGGCCACACAAGCACAGATGAGGATGGAAAGTAAGGCCCTGTAATGGAGTCTCCAATAAAAAGCATGTTACTTTGTGACTTGATTCTCCATCTAAGCTGGCAGTTGTCACATGGCAGGTCCCATCTCCACGACTGCTGGAGAGGAAGATCAAGTCACAGGGGAAGGTCTCATCCTCCTTGACCATGACGATGTCCCCAACCTGCAGGACAGACAGATAATGCAATTAACTGAATACTGCCTCTGTGCAGCAGAGTTTTCTTTTCCTAAAGTATCAGTTGGTAATGACATATACCATCATGGCGTTTATTTATAGGAGGATATGTGGATGTTAATGAGACTCTAGAGAAAGATCATTTCCCAGGCCTTCTGCCCAAAGAGAGGACAGACCAGGTGATGTTTCAATGTATCAATTTTATATCCAGGAAGCATCTAAGTGCATTATGATTGAATATTTTGCAATGGAAACGTAGACAAACATCCAAACAGGATTATCTTTGATTCAGCCCAAACAGGATGAGTTCAAGTGTTTCATTAACCAGTCTGAGTGAAAATTATTACTTCAGTGTGGCACTGATATAAAACTAGGTGTTCTAGAAACCAGGTATGAGAGTTCTAAGAGCCGGCCAAAAACAGAACCAAGAGACTGCCCAGGTGACTCGAGCATGAGTAAGAATAAAGCAAAGGTAGCAATCATATTGCAAAATCTAAAGTAAAAGTGAGTCACAAAATGTTTGTCATATGGATTTTTAAGTGAGATGTAATCATCACAGTTTTTGTATCATCACCAAAAAAGGCATCTACACAACCTCACAGAAAGGCCCTTTTTCTCTGATCGTGACTTTGGACTGTGTGTGTCTGGAAGGTAAATGACCATCAAAACCCCACAAATCATGGTGACTAGCTAGTGGATTCAAAATCCTTCCCATCACTTGGATGGTCTTGCTGCTACTTGTAAGACACTCCCAGAATCAGGACATCACCATGCTTCTGTCTATACAAGTGGGGTTCTCTGTCACACCCCATTATGATCCCAGCTGCGTGTCTGAGAACTTAAAATTGGAGTGATTTTCTCCAAATAGACCTTCAGGTTTAGTGAAATTTCTATCAACATCCCAGCAAAGCACTTTGTAGATATAGATGGGCTTATTCTAAAATTCATGTGGAAAGGTGCAGGCCCTAGAATAGCTACAATAATCTGAACAGGAAGAAATGAAACGGGGGAGTCACTCTGCCGATGTGAAGGCTTACTATGCGGCTGCAGTAATCAGGCTTCACAGGTACTGGTAAAGGACTGGCACACAGGCCAGTGGAACAGAACAAAACCTTGAAACTGACTCACACAAATATGCTTACTGACTTTTTTTTTTTTTAAGCTGAGCCATCCTGCCACCTGTTGGCAGCTCAGCGGCTGCTCAGCTCGGGCCGGGAATCAAACCGCTGTTGCTCAGAACTCAAACTCTTGAGCGAGCTCTTAACCAACTGAGCTACTCAGCTGGCCCTGCTTACTGACTTTTGATGAAAGTATAAAAGCAATTCAATGGAGAAGGGACAGCCTTTCCAACAAATGATAACAGAGCAATTGGGTAGTCATAAGCAAAAAAGGAACTTTGACCTAAACCCCACACCTTATATAAAAATTAATTCAAAATGGATCATGAACTTAAATGTAAAATGTGAAACTATAACCTTTTAGACAAAAATACAGGAGAAAATCTCTCCATTGCAGAGCTAGGCAAAGAATTCTTAAGCTTGACACTAAATGCACAACCTATAAAAGGAAAAATCAATAAACCAGATTTCATCAAAATTAAAAATTCTGCTTTGTGAATACCCAATTAATGAGTTTCTGAAAAAGGACTAGTATCTAGAATATATGAACTGTCAAAATTCATCAGTAACGAACCAAATAATACAACTAGAAAACGGGTAAAAGACATGAATATTTTTTTTCACAGAAGAGGACATACAGATGGCATATAAGCACATGGAAAGATATTTGACATAACTAGGGAAATGAAAATTTAAACCACACTGAAATATCAGAATGTTTAAAATAAAAAAACAGTGCCAACACCAAGTGCTGGTGAGAATGTGGAGAAACTGGGTCTCTCACACATTGTTGATGGGGATGTAAAAAGGTGCAGCACTCTGGGAAATTGTTTGGCAATTCCTTTTAAAGCTAAAAATGAATTTACTCTATGACCCAGCAATTCAACACTTGAGCTTTTATGCTAGGGAAATAGAAACTTTATTCACCCAAAAAACCATACAGAAATGTTTATAGCTTTATCCATAATAGCCCCAAACTTGAAAATACCTAGATGTCCTCCAACTGGTCCCTTCCACACCATGGACTCAGCAATAGAAAGAAGGAGCTACTGATTCACACAACTCGGGTGAAATCAAGGGAATTAGGCTGAGTGAAAAAAGTCAGTCCGAAAAGGTTGCAGGCTGCCTAATTCCATTTATGTAATGACATTCTTGAAATGACAAAATCTTAGAGGTGGACAAATTAAAGGTTTCTTTTCTAATAGCCTCGAGCTCCCTCTGAAGGCCTGAGCCAGTAGGGCCCACGAAAGACGATGCCTAGCGTTGCAGGGACAGCCTGATCTTTCTCCCTTGTCTCCCGTAGTTGATTTAGAATCCTCTAGTTACAACAAGCCGGATACAGAACAGACATTTCCCACAGGAGATTGATGCATTAAAAATTCAATTTTCTGCTGGTAGACCCTGTTTAGATCTCCTTTTAAAGAAAGAGATGTTTATTAAAAGTTACAAATTGCCAGTTATAAAAATCGTTATAGGGATGTAAAGTACAGCATAGGGAATATAGTCAATAATATTGTAATAACTGTATGGTACCAGGTGGGTACTAGACTGATCAGGGTGATCATTTCACACGGTATATAAATGCCCAGTCACTATGCTGTACACCTGAAACTAGTATTGTATGTCAACTGTAAATGAAAAATAATTTAATAGAAAAATGCATGGAAGACTTTACAAAGGAAATACAGTCGTTCAAGGAAACTGCATTTAGGACCTGGGGCCTGAAGGAGCCTGTGAACATGTGTATGGGGTCCCCACAGCTATTCCCGTATCCATGAGGCCCGGCCATCCAGCCCCTCACCTTCCTGACTTTAGGACCACTAGGAAAATACCGCCAACCCAGGCTAACTGAGGGGAAGTTCATCCAGAATAACTAAAACACCAGGACAGTAAAATTTATAAAGCAAAGAAAATGTTTAAAAACTTAAAAATACATACAATTGTGTGTATACCACACATAATAACTGGAACTAGATTAACAAAGATGGCTTGCATGCTGATGACATGTGAACAGGCTTCCTGGTGGGTCCTGGTATCCTGGACCCCACCCTTCTCCTGAGACACCCACCGACCCTCAGGCGAACCAGGCTACCCGCCCCTCTTCACGGCTTCAGGGCAGTGCCTGGAAGCGGAGGCCTACTTTTCTGTCACTGTGCACAAGGGCTGGCGACATTCCCTTAGAGCAACTTCCCGATGGCCTCACCAAGATTTCTGGCCAGGGAATCAGCCCAGAGAGACAGTGAAGCTGCCAGACAAGGAGGGAAGGTGGGTGGGGGGAGAAGAGGTGTGGGTGGGGAGACAAGGACAGGAGGAGGTGACAGGAGAACGGTTGGGCTCTACCCATAGGCTCACAGATAAACATCACTCCATGATAAGCTGCACAAATCATATTTATCGTTTGTACACATATAGGTGCTTCTAAATGGCTAGTGAAGGTATGAAAGTAATCCACTTAAATAAACACACATTTAAAGATATAATAAAACATCAGTTATACTAATCCTTCATTGGAAAAAATTAAATGCAGCCTTCAGGGAGGTTTCTGACCCGAGTTCCATAAATTTCCAACTAGTGGAGTTTATATTAATACGATTTTGCCTTGTTCTAAAAAAGAAAGTTTTAGAGCGTTCCCTGTCTTGACTGGTTAGTCTAATCTCATAAACAACCTGGTTAGGGGTGCTGATAGTGGGGGAGTTTGTGTGTGGGGAAGGAACGGGAGATGTATGAGAAGTCTCTGTACCTTTTGCTCAATTTTGCTGTGAACCTAAACGTGCTCTAAAAAATAAAATTGGTTAAAACTTTAAAAATAAATAAAAAGTAAAAAAAAAAAAATGATAGTGGTAGAAACTTACCTAAAGTGAGAAATATTTGGCTGAGAGACTGGGCCTCTACCCAATTAAAAAAACAATGACAGATAACTGTTTTGCCAAAGAAAATAAAACGGTTACATTATTGTTGTTTTTTCGTTGTTATTAGTTTTAAACCAGTTAAATGTATCAGTTATTACTTACTCTCAGCTTTCGACTCTGCTTCCGAACCAGCTTGCCATGTTGGATGAAATGAACAGGACACTGGTTCATGGCATTGTCTGCTTTATGGCGAAGCCAGTCTTCATAGCCCTAAAAAAAAATTAAGAAAGAATCTCATGTGATAGAACAAGAGAATCATGGGGTCCATCAGCTCTGAACCAATCCCTCCGGACTTTGCTGGATGGGCAGCGACTGTGGGTAAATTATGGCCGGCCTCAGCCTGTTGGACAAGCAAGCTGGCCAGGAGCCCCAAAGCGCCAGCCATGTCCATGAGAAGGTCTAACCATAGGAAAACTGTGTCCATGAGAAGGACTAGCCACAGCAAAACCAGAAGTCACCTTTTTTGTTTTCCTCACACCCAGCACCTACCCACCAGGAAGTCCTGGCCCTTTTCTCTCAGTGGATCCTAAGTCCCCCATTTCTTCATGTCCCCCGGCCACCCCTCCTTGGCCTCCAGAAGGCCAGCCCTCCCTGTGTTCTCTCACTTGGACTGAACAGGGACATGACCAGCCCTGCCGCTGCTGGGAGCCATGACTCCACACCATCTAATGGGGGCTTCCCGAACTTTCTTCTCCTCAGGACATGTGCAGAATGGCCATTCTCGAGTCCATTGTGGTGACCATGCCAGGTTGCTCACTGCCAGGGCCATGGCCTGGGGTCCCTGAGGGGCCAGGACCTGCTAATGGCCTAAGGTATTGTGGGGTAGGCGTCTTTTGGTTCCCCTTCCTCTGGACTCAGGCCCTTGCTTTACCTAGTTCTCAGTTTAAGTGAGTGTATCAGAGTGGCCCCCACTACCGGCACCCTGTTGCCCCACAGTGCATATGTGTGCACATGTGTATGTATGGGTACACAAGCGAATACACATGGCTTCTTGGTGTCTGCCTCCCTCACTGGAATGTCTCATGTTCAACATTATCATCTCTAGGGCCTCTAAAAGGGTTTAGTATATGGCAGAAGCTCAATAAGTATCTGTAGAATAAATGAATATAGGATATGTGTAATGCAGGAAATTAGAAAAGAAAAATATTTTCTAACGATCTGCCTGGACTGAGTTCCACCCAATTTTTCTCGGTCTTCTGCCTGGTTTTCTCCTCTCCACTCTGCAACTCAGGGCAGGAGGATGCATTTTTGAAAATGAAATCAAGACATAAGTAAAAAAATCAAAAATAACTTTTCAAAATTAGTTTTTACCTTTTATATTACAAAAAATTATATGTTCTATGGACAAAAGAAATACATATATCACTCTCCAAAAAAAAAAAACCTAAAATAGTCCTAAACCTATCACTCAGTAAAAACTCTTAATATGTAAATTATTAATACATAAATATAATTATATATAAATATAATTCTAGTCCGTTGGGGTGTAGTTTTGCAAAATTAGGATCATACTGCACATACTATTCTATTTTGTACCCTCAATATATCGTGGATGTTTTTCGAGGGCAATTTAGGTTGTTTTAAAGTTTTGTAGTTATAGGTATACTTTGATACACATCTTCACAATTGTATTTTTGACCATATCCATGATATATATTTAGTATACATCCCCAAAAAGAAAATGTCTGAGTCAAAAGAGGAACAAGACTTTCAGGTTTTTAATATGAACTCACCAAAATTCCTCAAGAAACCTGGAACCAATTATATTTCCACCAGCTGAACTTAAATGTTCTACCTTGAAAAGCACAAGACAGCCCACATATGTCTCCTGACTATGTCTTTTATTAGATCTGGCAGCCACATTCTTAGCAAACAGAGTAAACTGCCTGATTCATTTTGTGACACCCATTATAAGCCTTACAGTTCTCCATCCACATATGCATTTTACTGACTGTAGCACACATTGGAAATTACCAATATTGGCTGTTCCTATGCCAACTCAGACACTGGCTCAAGTCCTGGAAAAGCAGCCTGACCTAATTTCATAACTAACAACTCTGCTACCAAAATCCTTTTGGTCTTATATAGGCACAATTTCAAATTCTTTCAAATTTCAAATTTTTCCCCCATATTCTTTCTGCCCAAGAGTTTGGTGTTTTCTAGACTGATTAACATGCCTTTAGAGTTGGGTTTATCTCGATGTGAAAGTGCATTTGAGTTAAGGATGATGAATTATGTCTTCTCTATAATGTTTCCCAGCATAGGAAAGAGAAAACCAGGTGCCTGAAGAGCTGGCTACATCTCCAGATGTGGTCACACATCTGTACCCTCTGTAGGTAGCAGATCCTTCCAGTTCAGATGGCTGAGGACATAGACAGGGTAAGCAACTCTTCAAAATCAGACGCCATCTCTGGTTGATTCAGCGTGAAAACCATAGTTTCTTCCTCAAACTCACAGGGCACCAAATTAATAACTACATTAATCTCTATTATTTTAACTTAAGTATCAATCTAAAATAGTTATAAAAATGAATTTCAAGAACTTAGGTAAATTTTCTGGGAACTAGCTAAAACAAACCAGATTGCTTTGGCTAAGGGGCGACATCATATAACAAAGATAACGACCTTCTTCCTTTGTCTGTAAAATTCTTACCTGTTTGATAGCTGTGACAGTAATGACAAAGAACAGTGGAAGTCCACTTGTTACTGGACTGGTGGGTGTATCAATAATCAACTGCAATTAAAAGAGAATTATAGAGCCATTTTCAATAACACGTATTAGTGACTTTAGACAGACTGGTTGGCCCTGTTATACCACCACCCAACATTTGCTTTTCCTTATCTTAAATCGCTTTACTGTTGCCCCACTTTATCCCACCACTAGAGATAAATTAGATAAGATGTAAATCATCCTATTTTACCGTGAAACTGAGGACAGCTCTCTTTAATTGAGACATGTTTAAGGAAGTCACACTGACAGGGCAAAGACACAGTCTGATACCCGTGTACATTTATTTTAATTGACTACTCTGCTTCTGGAGCCACACTTTAATTACATTATTTGGAAAATTTAATGTTGGGATATTTTAAAAGTCCTTCAAATATATTTTGTATGATTGAGAAAAATTAGATTGCTGTTCTTAAAATAACACCTGACGTATTGTTTTCTAATTCATCCATCACTGTGGTTTTTCTCCTCTCCTCCCCTCTCCTCTCCTCTTCTCTCTCTCCCTCCCTCCCTCCCTCTCTCTTTATGCTTTCTCTGGAGCATCTATACATACTTAGAAAGAGAATAAATGTAATAATGCTTAGTTTGGCTGGTGAATTTCTCCCAAAGATTAGGAAGCTCTTGATCGCCCCTCCAGAGCTAGAAGGTGGCCAGAACCAACTCAAAAGCAGAAAGTTCACGTATATGTTTTAGCTTATAGTTCTCTCTGAACCCACACACTTGTCCTTGAAGAAAATAAATGAAGGAACTGTAGATAAGGGGCATCAAGTCCTTGCTCCTTCTTAGTAGCAAACCTTAGTTAATCACCTGAGAATAAAATGTCACTTATTTAGATTTATAGTTGAGGCGATACAAAAAAGATGACCAGCCTTACCTGTACCAGAAATATGATAAGAAAATAAAAGTTGGCTATTCTTCTGAATTGTTCAAATAAATTCTTGGGTATGAAGTTCCAAAATGTGTACTGTATAAAAGAAAACAAACAAAAAAAGTGTCATGTTGATCACATTTTACTTTTTGTAAATATCATTCTTGATTTCAAAGTACAAAATGTTTAGTTTTGAAAACAAAGCACATAATTCAAAATTTAAAGTGTTTGTAGACATTTTATCAATTTGTTGACCACAAAAACAAACTTTTAACAGAAAATGTGTATGCCAAAAGTAGCATATGTGAGTTACCTAATTTTAGATAATTCAAGGTAATGCAAAGTAGCTTAATAATAGTTTTATTATTAAAATATCTTTCATTAAACATAGCCTATGATTGCTAACTCAAAACATACATGTTTAGCATTTTCCCTTGGTTGTACTTTCTTCGTGGAAGGCCCATGCTGTAGCTTCAACATTAAGCTTTGTAATTTCCACAGAATAAATTACTACAATAAGTTCCTCCACTGATTATTAATGTGGTCAAAAAGAGTGTTATAAATTCCTCATGATGTATGATAAGAAAATTGAAAACCCAATGAGATAATTAAACATTCATGACTGTACTGATATATCAGTAACATACGGATAAAATAAGGTGAACATTTTATTACACATATAAGAGCTGGAAAACTAATGATGGTGGGCCAATTGTACATTTTGCATCTTTGTTAAATGGTAATGATCTAACTATTTGCTTAGACATGTGGGTCACAATATAATGTAACACTCTGTGTATTACAAAGCATAATGTAATACTCTGACCTATATTCACCTATCAAGTCCTACCTTCTGTTGTGATACAATCAGTGGAACAATACTTAATACTGGAAATCACTGGTATTGAGCTACAGGCGTTGTTTTTTTTAAAGAGTTTTTTTTCCTTGCTATAAGGAAACTGAGCAGTCTGACTCAACCAGAGAATCTCCTTTTACTGGGACAGACATTTTGAGGAATGTTGAATTATACAAGACAATTACTATTCCTGGCATTTCTTTCAGATCACAAAAAACTTCATACCCAGTCTTTGCATTTGTTCTCTGTGTTGTTAGCCCTGAAGTAAGAATACCTCATGAGCATCTGAACTCAGTTTTGCCCACTCTCTTCTTTCCCGTGTATAAATCACCTCTGGTTCTAGGTTACTCATTGGGGGTATGGCTCCTGACGAGGAAGAAAGCAGCCTCACTTGGTCTACCTTTAGTCATGCGGTGAAAGAAAAACTCAATGAAAACAGCCCTGGGCACCGTGCTTTGCCAGCTGCCAGGAAGTAAAATGGGAGCACCTGGAAACCACCCTGAAAACGTGCTGGAGGCTGGTCATGACCTCCTGGGGGAGGTCATCAACTCACATGGAGCTGAAGCTTCTCTCATTTATGATTAGGAGAAGGGGATGTAAAAAATAGAAAATTATGCCCATGTTCTGGATAAATGATTTTAGAAAATGAGTGAGCATCATGACGATGGGTGGGTAAGCGTGGTTGTGCTGGCACTGGAGAGGAAGCGCTGGGCTCAGGGTCAGACATGTGGCTAAGGATCGGCTCAGCCACTTTGTTCTGAGTGTCTTCAGGAATAGGCTGCATTTAATAAGTAATAGTGGCCTCACAGGGTTGTTTTAGAGCTTAAATGACATGACAGACTTGAAAATCATTAAGAGCACTGCCCATATCTACTTGGTAGGTAATCAAAGGTAATTCAGCTTTCTTGCAGATATGGAATGACAATACAGCTTGAGATTACTATTTAATTTTGTAGCATCCTAGGACACAGCTGGGAACCACATGAATTTTGCCCAAAAATATAATTTTGTGAAATTGATGAAACAGTGATCCATTGTTTTCTTGAGTCCAGGATCTGCCAGCATGGTGAGCTCAAAGCAGGCCCTGGGTGGGGAGTTCCGCCTGTGGTCAGAAGGAAAGGAAGGGTCCTGCTGGGGAGTAACTTCTTGGTTTTCCTTCTACCAGACACCTGCCTAGTGTGTCTCCCCCAAAAAGGAAATGAAATTCGAATAAATCACTGATCACCAATAACTGTGCTTCTATGGCACAGGTCAGAAGTTTAACATAATTATATTGGTCTTTTCATCTCCTAATATAAACATGCACATGATAAATGCTTCCACAACCCTTTCATTTAATAAAATCAGACGTACTGAGCATAGGCTTCTAAGTCTTAGCTAGCAGTCTTTTCCTTTTAGGTAGAAATAAAATTTTTCTTCCCAAGGAAACATAGCTACATTATCACAATCATATTCTCCATTCTGCTTGTAAACATATGCTTCACAAATTAAACTGTATTTTTCATATATCCTGAGCTGTTTTTTAAATGAAAACAATAACAGGCTCTAGATTTCCACTGCAGTTGATCTAAATCAATGCCACTGTCCATCCAGCTACCACCTTACATTCTAAACCCTTATCTTTCTAGGGAGCCCCTTCTGAACTGAATTTGATAAGCAATAGAGGTGAGGTTGTACATATTTTTTCTTTGAAATTACACACCATCATCTACTTGGAACTGATATTAAGCCACTAATCCCGCCTCTTTGAGGAATAAAGGTCATCATCTACACACACATGAATTCGAAAGCACGGTACCCTCTCCACTCTGAGCTGAGATGAAAATGGATGAGCGCTTTACCCGACATTCGACCCCTGTTTTATGGGGACTCAGCCTGACCTGCCACCTGAAAGGATATTGACTAATCCTCTCAGTTCCTTTAGAAGAACCTCCTGGTATGAAGGCGTTTTCCTGAGAAGAAACTGTTTTGAAAAGGCCCTGCAAGTCTGTATCAAAACCTATCCTTACAACCTCCCCAGCCCAGGGTTGCCTTTGTGAAAAACCAAGGAGGCTCTAGGGCTCCAGCTCATGTAGGGTAGCTGGGGACAGGAAGGTGCCCCCCGCAGGGAGACAAAAAAAGATACTCCAGACAAAGGAAGAGAAAAGGTGGTGAGTTGTGGACTGAGGAAGTAAGACAAGGCATCTCAAAATCAGTGTTGGCTATTGGCCATGGGAATATTTGAAAGAAAAATAGGGAAATAATAAATTGGCTCTAAAACTTGAATCAGATAACACAGAGGTCAGAAAAGGGATCTAGAAATCACTGCTTTTATTTATCTCCCCCAAACATTGACAGGGGCTTTAAGAATAAATAATTCATCCTTCAGCTTCCAGCTAAATTCTACCAAATACGTACATCAAGAAGGCCCTTTGACAGTTGCAATCAACCAGGTGCTTTGTGGTTCAGAAGTTTCCTCCATGAAGGCTTCTATAGAACTTGCCATATCTACTGGAAGAAACTGGGACTGGGAATTTCAAGGCCAGGCTTTGTTCCCAGAGGTAGAAACCCGCTCCACAGGAATTTGTATCAGTGGCTGAGGTGCCTTTGACAGGCGTCCTGCCCAGTCCAGACACTGGGCAGTGTGTGGGGAGGTTTCATACCCCATCACCTGTACCCAGGACTCCCGTCCTGACAAGTTCACACATGGCACAGCATGTTAATGTTTTTCAGTGCACTTCCCATTTCTTGATGCATTTGTACTGCACAGGACTAGATTTTTAAGAAATATTTTTGACAGAAACAAACTCATAGATACAGAGAACAAATTGATAGGTTCTAGATGGAAGGGAGATTGGAGGGATGGTTTAAAAAGTGAAGGGATTAAGAAGTACAAACTGCTAGTCATAAAAATAGTCACAGGGATGTAAAGTACACCATAAGGAATATAGTCTTAAACAAATTTTTTTTAAAGAAATGCTTTGAAGATTTTTTTCCTTTTTGGCCACACTAGCAGGTTGACAGAGTGCATGTTAGCATAGAAATCATCTTTAGTGAGCTCTACTTAAGACTATATCAAATCTATAAATGTCATTATTGGACAGACCTGTTTTTGGATAAGGAGTTTCTCCTCATTTTATTTCTCTTCTCATTTATCATATCTGGGTAACCACAAACTATGTTTATTTGGTTGAGATTTTATTTATGAGCAATACCCACATTGTGTTTATGGAGATTAAAGCAGGTATTATTATGATTATGATTATGATTATTTTACATTGCAGTTTTTAAAATAAAATAATTCTGTTTAAAAAAACTTCCTTGAAAAGGAAAGCTTTTCTGTTCTGAAGTATTTTGAACAAACATGAGGCACTCTTTGATAGCTCACAGAAGAATGAGGCAGGTCTACCACACCAATCTATACATCCCAGACACTCACGTGTGAATTAAGTAGGTCTATCACAGATCTACACATCTGGTGGCCCCAGGAATGTGTGCATGCTTTCATGGATACACACATGCAAGCACCTAAAGGGAAAGTTCTCCATAACCTGGAAAGCCATCATCTACCTTTTTGTCAAAGCCAGCTATTAAATTCTCCACCCTATTCTCAAGACCAGTTTACCAGGTCACTCTTTAAATTTATAAAATAGTCACACTCTGAGACATTCCCACTCTCCTGAAAGCAAGGCACTTTGTTGAAATGACAACATTCTAATTACATTTCTTCCTCTTTTCATTTATTTCATCTATTGACTCTGACATGTATTTGGTGTTTTCATTTACAGACACCCTCTCACTGGTGATATCTAGCATCGTCTTTATTTTACAGATGAGGACACTCTAGCCTGGGGTGGTTCATGACTGGTGCATGGCCAAACAGAAAATAAATAAGTAGGATTTGAATGTCCTAGACTTCACATTTGACACTATATCCATGATATAATTAAAAGAGAAGTGAAGAAAATATACTGTGACATCTTGGCAAGTCCGCACAGTGTTTTGGGAACAACCAGGGGGACAATGATTGCACAAGCCCCATGTACATTGTAATCACAGCCATAACAGCAGCTCTGGGAGCAGAGTGGCTAACTGCTGTCAGAAAGTTCCAGCGCTCCCCCAAAGGAGTTCTGTTAGGAAATTAATAAACACTTAGACAAAGGGTTACCTTGGAGGAGACTATTCTGTTGTCTGGGTACCTCTGTGGAATGTAGGCCTCAGCACCTGGGGGGGGCTCCTTGTGTCCCACGTAGATGGTCCGACTGTCTACCCAATTCTCTTCTCCAGCACACTGTGGACAACAGAGTGGTGTTAATACAAGTGCCTCAGACTCTGGGTGTGAGAGTTCTTCCCTGAAGTGTCGGCTTTCACACTTGTCCATATTAACAGAAACCTATGCTGGCCGACTTAGAGCCGAGTCATGGGGAAGAGCTGGGCCCCACCTTCCAAGGTCAGAGTTGCCCTGATCTGACTCAACCTTCATGGGTTCAGTTCTTCTGATCCCTGCCCAATTCTTCAAGGAAACAGTCTGTGCAGGCTGTATGCACCCCCAGGGACAGCTGAGGGGTAGCCTTGAAAAGCTGATTGTCAGTGGAAACAACACAGGGTGGCTTCATATAAAAAATAGTATGCAATAGCAAAATCCTAAGACTTCCAAAAAAGAGAAGACCATGATGGTTACAAATTTGTGGAAAGGTCTTTAATGAAAGAAGAAAGTAAAACCTTGAGTTCAGAATAGAAACACTATTAAACCATTTCAGATATCTTTATCAATAAGGCTTTCCTAGAAAGAGAGGAGACATCTTTGTATTACTCAGCATACTGTACACATGAGGCATTAAGTATCTTCTGACTAGAAGAATCTTTTAAAAACACTCAACCAGACCGTATGCTATCAGCACTGAAGTGTCAAGACATTGTAGCTACTAATGAGAGACTATAATGCAGCCTCATGTAGCAGCCCCAGCACAGGGTCCTGGCCCTCCCTCAGACTAGCAGCCCTCCATGTGATCCGAAGTCCTCCTCAGACTAGTAGCCCAGCATGGGGTCCTGGGCACCACATCTCAAGTTTTCTAAAGGAACACTGAAGACATCAGCTTGTCCGGGGTATAATAAACAGTGCTGAAAAGGAGATGGAAACCTTTTTATTTGAAGAGAAAGTCAATGTGATGGAACAGGAAGAGTGGGTATCAGAGTCAAAGATCTGGTTTAGTTGTCAGTGAGACAGTCACGTGCCTCAGACAAGATGGCGTTTCTGAACTTTAACTTCATCATCCATGAGGGCAGTGATAGCACTTCACTCAGCTGTTGAGAATGAACTGAGACAACAAAACAAAACATATGGCAATGCTCCCAGCCTGGCAGGTTCCTTCTGCCATCATCACTTTGTCTACACCTTTGTGGCCTCAGGGAACCCTCTTTTGTTGAAGCCAAATAGGGTAACAAGCAATCCAGCATTTCTATTGTTTTAAGTTATTATAAGTCTTACATTGCCTTTTTTTCCCCCTTTGTTGCTTGTACTATCATCTCCTAGGCTCATCTATCACCTTCTTGGGGAATAAGAAGACTTTTCATGTGTGTCCCCATCCCAGACCACAGCTCAGCACATTATCGATAGTAGCTGCATTTTTGCACATTTCCTTAGTAAGTTCCACCTATGTATCATTTTGTTAGGGTCCAGCTTTGTGGGACAGTCCATGTAAACTAAAGGATAACAGCAAATCAGTCTTTGTAACTCCACCCATGTTTCAGAGATGCTCAGCAGGACACAGGAAATGGCACGAGATCCCTGGGACAGAACAGGCACGGCCGCTGCCTACATCACTCTATATGATCCAATGCTTCTTTCTTGGCACGAACTTGGCACAACAGTCTCCTCCAAGCAGCCTGCTGCTCTGTGGTAACAGAGTGACGCTGAAGGCCAGGCTCGGGTCACCAGCAAGTTTGAGCCATCCCTCCTCGGCCTTCTCACTTCCCCATGGCCCTTCCCTGCTGCCTTCCCATTTTGGGTGAGGCCACCAGTGGGGGAGTTGACTTAAAAAAACCTGTGTAAGAGCTTCATAAATAAATCTCTGGATATGAAAATTAAGACAATAGAGAAAGCCCCTGACTTCCCTTTATTTCTCAGAGCATAGCCAAACATGTACCTCTCGTTCCTGTGGACCCAGGAAGTTACATTTAAAAAAGAATATGTAATAAATGAACCAGAAGAGGCATAAAAATAAAATTTTAATACAAAAATAGAAGATGTTTCTCCTAAACTTCAAAGACAGCAGTTGGCTTTTAGCCCCAGTTCAGGCTCTGGGAGCTCAAATCTTCCTACGGGCCATGCCGTGTGCCCACTCATGGGAGCTGGGACTTCCTGGACACTTCCAGCCAGAGACAGAAAGGACCCCTGTCTGTAGGGAGGCAAAGTCAGAATGAATTTTATTAAGTCCAATTCATATTCTTGATACAGTCTAATAGATGCCTATTGTTTTTAATAGAAGTACTTAAAACCTGAAATACAACTCAACAGTGCAGTGCCATTTTAATTAATACAAGTCAGAACACTCTTCCTGCCTGTGGGACAAGATCAGAAAATGTACTGAACACCAACACGCAATAGGACTTGCCCAAGTCATCACAACAAAAAATTCATTTGGGAATGAACCATATACTCACTGAATAAAAGCTAAACTCTGTGTAAGAAGCTGCCTTCATATTGTTCCCTGAGGATAAAAATAGAAGCAATAACCCAGAGGGCTCCTTGCTTCTATCAACAGGTTACCACTCAACGAACTGAAATGTCAAGGAAACTACATTTCCACCTGACTTTGCTCGCTGCTTAGTTAGCATAACAGAGCCCAAGGAGTGAGAGAGGAATTACACTTTCTGAGGGCATCAAGTTACCAGATGATCCTTCACAGGGAATGGTCAGGCAGGAAATATCTTTGGGTTTTGATTAAGACCAAGGTGAGCACTGTGTGTTGTTCTCTGCTCGAATGTTGAATTCTAACTATTGTACTGGGCTGTCGGAAAAGTCATGATGCATTTTTGCCAAAGAAAAACATAGAAAAGTGCATCATGGCTTTTCCAACAACCCAATATTACATTGTTTTGTACACCTGACACTTAAAAATACAAAAAAAAAAAAAAGATATGCAGAAAAAATAAATAAAATAAATAAAAAGGCTAAAGCTAAATATTCAAAAGGTATAGAAGATACAACAAACAGGACACTCCTGGAGGATGCCTGGTATAACCACCAAGGTTATAATTACGCCTACACAGTCGTGTGTGTGTCCTGTGGTTGCTGACTGGCTCTGTGACTATGGACAACTGACTCAACATTTCTGTGTTGAATTTCATCAGCAGTAACGTGAAGGAATTTAGTCTTGATAAACTTGTGATTCTTCCAGCTCTGAGATTCTAGTTCTCTGTACATTTAGCAATGAAAACAAACTTATATGCCCCTATTATGCAATTCCTTAGTCTAGCTAGTCTTGAACCAAATATCAATCACACTAACTGCTCTCAAACTATGGTGCAAACAAAATGGGAGTTATGCCACACATAGCTCTAAGAATGAAGATGTGGGTCATCATGAAATCTCCCAAGGGCAGGGAGTTGGAGATACCAGCCTCTCTTTCTAGGTATTTGTCTTAGATAGTATAAGTGATACTGCCCAACAAGCCCTATATGACTTCCAATCTCAGATGGCCAGAGATGTTCACCAGCAGCACAAGGCTGAAACCATCCTCTAAATGGTTTTTCTCAGCTAGAAGACTTCCTGAAGCCTCACTAATGCAGTTGTCCAGACTTCATCAACAAGGCAACCTGGCATGCCCCCTGGAAGGCTGGCATTAAGTTCTAATTTAAAGTACAAGTCTAAGCTGTGGGAATGGGGCCGAACACTCAATTGCCTCTAAGATTCATATTTACCCATCAACACACCCTGAGCTGTTCCCAGAGTGGGTGGTGGAGGGGTTCCCACTGGGAATGACCAAACCATCCTTGGCTCATGAGGAACACAAAAATGCTGAAGCTGCTACTGCCTGGCGAGCTCCCAACCCACCAGACAGAACACTTTCAGAGGAGGGAAGACAAGAGCTCAAGGAGTCTTTCTTCCTATTATTTTTAGGTCACCTACAGAAACAAGGGGCAGGGGAAACACCAAAAAAAAACAACAACAAAAAAACCCAACCAAAACAAAAAACAACAACAAAAACACCCAAAAACAATAACAATGGCTAACTGGGAAAAACTGTACCATCAGTGAAACTGGCAGAGAGAGTGGTGGTCCAGGTGAGCACCATGTTCTAGGAAGAATGTGAGTCTGGCAGAAGAACCACAAATAAAGAAGCCTCTTCAAGCAGTGAGTGAGACCAAGGATGAAAAGCGGACCCCATATGTGTGCTTGGGGGCTCAGCTCTTATAATCCCTGATGTGTCCATGAATAGATAAGGATTGCCAATAATGTTGTCACCTTGCAGTAATGACACAAATTAACATATGTACACAAACGTAAGAGGATTCAGTAATTTTGTCCTGATGAGCTAGAAATAAAAACTTCCACTTTTGTTCTGTAGTGTAGAAAACACTACAAACAAATATGATCATTTTGCTAATACATGCAGTATATTCATGGCCAATTGGAAAGATATATAGGTAGATGGTATAGTTTACTTTGGCAAATTACATGTTACTAATGAATTCTTAAAATCCTACTCATTGAGTAAAGGGATTCTTTTACACAGAAATGGTGTAGTAAATCCAGAACACAAGTAGACGGTACATTTGTTAATAGTTTATATTAACACAACAAACCCTCCTTCCTCTCCTGATCTTGATGAAGCACTCAACGCTGAAATGGTTAAAATTACTGAAGGATCTAATGTCCAGTCAGTCCAGATTACTAACATGAAAATTCAGATAAACAGAGCACGTAGATGCTGAACATCATTAGTCGGTAGTGAAATGCAAATTAAAACCACAAGGAGACACACTTCATACCCACTAGGATGGCTATAATAAAATATAATAAAAAAGATGGACAATAACACATGTTGAGGAGGATGTGGAGAAACCGGAACCCTCATATATCGCTGGAATATAAAATTGTTCAGTTGGTTTGGAAAACAATCTGGCAGTTCTTCGAAAAGTTAAGCATATGACCCAGTAATTCTAATCCTAGGAATATACCCCCCAAAATGAAAACATGTTTCTACATATAAATGACTGTTCATAGCAGTACAGAGGATATAAAAAAAATGTATACACATTTTAAGGAAAAAACTGTATTAAAATTATGCTGATGGTAACCATTTGGGCACCTCTTATTATTGCAGAAGTCAAACATGACTTGTCATCTTTTGTTATCTGTATATATTGAGAATTACGATTTTAATACAGCTTTTTTTCTTTCTTAAAATTTGTATACATTTTTTTTGGCACCATCTGTATTATTCATAATAGCAAAAAGAGGGCAACAACCCAAATGTCTATCAAGTGAAGAATGGATAGGTAAGGTGTGGCCTATCCATACCGTGGAGTATTATTCAACCATAAAACGGACACATCAACATGGATGAACCTTGCAAACGTACATAAGTGAAAGAAACGAGACACAAAAGGCCGTATGTTGTATGATTCCATCCTTATGAAATGTCTAGTTTAGGTGAATCCATGGAGACAGTGATTGCCAAGGACTGGGCAAGTGGCTGCTAATGGTTTCTTTTTGGGTTGATAAACATGTTCTGGTTTGGAGGGTGGTGATGGTTGCACAACCCTGTGAATATATTCCAATTGAGACCAATGAATCATACACTTCAAGAGGGTAAACATTATAACATGTGAGTTATACCTCAATAAAAATATTGTAAGTATTTTTGCTTAAATGAAAGGCATATGTAGTTTGCATGCATGCCAAATAATTATTTCTCATTCCAGAAACATAATGGGTAATGTTTACACCAAAAGATCATATAACTCACTTACATGACAATCATTAGATAATTCCTCTCATTTTCAGCTTGCTTGTGGTTCAGTTATTTCAGCACTTTTTTTTTTTTTTCTTAGAGGGAGAAGTCTTTCTTAGGTGTCTGAACTGCTTCATGTTTTTAGTCTTCTGTGTAAATTCTAGAAACTTAGACATAAAGCTCTTCCTAAAATCTTTTAGCAAGTGAAATATCCATCAGGGGACATGACCAGATATAATTTGATACAAAAGGCCTCTTGTCCATAGTGAATAGTTCCTTTTCTTATCTATGAATCTATAAGCAAATGATAAATTACTTCGATGAAAAATGAGGATGTGTTATTGGCTAAATCAGTGGCTTTTTAGTCTAACTCTGAAAACAGTAGACTTTGATGGGGTCCTCTTAACATTTCTTGCCTAGTAGAACTAGATGGAAGAATAGAGTTTCCAGGGACTCTGGAAGCTACTCAGCTGGACCATCTCATTTTCTAGAATGACAGCTTGTAGAACCTTTGTCTTGCCAAACAAAGCTCAGCACTGTTAACTAGGGGCATAAGCACATTGATCAAAGGTCTTCTCAAGCTTCTGGGTGAGCTCTCCATCTACTTCACCACCTGCTCACCTGCCCATAGAAACATACATTTTCCTAAAGGTGTATGTATTGGGGAGTAGGATGCTAAATAAGCCCATCTGTTTCATTTCCATAATACATGCAAAAGATGGAATACTAAAGGATTGGGGGACAGAAAAATGGACTACAGTGAGCCTTACAGGCAAAAGGTCTGTGACACGGGCTCCATCGTGTCATCCTGCCTTCTTGGCCGGGGATTCTCCTGGAAGAATTCCATGTCTGGAGCTGGGCAGGGCTGGGGTGAAGGTAGTGCACAAGAACAAGGTATCTGGAAAGCCACGTGAAGAGCAGAATGATGTGGCTCACACCACACTGAGGGACAAGGAGGAGGACGTGACCCTTCTATCTCCCCTCTCCTAACTAGTGTGTGCTCAGGAAACAAGGCACCTCATGGGATGCCCACGGCAGACACCTTTCCAGAACAAGGGGGGATCGCTGCAACTCCATAAAACAGGAGCGGTAGGAAAAAATGTCACTATAAATCATGCTGACACAGCTATCCGCATAGCCTTCATGGCTACTTCCCTGCATCCTTTTTTCTAAAGATATTTTTGACATTTGGGGTTGATCCAATGCTGCCAGAAAAACAGTCTTCCTGACAGGTAGGGTGCACGTGTTGGTGGCTGAGGAAACATTCGGAGCCCAAGGGAAGCATCAACTCTGAGGGAATGCTCTCTAATATTCCCCATGTCCCCCTCTGCTCAAGGACACAGGCTCAGGAGATCTATGGCGTAATGCTCCAGTGTGTGCTGAAGTGTTCAGTTAAATATTAATGCCTGCTCTCCCAAACCCCTGAGACTGGGACTCGGAGCTGCTCACCCTCCAAGTCACTTGACTGATTTTCTCCCTTTAAATAGACTTTGGTATAACCTTCCTCTTGACAGAGAGTAATACCAAACCAAGAGCCACCATCAAGGAGGTCTGAGTCATAGCAGGAAAATGTCATCAACAGTCAACTAGCAAAATGGCTTAAACAGGGTTCAGTGTCAATCAGCTATTTAAAAAAAATTCAGGGACGATGCTAGTCTAGGCCGCCATGTGACCCTACCTGCAACTAATAATAAAGTCATAACAGGAGCAAAGCAGTAATTCTGAGAGGACGGGCAAAGCTGAGGGCTCTAAAGAATTTGCTGTAATTAAGTGCTTAATCCTTCCTGGTGGATAAAAGGAAGGGTCTAGACTCTGTTCTGTACTTTCACATAAATCATCCCTTTGTCCAGCGTATGTCTCCACACTGTGCATACCACCCATCCATTAGTCACTTAATAGCCATCGTGGTTATCAGATTGACTGTCGTGGTATCACAGTGCTTGTATTCAAGTAACTCTCACTTTACTTAATAATGGCCCCAAAGGGCAAGAGTAATAATACCGGCAATTTGATTAAGAGAAGCCGTAAATGCTTCCTTTAAGTGAAAAGGTACGTATGTGTAGGAAAAAACAGCATGTGCAGGGTTCAGTACCACCCGTGGTTTCAGGCATCCACTGGGGGGGGGGGTTCTTGGAACATAAACCCCTTGGATAAGGGGGGACTAACTACTGTATTTGACTGGCTGGCTGGTCCCACATGAGAAATGAGGATAAAACATAGGTGGTCAGTGACTAATCCTGACCTTTCGGGTCTGGTGGAGACAAGAGGTATGGGTGAGAGCTCCACTGTTGGGTCTGGTCGGGCAGGTGTCAGCGGTTTTTAAAAGTAAAGGTAAATCCAAGAGCTAGACTGGAGTGAAATTAGCTTTCATAAAAGTTCTGTTAAAAATGAATAACATTAGGATCGTTGTGTTCCGTTTCTTGTAGTGGCATTGCCTGGAAGCCTGGGACCCGCAGCACATCATGGATAGACTCTGACCTCTCCAGCAGTCGGGATGGGGTCCCAGGCTCTCTTCAGAGAGCAGAAGGAAGCAATGTCCACACACACTGCCTTGGAGGGTCTGCTTTTCCCTGTGCGCCTGCTGTTGAACTTGCAGTGAGGAATATTAGTTATAGCTTCCCAAGAGATGTTATTAACACTCGTTACAAATCTTACTAAGTATTTCAAGGGTTTTTGCGTCCTGCTGCTGAGCCAAACAAAAAGCAGATAACATGTCCAAATTATACATGCAGACTTGTTTCAGCTATTTAATTTTAAATCTATAAACTGTCAAAATAAATACACCTGCCCACCCATTTCTCTCAGCAGTAGTGTCCTAAACCAGGAGGAAACCTCAACAGACTATTTCTATCCTGTTCGCTTTGACACGTGGACAGGTAAGAAAAGATCACTGTCAGGGCACAGAGACTGGACTTGAGAGGAAAAAGTCCCGGAAATGCGCTAAGCCGGCACATCTTCACATTCACGGGCGTTCAGAGAGATGAGGGAAACACTGTAAGAGCTACAGGGAAGAAGAGGGCACGTCTGCTTTCCTGGGCATCTCTCTTCAGGGATGGAGAGAAAGGAGTGAAATCAGGAAAGAAACGGAGTGATCTGGAAGGCTGGACCGGCCAGGAGCAGACTGGGGCAAATGAGCTGAATCAACATCTTGGCCCCCTTCACCCAAGCACTGGCCCTGATGCCTTTCTCTTCATCTTTCAGTCCCCACTTTACCCCGTCTGTGAAATCTCTCTATCTCCCCAGGGCAGTAAAGTCACCATGCAGTGCTTCCTCAGGGAGGCACGGGTAAGGAGGAGGTGTTTAGAACCTCCACATGCCCCTAAGGGGGGCACAGCCCTCTATCCCCAACACGCGTCACCTACAGACGTTGACTTCTCTGTGCAAATATATCTAACATCAGCAGCTGCCACCTGGAGGGCTCTGCAGATGTGAAAGATAAACTTACTCCCACCGTGGAGTGAATGCAGATTAAAATGTAGAAGACAGATTCATTAACCCAAATGCTGTCGACCTGTATCAGGGCCTTCTCTAGGATCTCAAGTCACCCAGAAGGTCTGCAGGGAGCTAAATCTCCGAAGCATCACAGTTTCCCAGTAGCTCATAGGGCTCCAATCTAGGGACTGGGGGAGTGGGAGGGAGCCCCGTACCTCATTAGAACCCCAGAAGTGATGAGAAACTGTGCCTGACACCCTCCCTGGGGAGTAGGGGGTTGGTTGGGAGATGGCCCCACAGGCCCTCACCTCCATGTTCCTGGGGAATAGCAGATGTTCTGCCAAGACACAGGTAAGCTGGCGGTTAAGCCTTTGCCTATGTGGTCCCCAAGGATATGTGAAAGGTCCCTGAGGTTCCATGGTGGAGCTGGGCCCCTACAAAATACTCTAAAATCATATTTCTAATAAGGGATTTGTTACCAGGATATATGAGACGGTCACAACTCAATAATAAAAATACAAATAATGAAAATTTAAATAGACATTCACCCAAGTTCTACAAACGGCCAATAGCACATGAAAAGATGTTCCACACCAACAGCCATCAGAGAAATGCTAACCAAGCCTGGCCAAGTGGAGAGCCAGACACAAAGGGCCAGACATTGTGTGATTCCATCATGAGAAACATCCAGAACAGGTACATCCACAGACACAAGAGGTGGATTTCCGTTTGCCAGGGGCTGGGTAGGGGAGGGACTACTAATGGGTACTGCGTTTCTTTTGGGGGTGATGAAAATCTTTTAAAATTAGATCATAGTAATGGTCTTATAAGTTGGTAGATGTACTAAGAACCACTGAATTGGACTCTTCAAACAGGAGGATTTTATGATATATAAATTCTATCTCAGGAACGCGGCCCCATAGCGCTCTCTCTGCACATCCGTGCAATCCATGCATTTCGCATCATTTATTTCTGAGGCCGCACAGCCCCCCACCTCACCCTGGGTTGGGGCAGCGGCACCTCCCTTCACTGAAACTGCTTCTACCTTCCTGCCTCTCTCACCACAGAGAGGCATGGCTTTTACCAGAATGCAGGATTCTCTCCGTTATAGGGAAAACATGTAACATTTTTAAGGTTCGGTTTTTAATATAGAGCATTTCCTAATGGATAAAACTGAGTTCAATGCTTTTGCAAAGGAGTATGACCAACAGGGGAGAAACTTGAAATTTTTACACCCAAGGTACCATGGGATAAATACAGCAGAGAGCAAAGGCGAATTAATTATACCCTCACACTGCGGGTATAAGCCAGGGGAAGTAACTCACTTCTAGGGGCCCCACAGTGTCTATCATTTGTTTTAGATGCAATGGCCGTGTTCTCCCCTGCACTGCAAAGCCAAATAGTCAAGAGACGAGAGGGATTTCACAGGTGTCTCTCCCCTCTCTCTGCCTCTCCAGGGAGGACAAGATGCTTCTGAATTCAGAATTCACTCAGAAAATGGCTGAATTATCAAAAGGAACCAAGTCTCAGCAGTCATGGCTTCACCAATTTTGCCATCAACCTTATCAGGATTTGGGGTATGGTTGCCTGAGTATTAAAGTTCAAAAGCACACAAGGACAAAAGAGATTTTTTTTTAATATGCTAAAAATCAATTTTAGCCAGTGTTAGTCACCTAATGGAAGTTTTGAATTTCAGCTGAAACAGACCAAACCTATTAGCTGAATGACATTGTGGGACTGGGACCGGAACAGAAGCATGTAATCTAGCCTCGAATTACTAGATCAATTTTTATAGAGGTGGTTCCTCCCAACAGCCATTTTTCAAATTTACAGAGATCCAATGACAAAGCAATTCCTTGTTCTGGTGTCTGTTTATAGCTTTAAAAGATAACATTTCTTGTTCGATGGGTAAGAAGACAATATTGGGCTTAGGTGTTTCCAAAAATAGGTATTTTTCTGGCTCCCTTTTCACAAGCAGCTCTAGCATTCCCGTGATGAAGACAATGGTGACGCTGGCTCCTTTTGTCCTCCCAGCCCACAGCCCACATGTGTATCTGCACCAAGGTGTTTTTCACTCTCACTGTTGTAAGCCCCACTCAGGTATAATAATATAATACAAAGGAAAACCTATTTGTTGATAAGATCAAAGTTCTCTTCCATGAATCACCAGCCTGTCCAGTGGCCAGTGAACAGGTCTGGACCTCAAGGCTTCGAGGCCTCCCACTCTGTCCTCACCGGACCTGAGCCCTGGCATCTGTTGGCACACAGGACAAAACCCTCACTGCACTCTAATCACTCTCACCATAGTCAGTGGTAACAACTGGTTTTTGCTTCCCAGACAAATCTGGGATATTTGCAAGGCTCTCAGTGGCATTTTTCGGCAATAAACATATTTTGAACACACAATCATTTGAATCACAAAAGCACTAGTTGATGGTCTACTTCATTTGGAAACAGTGACCATCTGGGAAACATTAAATGCCAGTTGATCTAAACTGTAATTTCCTGGGTGCAGAGCCAAAATAAAAATATAAATTCTAACCACAAATGGCCTTTAGCTGATTCTGGACTTGCCTAGTTCATGGCAGTAGAAAGTGACTCAGAGCTTCATAGAAGAGTTCATGGCCTGGGGGTGTACAGAGATTAGAGGAAGGGAAACTTAGGACTCAAGAAACCATAGAGCTCAGGAGCCACTTGGATGAGTAAGAAGCACTGAAAACTGACCCCCCAGTTCTTGTGAAATGCAACAGGAACAAAAACACCCATGTCACCCAACTCACTCTATGTTTTTTGACAAAACTAAGTTTCTAGATGAGGAAGCATATGAAGAAGCGGCCATCTTTAGTGCAACTTTAATGTGAAAATCACAAAGTGATCAAACGGATCGAATTTCCCATCCTGGGTTTCCCATTGTGGCTCTGAGCCCTTACAATGGGCTTTATCACTGCATTTGCAGAAATAGACATCACCGCCTTTGTCACAGGTTATTGGGAGGGCTCAAAAGCCTCACCACAGAGAAGGCAGCTGTTTGTTAAATTCTGTAGGTAAATCACCTTCCACCACCTATTCTGCTTGTTCTACAGAGGCTCGGCTCACCTAGGACACCAGTGACAAGGGTGGGATTCATTGCGTGCTGGCTCTGGGTCTCGGGTGGGTCACAGGTGGGGAGAATGAGGAGAGGAACAGGGTGGTATCCCTGCCTAGGAGGAGACTAGCTCAGGAGACAGCTGAACCTGTGCAGGGGGCATGTTCACAAGTCGGAAGTCAGGGAACCAGGGCCTGTCAACAAGAATCAACAACTGAAATCTAAGCTGACTTTAAAAAGTAGGGGTTGGGGGGGAAGATGGGCCAAAGTGAGTGACCAGGTGGTAAAACAAGAGATTCTAAGAGGGGAGATGAGGTTCACAAGTGTGGGGAGGCCTCTCGGAAGAACCATACAGTGAGGTATTAGAATTTGAGGCCAGCTCCCCTGCCCCAGGTCAGAGAGTATCCAGCTGGGCCCCAGCCACAGAGGAAAGCCCAGCAAGGAGGCCACAGTGCCCAACTCCAGCCCCATCAACAAGGATGCAGGCCACTGCGGCCCAACCCTGTTGGCTCCCCTCCCAAAAAGAAAAGGGCATGGACTCATGAATCATGATGAAAATATTACTATTCTTCCGTGAGCCGAGGCTAAGGGCCCTCATGACGCGTAGTGTATCACTGAAGCCCTGTGGCCCCAAGAGCTTCAGAAGGGGACATGGAGGTCAGAGGCTCAGCAGTCCCATGGGGTGGTCAGCAGCAGTATGCTGGCACTAGGGGGCATGAATGCTGGTGCTGTTTATGAAGAAGCAAAAGGCACAGGACGGAGACCAGGTTCCAAGGACAGGGGAGTGGGGTGGATAGACTGTTGGGGCCTTATCCAATTCCTACACCTCCCCCCACCACTTGCTAACCTGCACCTAACTCCTCTCCACATACCCACCGCCCCCCGCCCAGTAACACCCCATTCATTATGACAGAACTATACCCTGGTGTGTCCCCAGCTATTAAAATTGCAATGCAAGTTCAGTAGCTTCTCAATAGTAAAATGTGGATCAAGATATCAGAACGCCGGCAATCCAAAGAAATTAGCACAGGGATCAGCAGAAAACATTGCATTTAGGACAGCGGATTAACATCAATTAGAAAAAGAGATGCTCAAACAACCAAGTATCCAAGCGCTCAATTCTTCATAAGGCAATATAAAAACTGTCACCCAGGAGGTCGATGCGAAAACCATGTGATTTCTATGTTTACTTCCCACAACAGATTCTCTTTCCAGAGATGAATTAGCCAGAAACTAGGCAAACTTAAGCAATTCACAAACAAGAACATGTTGGTATACACGTAGGCTTTTAACAGCTGAAATTATATACCTTCAACTGCCTTGTAGGCATATTTTCTAAATATTGAATATATATCTAATGAAGGCAACTGCAGGACTGAGTCAGGAATTACGGCACAGTGTTTAGTGAAAATACTGACAAATTGGATAACAACATACACAGAGCAGCTTCAGCAATCGTGATTCAGCTGGCTGGCTACAGTCTGGAGACAGGCTGCCTGAAATCCGGCGTGAATCTCCAAAATCAAAGCGAAGGCTCCATTTGGGGAAGATAACTGCATTGGAGGCTGAGGTCAACCCTTCGTCACCAAACCCTACAGAGGTCTGTGCCTTGGAACTAGGAAGGTGACCAGCCAAAGGCCACCAGCAACTCCTTGGACCACAGGCTGTGCTGATGGTGGCAGAAACCAGAGGCGAGAGCAAAGGGAACTACTGGAGGGGGGTCTCCATGTGGCCTGCCTCTGTTGTCTGAATGTGGCTCCTACCACGGGGCTGGCATGGGCCATCCAGGGCCCACGCCAGAGTAAAGGGAAGGACAAGGAATGAGGCAGAAAGGGACAGTCCCAAAAAGCAAAGCTGGGCCTGGACACCTTTAGAAGAAAGGACTGAGACTCAGGACACAGCTCTAAGGGAGAGGGCTCCCTGAAGCCACCTCGGCCACCCAGGGAGCAGTGAGCCCAGCTCACGGCAAAATTACAGTGAATATCTGCCAGAGTTAATGTTCATTTTGTTAACATAATAAAATAGCCTGTGAAACATTTCTAGGCTTCAAAGTTCATAGATTTCTAATAGATGTTAACAAAATACAAGCTCACTGTCCTCAGTAATGTACTCTGGTCACTGCGTTTCCCTCACCCCTAGGTTCCCTGTGGCCTACAGTAGGAGACCAGAAGGGTCAGTGAGGGAAGCTTCCAGAATAGGAAGCCACAGGCCTGGAGGGATGGTCAGCAACTATCCCAGTACCTATGCAGGAGGTGAGAAATAGCAAGCCACCTCACAGACAGGTGATAGGTGATCACAACAAAAGTAGACACCTCACACACAGACAAAGGAAGCGGAGTTCATTCTCCCCGCTGTCACTCAGTGATCATCTAATCTTCCTGGTCATCCTGGGGAGGCAGCTGTCCAGTCTCCAGACAGCAAAAGATGAAAACAAGCAAAGCACAGTCAGAATGGTTCCTGGGTCTCAGCTCTAACAGAACTCACAGGCGGAGACAAAGATGAAATGCTGGCCATGGGGCCATCCTGGAGACAGCAGCTGGGGCCTGCACTGTCCTCATAAAAGGCCATGGAGGCAAATGATGGCACCCCCCCCACACCTCCTGGTCAGTAGGTCCAGAGGGACACCAGCAGCAGGAGGAATCATTATGGAAGCCAGGGGTTCGGGAGATGGTGGAGCTGCCTCCTCACAACTGGCTGCCACAGCCAGTTTCCTCAGCAAGTCATACTGCCAAGAGCAGAACTCTTTGGGATGAGGCTGACAAGGCACAACCTGAAGTCTGGAGGTCCCCATGAGTATGCCTCCCTCCTGTGGGTCCCAGCACAACTGCTTTGGGGCTGGCCCCACTCCTGGACACGCATCCTTAGGAACAGTGGGGTTGGGATGCAGGGAGCACACGTGTCTGCTGCCTCTCTGTTGGGAGAAGCCACTCCTGGGCCTGGGAGCCATGTGTACCATGTAGGCCTTCAGCCTGCATGATAAGAATGTGTAAAAATGTATAAAACTGGTGGGAAATGGGTAGCCATACAGAGGCCCTCCCACCCCCCACCCCAGGGGCTACAGGGGCATGTCCTGAGCAGAGGGGACAGGAGAAGCTGTATATTGCAAAGCTGGTCTCCTGCCCAAGGTCGAGAGAAACCAGGACCACCTGCCTCCTGCCCTCTCTGTTCCCACCTTGGCTAAGTGACGTAAGGTTAGAGTAAAACAGGTCTCTCCCCTGACTAAGGACAACTCTGACTCGCAGCCACAGGTCTGAAGCCGCACCGCTGCCAAATACCTCAAAGAGGAATGGTTAGCCCTGGGTATCCCTCCAGAGTCAGCAAGTGCCTGGATTTCAAAGCATACAAACACAGAAAACAAAAATCATGGTTCATAGCACCGTGTTCCTAGAACCTTCAGTGTACTAAAGATCACTGAATAAAACTGTGTGTTTACCTGTGAAGTGGAGCTAGGTTCTAGGTTCAGATGACTATAAATGTTGGGTAATTTTCATTATCTGAGCTATCCTACGCACTGCAGGATGTCAAACATCCCTGTCCTGTCTCTTCATTGCCAACAACACTACCAACCACTGTGACAACCAAAATGCCCCCCAAATACCTAAAACTCCGTAGGCAGATAGGTCCTGCCTTCTTTGAGAACCGCAATGCACCTGGTTCCCTCTCCCCAAATAATAAACGAATATAATTAAGAAGAAAAGCACACGTGCGCCCACTAATTAGCATTCCTGCTGTGTGTTCCCTCCTTGTGGACTCTACAGTGGCCGTGGGAAAATAGTGATGGAGGCCAGCGAGGGGTCGGTAATGGGTTTCAGTCCCGGGGAGCTAGGACACTCTCAAATGTGAGTTGCACAGCACTTGCTTTCCTAGCTGTCTGCTTTCACAGACCTCCTACTGGAAGGCTGAGGGAGCTGAGACAGACAATGCTGCCTGGAGAGTGCCCGCGTCACCCTGGGCACCCCACAAAAACACCCCTTGAAAAGGGAACACCCTAGAGTCTCCTGATGGGGACTGGCTCCTCAGAGAGCTGTTCACTCAAGAAAGTAGACGGTGATGCTTTTTTCAGGAGGAAATAAGATAAATGAGTGTAATTTAATGCTCCAATCTGAAGTGGAAATGGGCTAGACATTTGTATGTGAATTCATATTTGTTTATAGCTATTGAAACATACTTATTAGGAACTGTTTGAACTAAAACAGCAAATATAACCTCAAGGTTAGAATCAATCCCAAGGCAGAAAGTTTTCTCTCATTGTTTCTTGAGCAAGCTCTTAAGCAACTGAGCCACTCGGCTGGCCCTCTCTCGTTGTTTCTAATGAAGATTGAAATGTGTTAAACCTGGATATGCTACCACCCAGGGAACTTAGGAGTAGGAGCAGCATTGCTGGCAAAAAGAAACCAAAACAGGCGATGCAGAGACTGGCTCCCTTGGACCTGAGCAGCAGGCTGTTTTAAATCTGTACCTGTTGGACAGAATACTGGCACAGCAGAACAGGAGCCAATGTAGTCTTTGCCACCAAACCCTTCCTAGCCCAGAGACCTGCTGTGACTTACAAAGATCATAGGACTAGCTGGCAAGACATGGCTAGCACCCAGGTCTTTAAACTATTAATATTTTTGAAGTGGTTTTCATGATACAGTTTCTTCGTTTATAATTCCCGAGGGGGGTGGCTGGCTACATCTCCTACTTTCTGTCACCTTTCTTACAATGATAAGAGTGGCTTCTTTTCACAATACACATCATAGGTTTAAAAGTATATAAGACTTTCCAAAATAAGTCTCTGGCTCTGTGCCGAATGCTTTCTGAAATTATAGGAAATAAAATGGAACCAACTAAGAATGTTTTCATTTTTTTCTCTTAAGAAACTCCCAAAGTGGGGACTCGACAGGGATTGGTGACTGACACCTCCATTCTAGTAAAGATGGGAATTGCACAATTTATCACCCTCTCCAATTAAGAACCCACCCTTCCACTCTGCCCTGGAAGACTATGCCTGGAATGTGAGACTGGTCAGGATGCAACAGCAATACTGAAGTGGAAAAACACAGGACAGGAACTGAGTAAGAGTTGTGGGGATATGGGCAAACATACTGTGGAAACCTCCTAGTAGATAAGCCTTTGATGATGTTACCAATCTCAGCAAGAGGAGAAATCAAAGGAAAGCAAGCTTTAAGCAAAGTGAGAGGGGAGCAGTTGTGTATGGCTCTGGGTAAGTCACCTTTACGTTCTGGACAAAATCACTGATCAGTTTCCTTCTAGTCTGCAAATTCTATTATACTGTGTGCATTTGTAAACAGATACTTTTGCTTCTGATATTCTGAGTTTTGTGATCCTGAGTCAAGTTATTCCACAGAATGTGCCATTTGATCATAAAATGGATGTGAAGTTCACTGCAGTACAGTGATGCAAGTTTCCGGAAAAGAACATAGAAGTTAAGTCAGACTAACCGCTCCTAGATACTCTGCTTGTGTTACACAACCCAAAAGATCCCATCTTTGGCTTTCTCTTATCTCCAGGTAACAAAATTACTGAACAACACGATGAAAGATTTGATCATAGCCCATTCTGAACTACTGTGAGAGGCTGAAGAAACACGCTCTCAGTCAATTTGGCTAAATCGAGTGCAGAGCAGTTTTATGGCTCTATCTATCACGTAGTTCCCTCTGCTGAAGACCGGGCAGTTTCTGGCCTTCTCACTGATAATGGCCTTTCAATTCATAACCGTAATCTCAGAAAAGGCCCTTCAGCTTTAGCAGCAACAAGAGAAAGATTCCAAGGTGGGAGGGCGAGCAATGAACACCACTTCTGCTGGGATTTTATAAATCCAAAAATAACAATGACAAGAAGGGGCTTGAGGGTTTTCCATGCATTTCAATTCTATGGTAATATACTTTTTTGTTTTAAATGGAGAAAAGTACCTAGGAGCATACCAAAGTTGGCAGGTGTTAACACTTATGATGCCTGATTTAGTGCTCAAGAACTAACACATCACAGATAAAGTCCCCGATTTTCCCTCTTCATACCCTTCTTTCACGTATTGGCTGATTTGGTTAACTCTCATGAACCATGAGCTTCATGTCATTTATCCAGTTCTGTTGGCTTTCTTTTTTCCCATAGATTTATCGTCGTTCGCTATAGGTGACAGACACTGATAATTTAGGTAAAGTACTGCACATACCTTGTTCCTGTCATCACTTCTCTTTTAATTTTCATAGTCTTATCACATAGAAGTTTTACACTGTGTTGCAAATTTACCAATCTTTCCGAAAAACACTTCTTATACCTTGATACTTTTAAAGGAAATGTTATCTGACTTCAGCTTCTAGGTGATATGACTCTGATGGCCGATTGTCCAGAGGAGGTGAAAACCCTGAAAGAACAATAAAGTCTCAGCAAGACAAGTGACTTGCCCAAAGTGGCATGTCTAGGGCAAACCCCAGGGGACTGATTCCCTGTCTGTGTCCACTAGCCTAGAGGATCAGGTGTACTGTCCCCGTTCATCAGGACCAGGAGTGCTGAAATAAGATGCCAAGTAGCCTAGCTGTGAGTAAATAAATAATTAGGGAAGAATAAAAAACTTTCATAAGTGTTAGTTTTCATGACCTCGATTCGATTAAAACTCCTTGATAATAGGGATCCTATTTAATGTTGGTTTCTATCTTCTACCAGAGTCAGAAACTCAAATACCCGCAGGGCCAGGCAGGTAGCTAAGTGAGGGAAGTGAGTGGGTGTGTCCTAAGGCCAGCAGCCAGTCCAGGGGCAGCTGCAGGCCCACCAGCTGGGCCAACGAGTTTCAAGGCTCTTTTGAAAACACAATAATAGAAGGAGCCATGACATTTGGCCTGTGGGCCACACCTGGCTGATGAGTCAGCTCTGTGCCTAACTTATAAGATGCTTTGGTACCATCCCAGCACCAGTAACTACTAAAAAGACTTATGGAATGAGCTAATAAAACATTTACTACATAAACAATTAACTTTCATTCTTCCCAGGCCACAATATTTAAATCTCAGATTGATTTTATCAAATTCATCTCAAAGCAATAACTATTTATTGGCAGCGCTGGGATCACTACCATCATAACTATCTTAAGCAAACATGATTCAGAACCTGGAACTTTGAGTCCCTGAGCGAGAAAGGTGTATTTCACATGTGTGTGAACTGGCTGAACAAAAATTAGGCAGGTCGGTTTGAAATAGAATCTTTGTAAAAAGGAATATTGGAAATGATAACAACCTGGTTGTGAAATAACATTGATACCACTTGTGCAGGTTTCTATCTGAAAAATCTGTTCTACTTAAATATCAAAAGCTCCAGAGGCACTGAATGAGCCCACTGGGCAGCGTGTAATTCTGCACTCGCCGGGGAATTCTGCGGTCAATGTCTGCCCCACCCAGGGCCCAGCACACTGTGAGTCTCAATCCCCCATCTGTGGGATGGATGGAAGCACAGAACCTTGCACTGAGAGCAACCTTCTTTGACATTACCCTCATGAGTTCTAGATAATTACATAAGAAGTGACTTTGTTCCCACCGTCTGGACTGTGGAAGAGATCGAGAAATGAAAAGGCTTGTGCTCTGATCACAAAACCTTCAGTGGGTTTCGGCTCGGGGATACTGTTCTTCCACATAGTGAAATCTTTACATTTGTCTTCCTTTCAAACCCCAAGCTGCAGCTGTCACAGAGGCATATCGACAGAAGGCTTACTGTAGTTCTTACCAAGCTGATGATGACAGGAATTAGTACAGCATATTGATTGAACAAGGTTTTGTTTTCTGTTGTACACATTTTTTTAAGTGAAAAGCAACTCACATAAAAAATGCATAACTTGTTCCAAGTAGGTTACTATAGTCCTCTAAGAGAATAACTTACGCAAGGTGGTTTTTTTTTCAATTGACATCCCATTAATTAAGAATTTGCCATTTCAGAACTGACGACATTCTGTCTGCTTGGCAAAATAGAAACAAAATGAAGTCGCTCCTAAAATAAAATAAAATAAAATAAAATAAAAGCTTACAAAACAGGTTCCAAATTCCTTCCAGGTAATCTTGGAAGCAACTTTAACACAGCAAACAAAACATAAGGAGTGTCCATCTCTGATTTTTGTATCAATAAATCAAAGTAAGTTCTCTGGGTCAACTTACTCCATGATGACAGAGACATTTTATTGGTATAAAGTTCAATGAACTGTTAACATAAACTGAGAAACTGGAGTCCTGTCTGGCTTGAATCTCTGTGTCTCATGAATCAGGTAACTGCATCTGTACACTTGTGTGAAAGGACCACAAAGGCCACAGTGTCAACCTGGTCTAGATATTGCAGTATTGGAAAGTGCTGCCTCAACAAAGAAAACATGTAGAGAGTGGTAGGAAGTCCTGACAGCACAGACCTTTGCCCTTTTTATATCAAGTTGTCATTATTCACCTGTTGTCACTTATCCTGAAAAAACTTCTTCACTCATATTTCAATATGCAACATTTTCCTAGAGGCATATCCCAGAGATCCAAAAATGTAATCATATTTCTTATAGAAAACTCTGTGCCCTCCATATAATTATACCTATCAATGATCACTTTTAAAAAGCAAGTACAATTTACATGCATTAAAATTAGAACTTCAACCATTTTAATATGTTTGCTATCAGTTTACTGTAGGTCTCTTGAGTCTATCATCAGAAGTACGTAGATGTGCTCCACAATGAGACACTGCTAACATAACTCACAGAAGTTACCATGTGACCCAGCAAGTCTACCCTTAGGCATATGCCCAGAAAAACTGAAACGTATGTTGACACAAAAACCTGTACATGAATATTCATAGCCACATTATTCATAGTAATCAAAAAGTGGAAGTCCCCCAAATGTCCATCAACTGATGAATGGATAAACAGTGTGGTCTGTCCACCCAGCAGAGTATTATTCAGCCACGAAAAGGAAGGAAGTTCTGACACGTGTACAACATGGATGAACCTTGAAGACATTATGCTGAGTGAAAGAGGCCAGACACAAAGGGCCACATAGTGTATGATTCGATTTATATAAAATGTCTAGAATAGGCAAATCTACAGAGACTGAAAGCAGCTTAGTGGTTGGGGGCTGGGAGAGGGGAGAATGAGGAGTGACTGCTAATGGATGCAGGGTTTCTGTTGGGGGAGATGAAACTGTTCTAAAATTGGACAGTGGTGACTTTCGTACCGCTCTGTGAATACCCTGAAAAACACTGACTTGTATACTTTAAAAGGTATGTGAGTTTTACCTCAATAAAGCTGTTATTTATGTATATGAAAAAAGAAGCGGGTGTATTATAAATTCTGGAATAGAAATGAAAACCCATCCTTGTTTTTTGCAGTCTATTCAAATTCAACATTGAGCTAAACTTCTTCTCATCATATCCTTTTCAATTTTGGAGAACTACTGAACATTTTGGCATTAAGAAGGATGGTAATATAACATTATTAGCTAGGCGTGCTTCCAGTCACTGAGACAGCAATAGAGTATGCCTCTTAAGGGAAAGAATCAGACGTATTCCCTATTCACCGACTGGGGCCAGCTCCCGGGACACGTGCTCCAAAAGCCACCCTCACCTTTATCTTCCGTCTGGATTTAATCTCTCCCTGGGGCAGCAGCTCATCTCTCCTCCTTATAACATCCATCATCTGCTCCTGCCCCCATTACTTAACCACCCTCTCATCTTTCCTACAAGACTTTAACTCTTTGTGGCAGAATATGGGTCTAATTCTTCCTGGAACAAATCCTCAGCTTCCTTTCAGGACCTTACAGAGGATAAGAAGGAAAAGGTGTGAAAGTATAAATGGGACATTTTCATTTTCACAAGAAAGAGAAGCATCTGATATTATATTGTGGGGGGAGAAAGAAACGTTCCTCTACCCTTCTAGGTTCTTTCAGCTGGTCTATTAATCAAATAGATATGAGACTGGTTAACAAGAGAAAATGACCACATTTAATTACATAAAGTATGTGTGGGTACCCAACATACATGAGGGAGTCAGAGACACCACATCCATGAGAGGTTCAGAGACAAAAAAGGGAAAATGAGACGTATGTGGCATTCTGAGCTAATGATGAGGTAAGGCGCCTTGGGGCTTCAGAGGAGATTTGCATGATGATAAGAAGACCAGAGGTTCAGTCATTACTAGTTCGCCCTGCCACAGAGATAGGTCAAAAAACATTATTTCTCCTGATAACTCTTATTATGGGCAAGGCGCCTCATTTAAATTTTTCTAGGTAGTTAAGAAGGGGCAGAAGTTTCTCTTGGGCCTGAGAGGCCTCTGCTGCCTTTAACTCAAAATAATCCACAAACCACAGAGGCACATCTTGGGGTGAGGTGTTCTGAACCCCTACAATGTTTACTCCAGTAAGTGACAATGCATAAATGTTACTCAGTGCTTTGTATTGAGTGAACGAATTTGTTCAATGATTTGTTTTGCATTTTAGCTGATAACTTGCGATGCCTTCAACTAAGGGGATAGATTCACTTGAGAATCTGAATGACGGAAAAAAGGACAAGGAGGAAGAGACAGAAGGGAAAGAAAAAAGAGAAGCACTTCATCATGAGAACTTCTTGGGTTATAAGTGACAGTAGCGTCTTCCTTGAGATTTTCTTCCTGCTTCAACTACCAAACTGAATATTCTGAAGCCCATTTCTTCACCAATTGCCCCTCAGCCAGTTTGCTTTTATGAAAACCATGCATCTAACATAAAGAGTCATTTCGAGATAATGCATGTGAAATTCATAAAATGCTCTTTTTACAAAGTGTAGTTATTAGGGTGATTCTTTGATTTTACATACGAAGAGCTAGCATGACAGATTTCAGAAATGTAAAAATGTATATTGATCAAGTCACCTGATGTCAAATATCTGTAGAAGGCAAAGGCTGAAATTGAAATGAATTCGTAGTATGTGTCCACATTTGTCCAGCTCTGATGAGAACTCCAACGAGTAATGTGGAGCTGGCTGCAGGAAACGCAGCACTGCTATGCTGGATAGATTTACCAACCATTTCTCTGGGAAAACCACCAGTGCCCAGCTGGTTTCTAGCTACCCTGACCCAGAGCTATGTGAGATGTACAGCAGCCCATCATTATATTGTATTTCTACACAGATGCAACAGACACCCCCAGGAGCATAGGTAACACAAAACATAGTAAAAAAAACTAGGAAGCAATAAGTTTTGAGTGTTTACTTCCTCTCTTTTTAATTCAACTTATTTAAATATAAGTTTGCATTATTTTGTAATAACAGTTCCTAAGACTCCTGAACACATGAGTCAGCACAGGCCAGCCCCAGCACGCCTTGAGCTCTTTCCAGTGTGGGGGATCACAAGACTACAGGGTCTCTGTGAAGTTCACGCTGCTCTGAAAATGCTTCCATGAGGGCACATCATTCCTGGAACGCTGTAATCGATGACTGTCAACTTCTGTGACAATACAGAGGATTGATCACCTAGAAGGCAGAGTCTGCAGCGTGCACATTTTTAATCCCTTGCACTTAAAATAAAAAAGAAGCCACGCAGTGCAGATGAGTTGAATAAGTAAGGATGTCTGGCACAATGCCTGGTGCATGGTGGATGCCCAATAATTATTTTCTGAGTGAATAAATATACACCGACTGCCTCAATATAGACAAATTAATGCTTTAACTATACTGGACAATTACCCTGTTGTGGAAATGAAATATTTGAGAGAGTTTGGGGGTCTTACAGGAGGTATTAACTCTAGATTTAAATGAAGGGCACTCACAAATAACATTAACATTAACAATAACTATACCACAGACATTTACAAAATGTTTTATAGTTTGCAGGTCATTCATATGCATTATCACATCTGAACCTCATGGTAACCCTAAAAGATACTATATTGTTTGCTGATAGGGAAACTGAGAAACAGTCTGGGGAGATGAGCCAATAATCTTTGTTCCCATAAACTAACATCAAGTTCTCCAGCCTCACAAGCTAAGTCAAGAATGCCCTTGTTGGGCCGGCCGAGTGGCGCGATGGTTAAGAACTGGCTTGGGACGCCAGAGGGCCCCGGTTTGGATCCCACATATGAGGGCCAGTGACACTGCCCTGCACAGCTAAGATGCTGAACAACAGCTCACCCTGGTGCTGGGCTGCCGTGAGTCGATGGCGACAGCGTAGGCTGCAGCCCCTGTGGCAATGGGTTGCCATGGGTTTAAAAAAAAAAAAAAGAATGCCCTGTCACTCACCAACACTCATAAAACAGCTGGGTGTCAGCTATGGAATCCATAGTACCCACATTGTGTGGACAATACATCCATGTTTAGCCTAGCTTTAAAAACTCAGACGGAATTCTAAAACCATAGCAAGAGCTGCCATTTTGAGTGCTTAGTAGGCAGCCAGAAACTTTAAATTCCTGCAACAATCCTGCAAGGCAGGTACTTCTTGTTCTTATTACAGATAAGAATCTGAGGTCAGAGAGGATGTACAAATATTGCACAAGCCACTCGGAGCAGCTTGAGTTAGATAGTAGGCACATCTATGTTTACGATATTCTCTGTATTTTAACTTTTTATTATAGATATTTTCAAACATATACAAAAATACTTTTGCAAGGTATAAAATGGGCCATAAGTTAATTATTGTTGAAGCTGGGTTAAATTGGGTTCATTATGCTATTATTTCTATATTTGAATTTTTTCATATTAATACTTTTGTTATTTTAACTGCTGTGTGATCTTCTATTATATTCCACAATTTGCATTTTAATTCAAAAGCAGTAAAAAAAAAAAACACACCTCAAAAATTACTTCAAACTCTAAAATACTTTTCTAGCAAGTTTTATGTTCAATCAGGCATTGCCAACCTCAGCACTAGAGACATGTTGGCCAGTATAACTCTGTGGGGTCTGTCCTGTATGTTGTGCGATGTTAGCAGTGTCCCTGGCTCCTGCCCACTAGATGCCAGGAGCAGCCCCCAACTCTGACAGCAAAATGCCAAATGTCCCTGAGGTGGCAAAATCTCCCCTGACTCAGAGTTGCTATGTTAAATATGTTAGTATTATGAAAACTTTTAGATGATGGACCATGTAATCTACATGTACACATGATAATATAATCCTACTCCTCCATCTGTTTTTCTTTTAAATTGGTTCAAAAATTTCAGCCACATGAACAAGTCAGTCATTTTTCCTGAAGCATTTCTGCCTCTGGATCCATGCATGATTAATGAAAGTTCCATTCGCTGCTTTTAGTTCCCTTTGTTTGTATATTAACAAACTAGCTTCCTGATTGTTTTACAAGAAAATAACTTGCTGTTTGCTATTCAATACTATTCAACAACTATTTACTGTACAAACCTGTTATGTTTGAAGCACTATCCTTACTTCTAGGTCAGCTCATTCTCAGTCACAAAAATTGCAGCCCTTTACACACTCTGGCATTTCCGATCTCCAAACAAGTGTCTACAAAGTGAGTGAATTTTGAAGAAGAAAAAATATTGATGATGTTAAATTGCCAGCTTTTGCCAAACTATATTCCTCAGACTACTTGTGGCCCATGAAGTGCTTTTCATGACCGTCACAGGAATTCATCCTAGTCCTGATGCTCTTATCTGCTATTGTATCGCCTATCTCTTGTTATAAAACTTTGGGTGAAAAAATGACAAGACAGCGTCTTAGCTTTAAGCTTATCTGTGACCCGGGACTTCTAGATCATCTAGCATATGTAAATAATATACAGCGTTTCTCAATCTTCCTGACTGCAGAGGAAAAGGCTCCCAGAGAACCTCTAGGCAGGCAGCTGCCAGAAACCAGGTGGAAGAGTCCCTACATGTCAGATGTTCCTGGAAATTCTTGATCTTACACTGGCGAGCACTACATTTCTCTTTAGCAATTTTAGGATGGCAAGAACATACTGCGGTTATCTGTGACAGAACGTAAATGTTGGCATTCTACTGCTATTCCAGGCAATTATACTACATTATGGTATTTTGTTTGGTAGAGACATGTGGTTTATTCCATTTAGAAGGCAATTAAATCTGTATGATCAGAACATCTGACTAAAATTCCTCATTAATTTTCTCACATAAAAATACACAACCAATCATCCCGGGGGGGTGGGAGGGGTGGTGCTGAATGATGCACATTATGCTAGGAGGAGGGGTGGGAGAAAGGAGCCAGACATGAAGGGAGAGTCTACATTCCAGGCATGACGCTCTGCCTCTGACACACAGGGGCTCCACAGCCCCCACTTCCCACTTCTAGGGGTTGAGAAGCTTTAGAAACAATGAGGTACTGTCATCCATGGCCTTAAGACTGCAGACCCCCAGCATGGAACATTCTGGAAGACTGCTGTAGGGCTGGCTTCTTGTTATTGTTCACCTCTATGATCAAATATTTCCCTTTTTGCTTTACATGCACTATGTAAAATGGTCTTTCCCTCCCTCCCTGCAAGCCTACCTTCATTATCCAGCCTTATTTCCTTCTCAGGGCTTATATATCAGATACAGCTGTTGTTGTTGATATTTTTACTTATCTACAGCCTGACTGGCCCTACACAAATGGAGGAATGAAGGCACCTGATTATCCCCACTGACCAGCACACAGCCAGGCGAAGCAGGCACTCAAGTAATACTGTTGAATGAATGAAACCAAAAGACAAATGATAACTTGCTACTGGTATAATTAAGCACAGAAACAACTATTATTAATGACAAATAGCCCTTGCATTTGGACATTATGATTATACATAACACTTCTTCAGACTTTTTTTCCTGATTCTGCCCTGTTCAATTTGAAGACCAGTGCGCAGGGCACTGGCTCTTTCACCAGCATCACAATAATCAATGAAGTCTATACTCCCCCCAATCAAATAAATCCAAAACTTTTCCCATAATATAATGGAAATCTAACCAATTACCTTCAGCCACACCAACCATAGGGAATGCTGTGCATGGCAAGGTATAATAAAAAACAAACAAAAAAATTCTCCCTTCACAGCTCCTAGAGAAAGGTGGCCTGCCAGAGTATGTACAGGCTACAGCACCAAGATACAGGGAAAGGCCTTAACCCCTGTCATCCATATCTACCACAAACATAAAATTTCTTTGAGAGGAGTCAGACCTTTTATGACATAATTAGACACAAGGTTCAAAGTAAAATGCCCTGGAAAAGGTAACATATCTTAAATATCTTCCTAGATATGAATGACTTTATAACTGTGGAAAGGGAAGCAGTCCCATAAATCATGTGGCGCCCCAGGGGTCAGAGAAAGGTTATCATTTGGCTGCATTATTTTTAAATATTTTAAAAATATACATACCATGAAGTATTATATATCGTGTATATATTTGCATATGTATGCCACTTTATGTATATAAACATGTATACATACATATTCATTCACACACACACATATACACCATAATGTCAAAAGACAAATGAAAAATTGAGAAAATATTTGTGGCATACATATTAGCCAAAGGGGTAATTTCCTCGATACATATAAAAAGAGCTCTCATTAATCAAGAGAGAAAAAAAACAGCTCAATAGATAAATGATAAGGTATATTATCAGGCTATTCACAGAGAAATACTGTGAAAATATATGCCCACATGGCTCATAATTATAGAAATGCTAAATCATAACATCCTTGGTGGGAGTATCCACCCATCAGCCCCTTGGGTGAGAGTTTAGCAGTACATCAACAACAAAACCCATGCCTTTTGACACAACAGAGTCACATTGATATATATGTTGTATAGATATGTTCATAGAGGTGTACTGGGGAATGAATGGCCCATTTTTCAAGAACAAGCATCCTTGCTTATATCAGTAAAAGCTGTCCATCAAAGTAGGAGGGAATGGACCCTGGAACTGTGCTCCTTCTCTGAGACTCACTAGCAGTGTTGAAGTGGACAACTTTCTTCTTTTTGTGTCTCAATTCCCATCTGCAAAATGGAGCAATAAGGCTGCTCTACCTCATAGAGTTGTTGTAAAGAGTAAGGACTATTAATAGAAACATTGCGGCAAAGAAACCATCACTCTATGTTACTTGGATGACGATAAATGATAACAGTAATAATAATAATAATCCTATTTGTTATAAAAAGGGGGAAAGCTACACAAATTCCAGACAGGCAGCTTCCATCTCCACCCTGCTCTAGTAGGTCTCAGCATTCTCCCCAAAGAAAACCTAGTCCACAAGATATCAGTTGGCAAAGCAGATTGCAATACCAAAAAATTCACCAGGGGTTGAAGGAGGATTGCGGTTCCATTCCTGAAAGCACAGCTGTCTGTCCCTATTGGAGCTGCCTCCTCTTCCCATCCACAATGTGGGAGAATGGAGGGTCCTCGTCTCCTTTCCTCACACAGTGTCCATCTTCTTAGAAACCAATTTCCCCAGCTTTCTCTGATTAAGATCTATTAATAGGTTCAGTATTTTCCCCAAATGTTTGTTTGTTTCTTTCTTCTTTTTGACTTCTGTATATCTCCTTTGCTCATTTTTATCTATAGGGCTCATAATACTTTCTCAACAAGTTAGAATTCTTTTCTTGAAAATTTTCTTAAGCTTTTAACCAATGTTATATTTTATAAGAATACTGCTAATTCAAGAAATAGTTATTCAATGGTGAAAGATTCTTAAAATAAATGTTATTAAAAATGCTAAAAAGGAGAAGGAAGGGGATGTGACCAGGAAGGACCCACGGGAGCTGTAAAAGTATTGCTGATAATCTATTAAGCTGGATGTTTGTGCTATTATTATTCTTAAACAATATGTATACATTACATATACTGTTTTGTATGCATGATAGATTTCATAATAAAGTGTTTAAATTCCTCCCTCCAAAAATGCTAAAAAAAAATAATAAAGGTTTGCACATTTTTTTTTTGAAACTATAGCATCAGAAATAGAAGGTTAGGGTGACAAATTCCAACTTGCTCTTAACTTTGATACTGTTGGCATGCATGGGGCTTGCAGGGGTGGGCACATGGGGCATCATCATCTTCATACCTGCCCTCACCCACTTACCCAGGGCACTGAACAAATATTACCACTCTGCAACAGGGTGGAAAGCACTGCAACAGGGGGCAGTAATAGTTGTCCTTAACAAATTTAAGGCATTAAGAAGACACGACCTTGAAGCTCTTCTAGCAATTAGAGCTGACCACATACTGAAATTTTAATGGTACAAATACCGAAGATACTGACCCCTGAGCAGCATTTTCTGCCTGATAAAATGGTTTAAAAATATTTTTTACATTATCTTTGTAGCTGGATAGCTGACAACGCAATTACTCATTCAGATTAACAAAAATAAGCATAACTTCATATAATTTTAAAATTGCATTCATATTCATGATTACATCTCGGAATAAGTAGGTTGACTACATGATCATCAAAATTAAAAGGAAGAAAAAGACCCATCTTGGTTTGGGAGTCCTGTAATAGCTTCTAGCCACTACCTATAAATGTTTTATACATTTATCCTAGCCATTTGATTTTGTCTTATCCTTTCTTTTTGCACACAGTCCTACATTATTATTTTTTTTATTTGCAAAAAGCTACAAAGGCGCTGTGAAATGTGCACATAGTGCACTCTCTAAGAAAAGCATTGTTTCTTTGCAACGCTGCCAAAAAACGATTTTGCCTTTGCCGTAACTTGGCATAATCGGTCCACATGCTGAGTGGAAGGAATCCTTGCCAAGCAATGGCGCGGTGCTCCAGGATTGTGCATCAGTGTCTGCCAGTCTGCGGGGGCGGCCTGCACACAGGCTTCTCTGCCACCATCTCCCTCAGTGTCTCCTTTTCAGCTGGCCCCTAATCGGAGGCTGGAGATCAATAGACCCTTCCCTTGCTCCCAGACCAGTTTCCCTCAAGGATCCATTTATTCTCCAGCTTTAAATGTCACCTGCAAGTGAACCACTCCCAAATCCACACCCTGGCTCTGACTCTGAACTGAGCGCTTGTTTGCTAAGCGCCTCCCTGTCTACATGTGTGGCAGTGATCCAACTGCCTACAGTCAGTCTATCCAGAGATAGTCTCCCACCCGTCCCCCCATTTTCTGAATGCTTGGTGTATCTTGTAGCACATAACCATAATCTAAGATCAAACCTATTACTTAGGTTTTACATCTAAGATCAGTGGTTTTCAAACTTGGAGGTACATCAGTACCACTTAGGAAGCTTGTTTTACATCTAGATCAGTGGTTTTCAAACTTGGAGGCACATCAGTACCACTTAGGAAGCTTAAAAACAAAACAATATCAATATAACTCAACAACAACAAAAATTTCCCTAATTAAAAAATGGGCATAGGATTTGAATAGACATTTCTACAAAGAAGACACATAAATGGTCAATAAGCACAAAAAGATGTTCGACAGCACTAATCATTAGAGAAATCCAAATCAAAACTGCAACGAGGTATTACCTAACACCCTTAGGATGGCCGCTATAAAAAACAAACAAGCAGAAAACAAGTGTCAGCAGGATGTAGAGAACGTGTGCATTGTGGGTGAGAATGTAAAGTGGTACAACCACCATGAAAAATAATATAAAAGTTTCTCAAAAAATTAAACATACAATTACCATATGATCCAGCAGTCCCACTTCTGGGTATATATCTCCAAAAGAGCTGAAAGCAGGGTCTCAAAGAGATATTTGCACACCTATGTTCATAGCAGCATTATTAACTATAGGCAAGATCTGGAAACCCAAATGTCCATCAATAGATGAATGGATAAAAATGTGGTCTATCCATACAATAGAATATTATTCACTTTAAAAAGGAAGGAAATTCTGACACATGCTACAACCTGGATGAAACTTGTAGAGATTATGCAAAGTGAAATAAGCCAAACACAGAAAGATAAATATTGTATGATTTCACTCCTATGAGGTCCCTAGAGTAGTCGGATTCATAGAGACAGAAAGTAGGAAGGTAGGAGCCAGGAGGAGGGGAATGGGAAGTTTAGGGGGCGTTAGTGTTGAATGGGTATAGAGTTTCAGTTTTACAAGATGAAAAAGTTCTGGAGGTCTGTTTGTTGCACACCAGTGTGGCTCTACTTAACGCTACTGCACTGTACACTTAAAAATGATTAAGGTAGTAAGTTTTATGCTATGTGTTCTTTACTACCATTTAAAAAATTCTTAAAAGTGAAAACAACGCTTGGGCCCTGTTTCTCAGAGCTTCTAATTTAATGGGTGGGGCCTTGGCAGTTTTTTGTTTTTAAAGCCTCTCATATGATCCTAATGTATAGCCATGACTAAGGACATCTATAAATTATAAACAAAAATTTTAAAATGTCTCTTTAAATGAAGGATATTTATTTATTGCGTATCTTTTTATCCTCTGCATACTGGGGTACACACTAAGTGCTCAGGACTTACTAAACATTCACATGATTTCACCAGCTCAATAAAAGAATGAATGATCTGGGCAGTAATGACAGTTTATATTTAAAACACTGGGCTAAAATCATGAAGAGCTAAATTCTGTTGCCAATTTATCATAAGACCACCAAATCTTTTTTTGGCTGTCCAGTGCCCAATTTCCCCATCGGTAAAATAACAATGCTGATCCGTTACTATGTGCCGGGCACTGATTTAAGCATGCTGCTCAGAGGTATTCTTATTCTTTTCATTTCATAGTTGAGGAAACGGAGGCCTGGGGAGCCTAAGAAGCTCATCGGTTGGAGCAGGGCTAGAACTGAAGTCTCCTGGCCACATGCTTCCACCTGAGGTCATAGAACAGTCTCAAGAAACAGTTAAGTTTAGCCAAAGCCAGTGTTATGTAAAAGCTCATTTTTGTTTTATGTCCTTTTCTTTTTAATTAAGGAGGAAAGAAAATGTGAACCTATAGAGTACCATGGATGTGCTCTGTAATCACAGCCTGTGTGTCCAGACCAAGGCAGGCCACACTCCTGAGGGGCAGAGCTAACACGGTCACAGCCATGGGCATGTGGTTCTGGGGAAAAGGCAGAGTGAGATGCCACTCGATGGACAGCTGGAGTATCACAGAACCTCGCCAGCACCAGGGGTGGGGACTGATGGTTCCACAGCCACTTGCCTGCACTGAGACATCGCCTGGGTGCTTCCCTTGAATAAACAGCTTGCTGGATGTCAGATATCAAACCCACCTGCAGATTCTCAACACAAACCCTCTGTAGGCTTCTGATTAGGCAATCTTATCTTCCTAACTCTAACCTAGTTAGAGTGTTAACTTCATATCCAAGTAAATTATCAAAAAGAGATTTACATCATCACAGCTTTTTCATAAATTTAACCCACTGAACGTTGAAACATGGATCAAGGGGGGTGGGGGAGGGCAAGAGAAAGTGCTTGGCAAATAGAATTAGTATTTCTGTTGTCCTTCTATCAGCTTAACTACGATCTTTCCCCTGGATTAAACCTGCTTCTTTACTATTTGATAAACTACCAAAGTCACGGTTTTAAATCGTGCTCCTTTCATTTGGTTTGAAACACTGCAATTTAGGATTACCTCTTCAGACATAATCTTACTTCTATTAAAGAATTTTAATTTAGACTCTACCTTAGGCTAAAGCTGATTCTATACACTAAAATTCATCTTAAATTTAGCAGCACCAGGCGTGTCCCGTACAGGGCACACTTCAAGCTCTGCATATATTTGGCAAAGGACAGCACAGCCTTTGTTTCCTGTGATTATTTAAATTTAAAATGGTTCCTGATGTTTTCTTTAATTTAACATGTCTCTAACCACAGCTGAGAATATGGCGGACATGCCACACTGCACTTTATTCACCAGAAGGATGACTAAGAGTCAGCCAGGTGATAAAGTGTGGAGAAATGCGTATTCCTGGCAAAAGCAAAATATCTGAACACAGGGAAATGAGAAGTGACTGTGGTTCAGTGAACTTCACGAGGGTGGCAGGTCACTGGCTGAGAGCGGGAACGGTAAGCAGAAGGCCAGGTAGAAGTGTGGGCTGTAAACTATTAACCACAGCAATAATACTTCACCACTTTCATATGGGAAATGTGTTTAGGAGTCACCAAATGGGGAGATTAAAGATTAAGGTCCTTTATATCTTGAGATGGACTGTACAAAAAAAACTATCCCTAAAACTGTGTTTCAGAGGAAAGCATAATAAATCAAAACAGAAAAACAACAACAACAAAAAAAAAACCACTCAAATCACACCTAAATCAGATTAAAGGATAGTGCCACTTCCTGGTTCTTTTATTAATTTTCTTGCCAATTGACACACTGTGCCTAAAAAGAAGGCATCTCTTACATGAAAGAGGCAAGCAGCAAAATTCTCCTTGTTTGAAGGTCTGGTTCAGTTTTAGTAACATTATGACTAAAAAGACCACTTTTCACACCAGCCCAAACATATTTTTTAAATGTGAAAACTCACTTCATCCATAACTTGCACCATTGGTGCAATCATCCCTAAACACTATACAAACACACCAATCCCCCGCTTTCTCTTTCAGACACTGAAAGAATCCTTGGGAAATTCCCCGCAATCAAAATAAAGTCTCTGGATGATTGATGGGTCTATTTTTAAACTCCAGGATAGATGGGGATGGGGACATGCTGAGACTACAATAGATACACTACTACTCCCTTTTTTCCTTACACTGTACAAGTTAGGTTAACCTATTCTCACAGATTCCTCAGCAGGAAGGAACCTGCAGCATAGGCATGAGTGAGTAGTCATGCTCTGTAAACATCTCCAGGGCCTCCTTCAGCCTATTCCATTTTCTGACAATGCATTTTATTAGCACATTAGTACACAGTGGTGAAAACACACAGTCACCTTCATGAGGGAGACATCCCACAAAATCTATGCACTTCACCAGGATGAGCAAACAGAAAAAGGATGAGGGGGTGACAACCACTGTTGTGTTCTTCTGAATTTTCTCCCTAAAAGCCAGAGCCAACCCATCACTGCACTTCCCCAGAAAACCTACTGCATCTATAAAAACTGCCGGCAATCACTCTGTTATTTACTATGCTACTTAAACTTAAAAATCTAATCTAGTTTAGTAAGTTGTATTTATCAGACCTCTAGTAAATTCTTGAGTGAGTTTCTTTTCCCCTCTCCCGGTATACACAATGAGAATTTGAAAAAAACGCCATGTTCTATAAATAGAAAGCGACGACATTCTCTAGGATCAGAATCCAAAAAAGTTCTTTGTGATTTCTAGGTTGAAAACATGCACTGGAGTGTCTGAGATGTAGCAACATGGTGGGGACACATTATGAAGGCCGGCCATTAGACGTGGAATATGCCATCAAAATAAAACAAAGTGAGTCTGGTAGTTCATAAGAAAGAAAGTTGTTATTATGCCCCATGGGTAATTGGCATAAACAATGGGCTTCTTATAAATGATTGTAATGAGCATCATTTTTACACCGGCAAACAAAGTTTTCGTTTTTCCTTTTCTCACTTTTGGTTCCCTATCATCTAAAATTAGTGCTAATGTCAAGTTTACCCTAACACCCACAAATATAAACCAAACACTGCTACTGCTCTAAGCCTCTACAGGCGTGGGAGCCTCTGACATCTCCGTGCTCGTGCCGCGAAACCCACAGGGCTCCTGCTCCTGGACTGTCCCCAAAGGAGAGTCCCTGCAAAGGACCTCGTCCTTCAACTGATCCGTTTTCTGCGCGTACGCGCAGTGCTGAATCTGGTGTTTCAGATACACCTTGATGTAGCAGGGCATGCCAGAGTGCCATCTTTTGCAGAACGTGCCTGCCCCAGACAGCGTAACTCTGAGGTCAATGCCACATTATGACAGTTGATCATCTCTAAATGGGCCTGCAAATATTTTTAAACTCTTTACTCAACCGTAACACCATCTAGATCAGGAATGAGTATGTTTGCTTCCAATGTGAGGCTGAATTCGGTGAATAATGAGTACACTACATCCTGGTTCCCAGGACAGCTGGGAGGGACTTTGCAGGGAAGGGGACATCTTCATCTTTTCTCCTGTGGACCCAGAACAGTTTCTGGGACAAGAGGCTCAAGTATTTCTTTAACTGTTGAAGGTAAGACACCATCCTCTAACTTCTGAGGCTGCCTTCAACCCTACAGGACCCTAGGTGCTACACAAGTCAGAAAGAGAAAACATGCAAACAAATCTGCAAAACACCACAGCCTCAGATGGACAGGAGAAAGAACTAGGAGCACGGGAGTTACAGTGACCTTAGGAGCGGGGCTCCTGCTGCTTTAGAAGGGTCACCCCGCCCAGCTTGATGCTCTGGGAAGGGAAAGGCAGAGGTTGTGCAGGGGCACAGGGCTGTGCTGAGTAGGTGTGAGTGACCACGCCTGTGTGGGAGGCTGAGTGTTCGAGGGTCAGGGTGGGTGTGAGGTTGAGTCCCGCAGTCTGACATTCCATCCAACTGACAGTGGCTGGGAGCAGACCGGACCTCAGAGGTCTGCCTCTGCCTCACTGATGGGCACAACAATCAGTTGGAGAGGATTTTCCTAATATGCCCACCCTGTGCCCTGGATAGTACCAGGCCCAGACTAGGGCACATTGTCTATGAACCACCAGTGTCCATGATCAGGGTATATGGATGTACACTCCTTCAGGGCACAGGAGAAGGCCAGGCTGACTGCTGGGACTCAAGTAGACCAGCACGTGGCTGGCGCTTCCAGTCTGGCCAAGATTTCTGGGCCATCGCAACTCTTCTGTGCTGGCTCCTTTCCTCACCCCTGCCAGCCCAGGCACCTGAACGGCAGGACAGGACTCCAATCAGCACCCACTGCCCTTCACACCAGTGGCACCATCCCAAGAGCTCTCACCCGCCTCAGAGCCTGGCCAGGCCACCTGTCACCCCACTATGGCTCCCCATCTTCCTCCCCAGTATGGCTCCCTGGGCCCACGCCCACCCCACACTATAGCTCCCAGTCCCTCTCCTCCCCAACCCCCACACTCTAAACTTATAAGTCCTGTGGAAACATAGTTCTAACACGGTTTGTTTTGGCTTTCTAGTCTTAAAAACACTGACCTATGGCAGGCCACCCGAGTGACTCAGTTGGTTAAGAGCTTGCTCAGGAGTGCGAGCTCTGAGCAACAGGGTCACCGGTTCGATTCCTGGCCCGAGCTGAGTTGCCGCTGAGCTGCCAACAGGTGGCAGGATGGCTCAGCTAAAAAAAAGAACAAAACAAAACAAAACACTGACCTACATAAACAAGACAAAATCCCATGCAAAAATCATTCAATCCAGTGCCCTCTTTTCCTCACTTGGTTCTCAAACAACTACAAAATCTAGAAAACACACTTAAAAATGCATCACATCCAGTTTTGATAAATTAAATTTCATCCTTAATAATGTTCAATGCAACATGAAGCAAGCTGCTGGGATGGGGATTGATCGATAATACATCAGGTGATTCCAACAGTAAGTGCCTGCCTTCATTAATAAAAGCAGCTCATCTTTCATAAACAACCAGCAAAACTTGGGCTTCTCAGCAGTATCTCTGTGTGTTCTACGGTAACAGGAAGTCATACTGTGTGACATATGGGGACGAGGTGACAGGTGGTGACAACATAACCCACTTATGCTGAAAATGAGTTCCCAGGGAAGCATACCTTGTCTGCTGAGATGTACAAAACCATTTCTTCTCTGTGGAAATCTTTTTCTGGAGCCCTGGGCTACAATTCATTTTAAAAGCTCCTTCTAAAAGGTTATTGAATGCCACAGCCACACAATGGGTAAAGTGTTTTTACCTTAACTTTACAGATATTTCTGCTGGAGGCCAGAGTCAACTCAAGAACGAGTCACATTAAAGATAGTTTTACCTGATATTATTCCAGCTGAAATTTATTTTAGTGTACTCACCCACAAAAAACTTGCATTTCCATGATAAAAATATAGAATTTGCTCATAAAAATCCCAACAGCATTGCCTTTTAGATAACTGAAAATTAGGGTAACATTATTAATACAGTTGAATGCTTAGCAAGTATAAGGCACTTTACATGTACAATTTATTTAATTCTCAGAACAACTTTGTGGGGTTTTTTAAAACAATAATTATTACTATTAGTATACTATTCTTTTTTTTTTTTTTAAAGATTTTACTGGGGACTTGGGAAAGGGGAACAGTGTTGGGGAATTGGGGAAGGGGACCAGCCAAATTGTTGTTCTTCAGTCTTAGTTGTGGAGGGTGCCAGTCGCCACCTGGCTTCCCGTCGGCAGCTTGTGGCCTCTAAGCTCAAGGTGCTGTGTTCAATCTTAGTTGCAGGCGGGCGTAGCCACCATCCCATGTGGGAGTCGAACCAGCAGTCTTGTTAAGAGCACACACTCTATCCACTGAGCCATCCGGGC
>NW_017731441.1:2838643-2843899 GCF_001890085.2 Hipposideros armiger | reverse complement strand
CTAGAAATTGAGGCAAAACTAAAATAACACTCAATTATTGAGGTTGCCATCTCAGGAGGAAGCTGTGTTATCCCATAAAACACACTCTTTCCTATAAAATTAGCTAATACTTATTGTGTTCTTACTATATGTCAGGTACTATTTAACTGGTTTGCATATATTTTCTCATTTAATCATTTTAAGATTCCCATGAAGAAGGCATTATTATAATCCCCACTTTACAGACAAGAAAACTGAGGCTAAGAAAAACTAAATCACTTGCCAAAGGCCAAATATTTGCAAAGTGATATAGTCGAATTCAAACGCAGGCAGTTGGATGGGATGCCAAGTCTCACCCTCCATCCACACTGCTCTTACCACCAGCATCCTAGTACCATGGTTCACATGTAAGTGACTCACAATGCAAGGTGTGGCCCACCTGCGCTGTGTGTGCTTCCATCAAAGCGCAAGGGCAAACATGCAACTAGTGAATGGATGCATACAGGCGAAAGGCCAGCTTGCCCTGCACCGTACCCCATTTAGCAACCATTCTAACATTTGGGTACACTGTGTGACTTTTATGTTTGGGAATTCAGGCAACTGTTAGGTGATTTCAAGCAGCTATTAGAGAATTAAGCTCAATATATGTTTCTCTCAAGGTTCTGGAACTGTTTGGATTGCAAAGGGAAGGGTTCTAAAAGTTGTCACCATTTACAACTGCTCATCCGTGTCAGCAAAGATTTTCTCTATACAAGCAACCAAAAGAAAGCCTAGAAATAAAGAGATCGACTCCAACAGGCATCGTAACCTCTGTTTTCAAATTTTGTGTTCATTAAAGTCTCACTTCCCCACTGAATTTATAGTAAGTAAATGTTAAAACTTGGAACTCATACATTTATACAAATGCAATACTAGGAGAAGAGGTTCTTTGCCAAAAACCTGGGGAAATGACTGCTGTGGGTTCTCTAATATCTAGCCTGGCATGAATGCAGAGAACTAGAAAGCGAAATCATGGAAAGGGTGCCATGCCTTTAGCATACTCAGAGAAATCAACTTTTATCTAAAGAAGAAAAGCTCAATCTGAACGTTTTGGTAACATTCGCAAAACCACAGTTTAAGATATTTAGATGTCCCAGTGTTCTTGTATAATGAAATCGCCCTTCAATGGAAAAGTTTATTTTGCCAAATAAACGTATAGAATGTCTCATCAGACCCAGATGGACATTTCCTTTTTTTTTTTTACTTTAACTGACAGAAAACAAAGAGCTAATGTTAACAGCTGTCTGCTAACCTTCTTTTTTTCTTAAATGCCCTGCTTTATGTTTCATTTAATTGCATGAGCTACTTCAAATCCTTCCTGGAAGAAGGAAGACTAGAAGTCCTCATTAGCTTTCTCTTTTGGCAGTCTGACCTCCTGGCCAAGCAGCATCCATGGCTCATACCACTTCTACTACATTCTAAAACTTGAGGTCTACTTAAAATAATGCTCAGTGATTGGGGTTACTAGCTCAGGAGGAAGCCCATGCTATCCCCAAAACAATCTTGATGACGTTCCCACAGGCAACAAGGGGGTAGAGTGTGCCAAGTGCAAGATATAGGAAAGTTTTTATGTCAAGAAAAACAAAGAGACAAGTACATATTGCTATTTGATTTTGAAAACTACAAAATTATAAAAAGGAGACTACATAGAGGAGAAGTATTAAATGGGTTCCATTTCATACTAATATGTACCATATTAGTAAATTTGCTTTTAATGCAAGACAGACTGGGTTTGGCTGTTCAAACGGCCTGAGGTTGGACCCATGTTTGATGGCTGAGGTTACTGAAACCTCATTTCCGCCCAGACTCACTTTTTTAGTTTCCAGATTAAAGACAAGAAATTTTACTTTCATCTTAAACTTCTGGTTCCTACAAATTCCTTGAAGACAAACCTATTTCAGTCCAGCCCAGATATCTATAATATATATCTCGGATTTTCTAAAGTGGGCAATTGATTATGAACTACAGAAACCTCAAATGGCTGGACGAGACGTAGGCTGAGGGATTCTGGCTGGGAAACAGAGCAGTGCTCTGTTAAGTAACTGTGTTGTGCTGTTGTGGTAAGAGTTCTGAAATGTAGCTTCCATCTTCGCTCAGGAGGCATTTGTCCTTTATTTTGTGATAAAGCTTATTTTTAAACATTTTATTTAAGAAGGAATGTATACTGACACTCAATGAGTCTCGTCCCCATATTTTATTATTGAGGCAAGAGTTAAACTAAGCTGTGTTGGTTGTGAGAGGTGACAAGTGAGTGACATAGGCCTGGAGCCCATCTCCTGATAAATTTACAGACCCAAAAATAAATTAGTTGGAGTGACTTTCAGCTGAGCCCCACCATTGTTAGCAATGCTAGAATATGGCTGGAATATATCAGGATTTTGACGATTCTTACTAAAGCTCTGGATAATAGTTTAATATTCTCAATAAAGATGATTACATANACCAGCTGAGCCATCCTGCCACCTGTTGGCAGCTCAGTGACAGCTCAGCTGGGGCGCAGTGTCACTGGCCCATGTGGGAATCGAACCGGAGGCCCTGTTGCTCAGAGCCTGTGCTCTTAAGCCAGCTCTTAAGCAACTAAGCCACTCAGCCGGCCCATTAGTATACTATTCTTAAAAGATAAACTGAGGCATATTAAACATTTTAAGAATTTATTTATGCAAAAATCTGGACCCACAGCCTTTACCACCAACTATGCTGCCAGAAACACAAATGATAGTATCCTCTCACCACTTTGTTTTTAAATTATTCTTATGAATTTAGTAAAATCTTATAGAAAGTCTGGATATGAACAGTAAATGACCCATGTACTAAGATATATTCATTTCATTTTTATCTATTCCCTTTGTCTACGACCATATTCCTACATGATATAAAGGCAATTTTGCAGCTTAGTTTTCTAATGCTACTGTTTTAGAATAAACTTAATAGCAAATTGGGAGGGCAAAGCTAAAAATACCAAATTCATTATATGTTGAAATGCATAGTTTTTAGAGTAAGTTTTATAGCTTTAGTTTCCATCTTTCTTCTCATCTCCGTCCCATAGTTGCAAATGCAAAAGAGTGCATGTGTTTACCTGCTAAACCTTATCCCTGTATCTTAAACAACTGCAACAACTTAAATTTGTAAGTGGCAAAACCCATAAATTTGTAAGTGGCAAAACCCACAGGAAATGTGATAAATCCTAAGAATTCTTCTCTGGAAAGACTCACAGTAAATGTGATGTTATTTTAATTCTAAAAATTCCCCTCCTTTGGATTCTCCAAGAAAATAAAGTATTAGCTGGCAAAAAGGTCTGAAGTTAAATAAAGGTCAATATAAATAGAGTTAAATATAAACCTCATAATTTACAGATAATTTCTGAGGGACACATTTTTTTTTTTTAACTTAAGCAGTGAACCCCTTACAGTTTTTCCTATGGAACACGTGTCGTGGGAGAAACTAGCCTTAAAGAGACAGCAGTCTTTTCCACATCTATTGTAGAACAGGCTTGAAAGCCTTAGCAGGCGTTCAGGGCCTTCCTCCAGCTGGCCAAACTCTGGGACATCTCCTCAATGTGGTGGAACGGAGTAGGCAGTCTGCCAGATTGCTCCCGCAAGGCTTCTCTCTCTCCTAAGGCCTTCCACGCAGAGCTCCAGCCCTGATGGCTGAGATCCAGTGCCTGGCCAGGGGCACCCAGCCTAGTCCAGGACAAAGCCAGCACCCATGCACGCCAGCAGGTTGGTTGGCTTCAAAGCGATTCCTGCCTTTTCCACTCCAGCAAACACGCTCAGTGTTCCTGGCAAACACCCTCGTCCTTCATCGGAAAACTTCCTCCAGGAAAAGGCAAGGCCATCTGCTCAGCTAGCCTCCTCCTCCATCCACCACCTGTGGAGACTTTCCTACCAACCACTGCAGGGGTTGGGTGATGGCCCAATGCCTCCCTCCCTACTCTGTTCTCGTTTCATCATCCTTTTGTTGACACAATGTAAATGCCACACAAGTGTGCTCAATGCTCAGTGAAAAGAAGACTAAAGGCCCTTCTGAGTTGCTAATACTTTGAGTCACAAACGACGTGACTGGAACTATTACCTCTAAGCACACATTTTGGAAAGCTGGCCCTGACAAGTTATGAGTGCTCTGGAGCACTTTGACAACCGTTTGGTTCCAGGAAGAAGTAGAAATGGCCGACAGTGAGTACCTCTGAAGCTCGCGCAATAGCTTCAAATGGCCAATCTTAGGCCACTTAGAAAGTTCTTGAAGATCATACTTGAAACAGCATTTCCTGGCACTGCAGTAAACCGGTTATGGAGAATATACTCAAGAGCACTGCCGATCACTATAGAACCTAACCAGGACAACACTAGAAAGTGCTGTCACCTGACCCCTGCCCTGATTCTCAACACCAACCAGAGTGACCTTTTAAAACTAGACCTTTCACAGTTCTACTCATTTCACTCCTTTCCCCAAATCCACAGGGTTTCCCATCCACTCAGAGTAAGAGTGAAAGGTGTGTGGAGCCCCTGTGACTTCCCTGACCTCACTGTCCATGACTTTCCTGGTCACTCACTGCTGTGGCCACATTCCTCCCTGCTCACGCTTCAAGGCCTTGGCACACGCTATTCCTCACCTGGACCACCCTCACCTCAGACATGCCCAAGGCCCCTGCCCTCCCCTCCTCAAGTCTTTACCATCACATCAGCTCACTGAGGCCAGCCCTCACCATCCTCTTTAAAACTGCGACACCCCCCATATTTCCTAGCACCTGTTCCCACTGGAGGTTTCTCTATAATATTGATCACCATGTGGCTTACTCTATATTTTAATAAATATTCCATTGAAAAGTTACATACATAAAGTTCCCTTCCGAGGTGTGCACCCCAGCCGTCAGCTGGGTACTCAGACCCAGATCAAGAAACAGAACATCACTTCCGCCCCCAGAAGCCCCTCCTGCTATTCCCAGCCACCCCCGCCAGAGGGATGGGCATCGTGACCTCTGTGCCTGGTTTGAACTTCATATAAATGGAATTGTATAATGTGTATCCTTTCCGTCCGGCTTCTTTAGATTAATCCTAGGTCGGTGAGAGTCACGCGTGTTGTTCATTCATTTTATTTCACATGTATATGCCACTGTATGAACATGTCATGAATCATTTTGGTTTTCTCACCTGTTAACAAATGTTTGGGTTGTTTCTAGGTGCATATATTTAACTTTACTGAATATTGCCAAATAGTTATCCCAGTTTATACTCTCTCTCT
>NW_017731441.1:2829599-2835657 GCF_001890085.2 Hipposideros armiger | reverse complement strand
AAAAAAAAAGGAATGTATAATGAACACAACAATCCTCCCATGAGAAAATATTGTTTAAAAGCCTACTTATTTCCTTCACTTCTTTACAAAAGCAACCAAATTTAGAAAAATCCCCTGTAACATGAGCTTGCGCTCGCCACTCAGTTCTGATTGCAACCCTTCATTGAGTTCCCAGTCTGATTAATTTCTTACCATTTGACATATTAGATTTTTTTTTCCTCAAAGAACTCTGCTCTTTGGATGATGCTTGAAACCCCAATGGTCTCTAGTATCAAATACAAGCCTGTAGTGAGAGGTGGTTTGTGAGTAGCTCCTTACCCTAATGAAAATCTGTGCAAACAAACCAGGAAATATTTATAAACTTCTACTTGAAAACTTGACAGCAATTCCCCTCCAAATATTTGAAGCCCCTGTCCCCTTATAGAATTACTTACAAATATGTGATCTGACCCAAGCCTGGGTTTATCTGCTGGGTCCAGTAAACAACTCTGTGTTACGAAGAACTCCAGTCCCAAGGAGGGAGAACCTAAGCTGACTTACCCCATTGTGAGCCCACCTCTGTAACCCGCCCCCACCCGAAACCCACCTCTATAGCCCATCTACAAATCATCCACTGGGAACCCCCCTCTGTAATCCTGTCCAGCCCAAAGCTGCATGGGGGCTCCCTCCAGTGTCTGAACCTCTGGGAAATAGTTGTGGGCTCCACCCCTCTTACTTTATTACTAGAGACCAGTGATGTATGGAGAGTGAATTTGTGCATCTCTCGAGGGAGGGGACAATCGACACCACACTTAAACGATGGGACCAGTACAAAATTACGAAATGTGTGATCTTGCTCTGAGAATGAACTCATATGTCAGAAAGTTGCCGTCCTCATCTTCCCTCATCAATGCCTTTCCTCCCACAGGCTTCAGTAGGCATCCCAGATCCACGCACATGAAGACGATATAATCCAGTAAAGAAATTCTGAGACCTCATTAGGAAGGCTCCCCAGGTTGCCACTAATGCAGAGATCCAGCAGACTGGACCCTGAGGCATTGCCATTTTACTGCAGTGTCCTTCCGCCCTGGGGTGGCCAGCCAAATGACATCCCCACGTTCCACTTGTCTACGTTTATGGCTACTGAGGTTTCCAGCAGGTTATCTTATTTCCCATGAAGGAACACTGCTCTCCAGTCATCAGAAACACACACTTCACATGGAAACAGAAGATGAGAAATGAGACGGCCTCTGTATCCTGCCCCAGAGATCCAAACCTGTAAGTAAGAATTAGGCTTTTAATTTTCTGAAGTATAAACGTTGCCCAATGGAGAAGCATGGGTTACTGTTATATGTAAAGTATTTGCCAAATCATACTTAAGAGCCATTTAAGAGTGATCATTTTTTCCCAATTTGCTTCAAATCAGATTCATTACTGATCAAAAGAGCTGTTCACAAGTTTCCAGAATAGCAGCTTCCTTTTGCTGCCTTTCTAAGAGGCGGTGAGGCAGCCTCCCAATTTCCTTAAACCTCCTGTGGAAGGGTGGCCTGACTACATCAGCTAAAGATAGCAGGATAACTAAGAATAGCTGAGCACCATGGCAGGCCCTTCTGACGTTATTATTGACTCGTAGACGCACTGGACTCTCCAAAGGCGGGTGTGGCAGGAGGTGAATAGACTCATGTGCCACTTCAGTGAATAGCCCAGGTAAACCCATGAAGGTTGCAGGGAGGAAAATGTGAGTTATGAAAAGTGGTAACTGATTTGTAATGGAGTAGCATGCCACAGCAAGTCGTGCTGAGACTGGAGGATTATCTGCATCCTGGACCATCCTAGATGCTACCCTACTGGAGGATTATCTGCATCCTGGACCATCCTAGATGCTACCCTAACTATACCTTCCAATCTTAAGATTTTTGTCACTCAAGTTCTTAAGATGGTTGGATTCTATCCTGGACTTCAAAAGGAAAGAAAGTCCTTGCTCTAAATCCATTAAATAACAAAGCACCCCAAATGTTGCCAGTGTGAAAACCCACTTCAGCCAAATCTCCCCATCACTCTAAATATCAATATATGTGTGTGCACTCACCCATCCCTTGGCATCTGGGGAAGGCTACGGTAGAACCTGTGGAGCACAGGTGGCCTCCTGGGAGGGAGGCTGGGTGGCTGGAGGACAGAGGCCGGAGGGAGACTTTCACTGTATGTTCTTTTTTTCATGTTTGAATTTTGAACCATATGTATGTATTATCCATCCAATTAATCCAACCAATCAATAAGGATATCAAGTTAAAAGATGAAGAAAAGGAATACCAGAGGTAAGCGATAACTAATATTTTTAGTTCAAGCTACATGGGTACTGATGATGTAATACAGGCACCAAGCAAGGAGGGAGGACTCACCAAGTTCATGGGCCAATAGCCACCCCTTCAGTTTAGGACAAAAGCAGGAGACTCTTTTGTAAATACGGTTTATTGATGCACAGCCACACGTACTTGCTACATACAGTCCATGGACACTTTCCTGCAAGACAGCAGCATTGACTTGCTGCACACATAGTCTTTAGGGTTATTAAACCCATTGAGCAGTTATAATATGCAAATTATTCTATAAGGCACCTAGGTAAACTGAGGTAAGTGCAGATGCAGATGGTCCACTCAGGTTGCTACATGGGGGGTTGGGAAAGGCAGCAAGTAAGAAATAAAAACAGAAAGGTAGATTGCAGCGAGACGATGGAGGGCCTTGATGCGTAATGTCAGCCGAAGGAGGCTGGTGAGACGGGGGAGTAAGAAACAGCCCTCACGTGGATCTCATCTCCTCCCCTGGAATCCTTCTCTCACCTGCTCCTCTGTATTCCTGAAGCTTTCTGCACTCGCCATGACCCAGAAGGCCACATATATGGGAATTACAGAGGTACCTGTCTGCCCCAACCTGCTCTCTGGCAGCCATCTTTAAACAGGTCAGCTCCCTGAGAGGCGTGGGGGTCCAGTCTTCTGTAACGGTCAGTGGGTTGAAGCAGGGGTGTAGTTCAGAGTATCCACCAGAAACCACCACTTCCTGGTAGGAAGAGACATTGACCATCAACAGCAGACTACCTGGAGGCAAGGCCCAGAGGCTATGCCACAGTCCAGAGCAGAAGCGGGAGCCAGCCTGGAGAAGGGTAGTGAGAAATATAGGAGGGCATGAATGGCCTCAGAAGATGACATGAAATAAAGGAAAGCAAGTAATTTTTGGAAACAGCATTCAGTGTTGCCCTGGTTCTTGGCACAGGTATTCAAAAGCCCTTGGAATTTCCTGTATGGCAGGAGTGTCTTTTGTTATTCATAACAGGCCCTTTCTGACCATGCCTCCTGACTCAAGTGGGCCCCCAGACAGTTTCAAGGGAGGGGCTGGCCACACTGATTACAGGGTTTGGAACTCTCACTCCATCTCTCTGGGAGGGCAGAGGGTGGAGACAGAGCTCAAACACGTGGCCAGTGACTTGCTCAGACCCCATTGAGAAGTGTGGGGAGCTTCCTGGTATGTGGACACATCAAGTGCTAAGAGGGTGACAGCCCTGACCCACCCACAGGTTGAGGGCAGGAGCTTGCACTCCTCCCAGAACCCCGCTGCATTGCTTCCATTTGGCTGCTGATGACTTGTCCTTTATAACAAAACTGAAATTGTGGGAGTTGTTCTAGTAAACTATCGAACCTGAGGTGGTCATGGGAACCCCAAATTCACAGCTGGTCGGCCAGAAGTACAGGAGCCCCGAGACTGGTATCTGCAGAGGGGGCAGTCTTGTGGGACTGAGCCCTAATCTGTGGACCGGACTGGTCTGTGCTAACTCTGGGTACTCATGTCCGAGTTAACTGCAGGACACCATTGGTGTTGGGGAATTGGTGTTAGAACAAACTCAACTAGGTATGACACCAGAGGTATGACTCTGGAGGTGCAGCCAATTGGGATCATACCAAGTAGGCCATCTGATTGGCTTTTTATTATATTAAATGATACATCCCCACAAAGTGCTAAGATGGCATATGTAAACATGATTCTCTTGGATTCAAAGGGACTTGGCAGCCTCAGGGTGGTGGGCTGCCAGAGGTACCTGGTACCTCCACATTTCTGGAAAGCACTGGCCACCTGGGATAGGGAACTCAGGTGTACGCCTGTACCAGTTGACCCGGATGTCAGCCGCCTAAACATTCTCAACAGTTCCAGGCTTTTGGGTCAAATTGTCCAAGACATTTGAATTAAAATGACTCCAACTCCCACCCTTTATATGGTGGGAGGTCAGCCTGGCCCCTCATCACCTCTTAGGGTCTGGGGTAGGGGCAGGCATTACACCACTGTCCCCACACTCTTGATCACCCTAGATTCTTGGCTTTAACCATTCACTCCTTCTTTTACTCACATTAATCTAAATTTGCAAAACTGCCTTTTCATCGCCACCATATGGCAACACAATTTTGGGGGGATTTGGTCTGTGCTAACTCTGAAGTAGGGCGGAGGTGGACCTGAGAATATGTACCTGATATCTGCTTTATGATGTCCTCCCGCCATAGCTGAGCATGGGGCTCACCTTGGCCACCTCTGCTCCTCCAGCCCACTCTGCCATCTTGTTAGAACCCTACCCTCCACCCCTCCAGACCCTGAGTCCCTTATTCTCAGGCCACACCTCCTGTCCTTGACTTCAAGTCCAAAATCATGGGAACTTGTTTTAAACAGTGGCTGTCATGTTTTAAACAGCAGTTGCAGCCTGGTCTCCAGCCTTAATCTTCCCTACTTATTCCCCCTTCACTCCCACGTAAATGCACATGTGATAAGATTTCTGCCCTCAGTCCACAGGGTCGTCTCTGTCCAATTTAGCTTTTTGCCTGTTTTCCCTCACAGTGATTTAAAATACACTTGAAGTTGTTCTAGGGGGGACCTCTTTATCAGATTGATTCAAAGACAAAACTAACAATAACCCACAATCTTGACATCCACAGATGATCACTGGCTAACATTGTTGAGTATAATTTTCTGGATTTCTTTCTATGCATGTATTTACATGAATCCATAAAAAGGCATTATACTAAAAATGGGATCAGGTTATATGTACTGTTTGTGATATGTTTTTCTCATCCAACATAGTATAAACTTTTTTCCACATCAATAAATCTAAAACCATCTTTCTAAAGGACTGCATAGTATTCCCTCCCTTGTATGAAATTTCAATCCCCTGTTGATAGAGATTTGTTGCTTTCTTTACTATAGTATACAATGCTGCAAGGACCATTTTAATGTGATCATCTTTGGGTACCTGGGCCATGATTTCCTGAGGCTAATTCCTAGAAATGAAAAGGAAATATTACTTTGAATCAAGAATACATTTTTTATTAAATAAATGGGATTATTCCCACAGCCTACATGTTAATTAACCTTAGATTTTTCATAGTGTTTCAAAACAAAGTCATAAAATGGAAAATTATATAAGAAAACAATATGAGGTAGCCTATTTATTTTGATTGCCTCTTTGACAGTTTATACACCTGAAGCAGATGATCATAAAATTACCTGGCTGTGCATCAAAAGGACAGGCTCAGGCCCCAGGCCTGCAGGCCCCTCCCACCATTTGCCAAGACAGCACACAGATACACACAGATACAGTTCAAATTGGTTTAGGCTGTCGACACAATGTCTCCTCTTCTTCTATTAAAACCAATGTCCAAGTTTTAAGCCTCCTTCATCCCTTAATACTTGATTCTAACAGGCCAGCCTTTAATCCACCCTGCTCTTGATTGCTGAGTGCTAACTCAAAACCCAGAGAACAGGGTCCCCTGATAACCTCCTGGGATGAAGGTTCTAAGAACCTACACGGGGGGCGCCTGGGCCACAATCCCAGAATTGCTGACCCAACATCTCCCCACTCCCCAAAGCCCACCACACACAACTTGGAGGTAAGACCCTGGCTAAAGGCAGCGTAGGGGTTCAGAAAAGGCCTCCCCCAAAGGTGCCACTTTGGCATGTAAATTATTTTGAGCTGAAGACAACCAAGACCTGCAGGCTCCTGAGAAACTTCTACCTCTCCCTTAAAGAATTTAAATTAGGGGCCGGC
>NW_017731441.1:2826366-2828544 GCF_001890085.2 Hipposideros armiger | reverse complement strand
GAGATCTGGAACATCTGGGGCCTTTGGGTACTGCTGTGTGCTGATTCAGGCAGAGCTGCCGGGCACAGAGAACAGCCCTTGTTAGCTCCGCCAAATAATTTATTGCAGGGATATTAGGCAGCGCACAGCATCTTCAGGAGGCTGCAGAACCAGGCTCAGAAAACAGAAAGGCCCTGGGGAATTCTGGCTGGAATTTGTCCCCAGTCTCTATATCATCGCCCCAATTTTCAAAGTCCAAAGAAACAGTTCATGGGCTTCCCTCCAAAACTCATTCTGCCCCAAGGCTGCTGGGGAGCAAAAAACCCAAACATGAGGACATATCCAGCTTTTCCTCTGTATAGATGATTTCAATATGAACAAAGGGAAATGCACAGTATTTCTAAGGAAGAGATGCTTTCATGTCCTGCATGCCATCTCTCACACGTGGACACCTCCCTCCACAACCTTCCAAGGTCAGGAGCATAACCAGACAAGGGGACCTTGTAGTTTTCAGTCCCCTGGGCACCAACCCAAGTTTCACAAAGCAGCAGAGAGGGTGCAAATTAACGTGCAAAGCAGTGACACTTGTGCTGAAAGAGCACAGATTAAGGTTGCATTTGGAGAAATATTAATTTGTAAAGGATTTCCAGAAAAGGGAGATTTTAATCAAGTGTAGGAAGAACAGATGGGGCAGTGCTGTGGGGAGGAGGAGAGCAACCCAGGTTTGGAGGAAATACAACTGTACAAAGCTAAAACGCATGGACCAAGTTCACCAGGATCCTGCCTCTTTCATCGATTTGGGGCTGTACCAACACATTCTTCTCGGATAGTATGGGGCAAACTGAGGGCGCTGGTCTTTTCAGGAGGTTTTGGGTCCATACAAATTGATGCAGGAAACAACCCAAGTGTCCACTGATGATAATGGATAAACAAAATGTGTGATATACATAAATTATTCAGATTTAAAAAGGAAGAAAATTCTAACACATGTTGTAACACGAAAGAACTTTGAGGACATTATGCTAAGTGTAGAAAACCAATCACAAAAGGACAAGTAGTGTATGATTCCACTTAGATGACGTACTTGAACTAGTCAAAAAAATCACAAAGACAGGAAATGAAATGGAGGCTACCAGGGGCCCTGGGAAAGGGACTGGGGAGTTAGTGTCTAACAGGGACAGAGTTTCAGTTTTGCGAGATGAAAAGAGTTCCGGGGATGGGTGGTAGTGATGGTTGCACAACACTGTGAATGTACTCAATGCCACTGATTTTTATCTCATAAAACGGTTAAGATGGTAAGGTTTATGTTATGTATATTTTACCACAATAAACAAAATATTGCTGCATAATTATCTAATTAGAAACTATGGGGCAAATAGCATTGGGTATCTGCAACCATCCTATGGTCAGGAGGATTTCACCTTCATGTTCTTTGGTGTCTCCATGACAGCTTTATCACACAGAATACTTGTTGTATTATAAAAGCATGTAAAATAAGCATAGGATGTGAGGCTAGAAAAACTGCTTGCCCAAATGAGCAAGCCAGGCCTGCCCTACCCCCACCTCTGCTCCTTCCTTCCCATCACCACTGCCCCAGTGGCTTAGAGCGGGGGCAGAGGGAGGGGCTGTCTTAACTACATCCATCAACAGGGGAAAACCACCACAAGCATTTTCCCTGGTTGAGATGGGAATGTTCCCAGTAGGGTTTCTATGGCTCCTGTGGGACACCTGAACCCAGAAGAGGCTCTCTAATGAGTCTGAGATGAGGGCTGGAAAAGGCAGGGAAGACCAGGCTTATCATGGAGGAAGAAGAGAAATCAAGGGAGAGGGAGCAGGAGAGAGAGCCAGAGAGAATACACAGCTGGAAGAATGAGATGTAATTAAAACTACACACATCTCATTTCACTCCTGTCTTGTACCAGCCAGCCTGGCTATCACTTTTTCATCAGCATTCCTGGCTTTCTTTTTCCTCAATTGGGTATACCCAAACTGGTATCTGGTTTCATTTCATCCTTATCAACAATTAGCTGTCAGCAAAAGATTAAATGGCCAGAATATGATCTCCCCACAAGCTGAATGGGGAATGAAATTTCCATTCTGCCTGAAACAATGGGAGCCTTGGAAGCCACAGCATTAAATAAGAGTTAAAAACCTAGATGGGAGGGGGTGGGGATGGGGGAGAAGGTGAGGGGATTAGAC
>NW_017731441.1:2819004-2826078 GCF_001890085.2 Hipposideros armiger | reverse complement strand
ACACACACACACACACACACACACATATAGTCAAAGGATGTGGAGTACAGCATAGGGAATAGAGTAAATGGAATTGTAACAGCTATATAAGATGTCAGAGGGGTAGTAGATTGGGAGAGGGTGGTTATAACTTTATGACAGGTGTAAATGTCTAACTATTACATTGTTTTATACACTTGAAACTAATAAAACAAAAATTTTTTAAGGAAAAAAAAATCCCACTGATGTCTTCTTCTAAAAGATATGACGACACTTAAAGAGTACTACAAAATGTCATTTATATGGCAAAATTTCTTTTCATTTGAATATGCTCAATAATATGAACTCTGACATTCACAATAACTATAAAAATTTTAAAAATCACTGTACTTCGCAGATATTCAAACAGCTTTGTGAACTTTGTGTTATATAATACTATGCAAGACACTAAAACAGATGAATTTATCACTATTATAAGTCCACTGAAATTACATTGACCTTGTTTTGAATTTTCAAGCCTCCACTCACATTAACCAAAAAATATGCCTCACTCAGATATGTAATCAGCCAGATGCCAACTCTGGGTCCATTCATGCACTGAGTTCCAGGGTGGTACTAGAAAAACCACCCACTTCTGACATGTTACAACAGTAAAGGCACACCCGGGTGTGTGTTTAACACCAAGCCCCAAACAAGACTCAGTGATAAGCACCTCTGTTATTTTGTCCAGTGGACATAAGAAAAAAGCAGAAGTGGTTGCTGTCTGGCCAGAGCTGGTCCTCAGCCCGACTGATCTCACTCCAGTCATAGTGGCGTATAGAAATACAATAGGTTTTGAGACTCAGTTGGAGTACTAGGGTGGTCCATGAAGGGGGACTCCAAGGAAAAGAGAAGTTGGGGGCCTGTGACCCCCAGTTAATCAGCAGCAGCATTTTCAGCGATACAGGCAGAATCTCTGCTCTGCGCCTGTCCGTGGGTATCCCTCTCTTTCCAAATCACTCTTTATTGGCCAAACCATGGAATCTAGCTGAGCTTTCTAATGAAGGTTTATGCGGTGTTGCTACAACGAAGGGAAAAGGACCTGTCCTGGAGACAGGCCAGCCTCTGCCCCCCTATTGCCCATATGTGACCTGGGGCTGCGGGCCTTTGCATTCTTGACCTCCCTTTTACCATCAGTAAGTTGGGGAAATAAAAGACACCACCAACACTGGAGAGCTGCAAGAAACCAGCCCTCATGCTCTCATCCCCACATAAACTGTGAATGAAGCATTTTATGCCTCTGGTTATATTTAGTAAGCAGAGAAAAAAATGGGAGGGGACACACACACACACACACACACACACACACACACGCACACGCACACGCACACGCACACACCCTCCCTTTCAGACTGTTCCTATCAATCCAAAAGTTAAATCTGACTGCATACATTTGGGCTGTCTCCCAGGTCCTGGAGACCCCACTCTCTAGTAAATTCAAGTCTGGAATTCCAGAAAGCCAACTTCCAGTTGCTTCAAAAATGAAAGTGAAACCTGTAACCCCCAAACGACAATGCTGTAACATGTCATTTATGAACAAGTTTGGAGGGGGTTTCCTTTTCCTTTCTTTCACTTTGTTCCATCAGGCAGAGTTGAAATTTAAAGTTAACTTCTTTCCCTTCTGAGTTTTTATTTTGAAAAATAACTAACTTAGGGAAATTTTTTCCCTTGACTACTTTAACTCACTTTTAAACCACAGAATGTTACAGTGAATACTAAATTCCTAATTACAACAGTACTGGAAAAGTAAGGGGCTCTGGTTTAGGATGAATTTTGAGAACCCCAAGTCCAAGACCTGCTGTCAACCTGCTCTCCTTGGTCTGGGTGCCAGAGTCCTTAGAAATTCCCACCTGGTGCTGTGCGTTGGGTTTTGTGAGGACCACAAGAGGGGAGAAGGGAGGAGAGCTGCTCCCCGCTACAGGCTAGTGTGGGGTGGCATCACACAATCCTGGCCCCCAACCCCAGCCTCCCACCACCTGCCATGGGACTATGGCAGAGCACTCAACCTGGACTGCAGGCAGGCAGGATCAGGGCTGGGACACCTGGACGGAAAACGGACAGTGCCGGTTGAGCATCAGCCCAGGGCTGGGCACCAAGTCAAAGCACCATATTACGTGTTACCTGCTCTCTGTTCTGTCGTGCTGAAGTGGCACACTTTACCTGACTGGGCACCTGTTGGTTACCTTCTCCTTTCCCAAATACAAAATGAGCCAAGCCCCACTCTTCCATATCTCAAGCCACAAGTGACCTCTGACCTCAGCACTCAGTGGCCACCCTCTGCCTCTCCTGCTGTTGTTCCCAGCAATTCCTTCCCTGCCCCTAGTCACTACCCGCAAAGCCCCAGCCCCCCTTCTCAGAGGCTCCACTACTCACCATTGCTAATGACAAATCATCACCAGGGTTTGCACCAACAAGTCGTGGGGGTGACATTGTGCATTACCAGGTGGTAATCAAGCTGCCATTTTGACCAAACATTAGAAGCAAACGTGTGTAGGAATTACACTTGTGAAGTAAGAGGCTTCACTCCAAAATTCATGCACAAATGTAGACCGCTTGTTCACAATGCTAAATATAGTTAGTCTCACAGATATAATTTAAATGATATGTCCCTGCACGTCTGCAAAGAAAAAGTCTGGAAAAATCTTTGCAGAATGATGATCATGGACTACTAATTTAAAGCTGGTCTGCCCCATCATACAGATGAAAATGTTGGACACTGAGCAAGCAGAAAGAACGCTGTCCACGTCCCTAGCATTTCCAGGCCTCCACACAACCTTGATTCCCAGCTCATGGGACTAGTGGTACCCAGGGCACAGGAGGGCAGAGGGGAAGGTGTGCGGTCTAGAGGAGTGGGTCAACACAGCCTCCAATGGGCAGCTCTGGCCAGGAGGGCCACTGAGGCCTGGCTGTGGGTCCATGTGAGCCACAGTGGCAGTAGCCACTTGCCACAGAGTTATTGGGGGTGACCAATGACAGTCAACTTCTGCCCAGTTCCACCCCCTCTTCCTTCCCTTTAGGTATTTGATCCTAGTAAATATTCTGCACTCTGAACTCCCTCTTAGGATCTGATCTTTGAGCCTGGCCAGCGAGCCTTGAGGCTAAGACATGAACCAAACTGCTCTCTTCCTTGGCCCGGCCCATTAAAAAAATAAAGTAAAATCCAATATACATGATCCTAAATTCTGGACACAACTACCGCCCCCCCATGAGTTCACAACACAGGCAGGAGGTAAGTCATTCACTGAGAAAATGACCAAAGGTGTGTGAATTGTTTGTGGCAGGGCTGGGACAAAAAAAGAAGAAAAACATCAGTGCTGTGTGCCATCCCCACAGTGAAAAGGCCATATCATGAGTGAGGAACCAAAGGCTCTGCACGTGCGAGATGCTGTCTGTGAGATGTAAAAATATTTCTGAATTTGCAAGGGTAATAAGTTGATAAAAACTGTCAACCCATTTTTTTTAATGAACTAAAATTGAGAGGGTGCTAAAGAAAATTCATTAATACTGTTTTTTATTTCTTTTTTTTTTACTGAGAAAATAATTTATTCAATTGTAAATCAGGTATTTTTTTAATGTTTAAGAATAACTATTAATGAGATCTTTACTCTGTCCACTTGGGATTTAAATTGAATTTTTTTTAAAATCAAGGTTTTCTCAAAAGTAAACAAACATCAGCCCATTTCTTTCAGGAGAGATGATTTCTTTGGTTTAGGACTTAAATCATTCACTTCCCCTACTCCGGAATGGGTCCCAGTAAACTTGAGTTACAGAGAAGCGAGACCTCCTTTCTCTTTACCAAGTCCACTTCTTCAAGGTTTTTGTTGGTTTGGTTTGGTTTGGCTGGGTTTGTGATATTTTTTGGCAAGAGGAGTAGGAGGCACAATGGAACGGTGAAGAAAACATAGGTTTCATTTGACCAGAGAAGCCCACTGTGCTGAGCATCAAGCCAGTGCAATGGTTCTTCAAATAAATCGCTTAAAAATGGAAACCAATCACCTAAACTGAGACACAAGCAAAATATAAATACACCTGCATATATATGTAAATGTGGCCTCCTAACTTCCTTTACACCGAATTGCTTAACTTCAAATAATATGCATGATTTCATAGCTTCTCTTAGAGAAGAGAATCGAATGTTCAGCTGTGCAGTCACGAGGACTGGGTCTCCCATTGCCACCCCCTGCTTTTGATATAAAATCAATTAACCATTTTATTAAATGGGTCCGGCTGTTGCACCCCAGTGATGCAGATGGGGCAGGGGAAAATGAGAGGTTACTTGGAGGGCCTTTCCTCCAATCCACCCCTTGATGTCAGCCCTCCAAGAGGGGCATGATAGGCTGAGGAATCCTGAGGGTTAGAGCAGGTGGCAGCGGGCCTTGATGAGAACTGATTGTCACGAGGCCTGGGTCTTGGAAATGCCTCTTCAGTCCACTGCAGGACTGTCTTCTCTGACACCACCCACTTCCTCTAGTCAGCACTGGAAGACACAAGTTGCAGAATCTAGCAGGCTGAATGTGACATGGGCAAAACAAGAAGTATCTTCAATTCAAGTGTCCTCTGCTCTGGTTGTCCTGGGATAGAGGAGGCTGAAGGCCATCCACATTGTACCCTCACATTCAGCGCTTGGACCCATGCTGTATTTCAGCGCCAAACCCACATCCTGTGCTCCTCCATGCTCCTTCTACTCTCTTTGCTATTTCATGGCAAACTCACTTTGAGGCTTTTGTTTTCACTTCCTGAGCACGCATTGGCTCATTCAGATTCCCTGTGACTCCAAACATTCATGATATCCACTGAGAATCTCCACCAATCTTTCACACAGAAGTCCAGCAACATCCTGAGAGGAAAGGACATGGACTACAAATGGCCTGAAGCAATCCGCTATTAAAGCCATTTGAGGATTGTCAAGGTAAACTGTGTTCTCACTAAGAGTTCTTGCAGCAAAGCAACTCTGTGTTGCTCTAGACTCAGCAAAGACAAGAAAACTGAAATCCGGGGGAACTCCCCACTATTGTATCTTGTTGCCAAACACTTCCCTTAGCACCTCTTTCTACAGTACGTTATCTGGCACATGTAGAGTGTTTCTGGTTTTCTTTCTTTCTCTTTTTTTTGCTTTTTGGTTTAGCTAATAGTATTTCCCCCAAGCCATGAATAAGACACAAAATCACTGGGAATGCACATCTGATTACCATAGGTTCATTCTCCCATATTATAAGGCTCAACGTTATAAGGAGGAGGAGTATACACTTGCTGGGGTGGTGTTTTGTTAGTATTTTTTTTTAGTTAAAATTAAGTGTTACATTTCTGAGAAAGTACGCAGCATAATACTCTCTCAAATTCAAAAACCTACTGACACAATTTAAAGTCAGATATTATTTCTCACCAAATTATATTCTTTTGTCTGCCAAGATATCTTGACCGTCTTAATATCTGAAGGCAGGCCTATATGATAATCCCAGCAATATTCTGGGGATAAGATTTTAGTGGGTTTGTTGAGAAGGAAATACTTGTTTAGGTGGCTTTCATCATGCCACTCAGCTTCTATGTCATTTTTCTTGTCCTGAAGGATTCCCTTGAAGCACTCCTGGGTGATGTTTAGGACCTGACTGGGTGTTCCTCCAAAAATGGCTGCATGGTAGTAAAAATCCCCCTGGCCGAATGGAATGTATGCTGCGGACTCCTTCCGCCTCTCGTAGGTGAATGTGTCAGGATCTGCCTTGTACCACCAGGCCTGCAGCTGAGCCACCGACTGGCCCAGCGTCTCCACCCCAAAGGTGTCCTGGAAGACCTGGTCCACGTCCATGCAGAAGAGGAAGTCGACCTCGTGCTGGATGTGGGTCACGATGTGCTCCCCAATGGTCTTCATGCGCATCATGCTGATATCCTGCCACCTCTTCTCAGGCTGGACCTCAAACACTTTGAAGGAACGCAGAGGACCCAGCTCTACCAAAGGCAACCTGGAGACATCGTCCACCATGATGCAGAATATGACTTTGTGGCCAACCATGGAGTGCCTATTAGCAGATGTTAAGAACTCCTCCAAGTAATGCTCAGTGTATCTCCAGATAGCAAAAACTGTCAAACCCATGGTGATTTTCTGTTTGCCATAGTAATTTTCTAAGATGGCTCTGTTGAAAGTGCCTTCCCACACAACTGGGGCCTTCCATTCGGTCACTGTCACGACCTCTGGGCGTTTCTATGGATTAAACCAGTCCGATAGCTGAAGTTCTTCTTCATTGTCCTCCTTTCGTTGTTTCTGGTCTCTGTCTATGTCTTCCTCTTCCCCTTGGTCATTGTGGGTCCCATTCTTAAACCAGCTTGGAAACCACCAGTCCTTCTGACTGCCGTTGTCACCAAGTTCTGAGTTTTAGTTGTGTGTCTGTGAAAGAACCTTTTCCCTCTCTAAATCTCAATTTTTCTCCTTTTGAGTGATATAGCCACAGGAAAGAGCCTTCTGGGCTGTTGATATATTCCCAAAACACAACAATTACAGTTGAGGCAACCAGCATTGACAGAATCACTTTTCCTTTGACATTCATGATTTTCTCCTCATCGTCTGCTTCTCTCCCCTCAGAGTAAAAGGCAAAACAACAAAGTTCTATTGAGCTTCATTCTGCAGAGGAGGCAGGGTTGGGAGGAAGGGAAGGTGCTGTGGTCCAACTCCTGATCCGCAGAAGCTGGGCTCACTCAAGGCTGGACTGCGCCTCGGCTCCCGGCCTCAGCGGCGCCCTCCGCTATCGGAATAGCAGTCGCACCGCCTCCGCCTGAGCCGGGCCGGGTGTGCCGCCTGCGCTCCGGCCGGCTGCCTGGCGCTCCACCGGGGCAGCGGGCAGAGCACAGCAAGCAGGGGTGCCTGTTTTTTATTTCTAATTTTTATTTTCCTGTCAACTCCAAAGGTTACCTGCCAAATACAGCATCTAGCCAACTCACTTTTACCACTTTTTTTTTAAGATTTTTTTAATTTTTATTGGGGAATTGGGGGGATGGGAACAGCGCTGGGGAATTGGGGAAGGGGAACAGACAAGTTGCTGTCCTTTTGTTCTTCAGTCTAGTTGT
>NW_017731441.1:2804542-2818825 GCF_001890085.2 Hipposideros armiger | reverse complement strand
CCGGCGACTCACAGCAGCCCAGCTCCAGGTTGAGCTGTTGTTCAGCATCTTAGCTGTGGAGGGCAGTGTCACTGGCCCTCACATGTGGGATCAGAACCGGGGCCCTTTGGTGTCCCAAGCCAGTTCTTAACCATCGCGCCACTGGGCCAGCCCACCACTGTTTTTTTTTTAATGAGCCAAACTATTTAAGAGCTATAATTATTCCATTTACAATTGTTTCTTCTTAATCAGTCAAGAACTTAATAAAAGGGACTCGCAGCTTTTGAAACCATGTAGTTCTCTGAAAAACAACAGCACAATTTATGAAATCAAAGAATTACTTCAGTTTAAGAACCAAAAAAAAACCCCTCATATCCCCTTTAGAGTAGAAATAACAGGAAATCGCTTCTCACAGAACCAACAATTTTATAGAAAAAACATTCTCAAATATAATTTTAAATTTAATTTACCTATTTCTTAGTAATTTTTTAGATAATAAAAAAATAAATGTTACAAATCAACTGAAAATAGAAAACATATTCCAACCAATCAGTTAGCAGAATGGAGCTTCGGGAAGAAAATGTGACATAAAATGCTCTAATTCCTATTTCTTATAAATGCACTTAGGAAAAAGCCAATGCAACTTTATACAATCATTACACAAACTTATCAACATGACTGTATTATTTGAATGTACTGTCAACTAAACATAACTTTTATGATATTCTGTCTCTTATTGAAGAATTACTTGCTCTAAGACAGTTTTTCAAAGATTTCTTCTCTTGTTGCTCTCAGACAAGCACATATTAAGCAAAACATAAAGCTCAAATGAGTCCTCACATTCAGGTGTTTAACTTAATAAAACTTACCATCACCAATTATTTAAAGGAAAAAAAAACCCCTCCTACCTGGGTACATTTTCCATTAAAATTGAATTAGTGCTTAGATTTCAATAAGTTTTCTCATGACCCTGTTAAGGTCATTTTATTGATTAAAAAAAAATGTTTCCAAAAAAAGCAAGACATACAATATCAAATGTAGAATAAGCCACTTAAAATTGCCCATTAATTAGTTTCTGTTTGGGGATGGTGGAAAAGTTCTGGAAATAAATAGCGGCAATGGCTGCATAACAATGTGAATGTACTTATAGCCACTGAATTATACACTTACTTATAAATGGTTAAAATGGTATATTTATGTTAAGTGTGTTTTACCACAATAAAAATGTACCAATAAACCAACTTATTGTAAAAAAATTTTTTAAATGCCAAAAAAACCCAATTTATTGTATATTCATTCAATAAATCAACATATCTTTATAATGTTATAAATCATCCTAATTTATCTATTATGTAACACTCTCCTCATTTGGCCATATAATTTTAAAACAAATTTAAAACTTTATCAGAAAGTAACACATATAACATAGGCCATATTTTACACAATGAAATTTGAGGGGCGGCAATGTGCTCCTATTACACAAGATGTAAGCCACTCCCCATCCCTGGTTCACATCCCCACTGGCCCCCAGTCCCCTCGCCCCTCAGGACCTGTGTCCTCCATCAGGCTTCAGTGGGCCCGGCTCTCAAGTTTCCTCTGCCTGGCACCATTCCCCCTTGCCCCTGGCCCCCTCAGGACCTGGCTCCTGTCACCTTCCCAGGGAAGCCTGCCCTGACCTTCTCTACCACCCCCACACATCTCCTGATCCCTCTTCCCATCTCATTTTTGTCTGCAGCACTTCCTAACCCCTGTCATGCTATGTGCTTGTTTATTCTCTATCATCTACCACCAAAATGCAGCCTCTAGGAGAGCCAGGATGTTTGTGCATCTTGCTCCCTACTGAATCCCCAGTGCATACAGCAGGTGCTAAATAAATATTTGATGAACATCAAATGTTGAGCACCTACTATGTTCTAAGCACATCAAATACTTTTCTTTACAAGACACTTGATGGGTTCTTCAATGCCAAGAGGTTGCATATTTATTCCCATTCTACATTAGAGGACTGGTGAAATGAGTTAAGACACATCAGAAATGAGGACTAAAAGAAACTCTGACCACCGTGACAACCACTCCAGCTGTCTTTATATGCATGTTGCTTTCCGATTTACACCAAAGTTGGTTATTACGGAAAAAAAAAAAAAAGCATGTACTGTATTTCCCCATGGAATACCATATGTACCCTTTTTCAAAAAAATTTGGGGTCTAAAACTGGGTGCATCTTATACAGAGGTTGTAGATTTTTTACTTGCATTTCCCGCTTTTTTGCGCTTGTTGTCTTTGTGCTCATAGTTTCGTACTTGTTACCGGTATATTACGGTAGGTTACATTTTGCCACGTTCTGCCCAGAAATGGCTCAGAAAAGATTTTCGTACAGTGCTGAATTCAAGTTAAAAGTGATCCAGTTTGCAAAAGTGAATGGAAATCGTGCTGCTGAACGTAAGTTTGGTCCTCCTCCAACTGAGAAAACAATCTGAGACTGGCTACGGGAAGAAGAAACCCTACTGAAAATGCCACGGCAGAAGGAGGCCATGAGAGGCAAGTCAGCAAAATGGCCAGATTTAGAGAGGGAATTGAAGATATGGATTGAAGAGCAAAGGGCAATTGGAATTCCTGTGTCCACAAAGATGGTTCAGCATGAGGCAAGAAGAATTGCTGATGAAAAAGAAGTTATATAATACTTTTTTTTTCAAATTTCGGGCCTCAAAAATAAGGTGCATCTTATACATGGGAGCGTCTTATACATGGGGAAATACGGTATATACTTCATGATTATCTAATATTTTAATGATTTATCTATATTTATCTGAATCAAAACAACCACTTCCTAAAGAAATACATAATTTAAATTATTCCACATGCATAGAGCTTACCTGTTATTTTCAGATGTTTTATCAGCTATTTTATCTAAAAGTGACAGATAAATCTAGACCTGACTTACCCTCAAAGTGCATATCTTCCACACCAATGATCTTTCCAGGATTTTATCACCATACTTGTGTTTGAGTGGGCAATTGCTGAGACCCTCTTGAAAAATCAACAATCTAGATAATATTCTAATGGCAGAACTTGATCGTCTCTAATCCTTTGCTGAAAATAAGTTGGAGGAAATCCTCTTTTCTCTGAAGCAGGGAGATTACGTCATAACCAGGAAGTGGCTAACTCGTTTCCAGGCAGCTGAGAAGTCTGTCCAAAGAGAAAGGAGGAGCAGACAAGCTGCCCCTGTGCTTGGAGCAGGTGTAAGGGAGGGAGGACACCAACGTGTCAATCTCAGACTCATATTTCCCAAAATATGAACTTGAGATCTTCTGTAAGTGCAACCTCAACTTAGGATTTCACTGTGCACAGACAGTTCAGATAGGACCATTCTGTGTGGTAGCAGGACTCCACTAGGTCCTGTGGCTTTAAATAGTGTCACAATCATTTATGGTTTCTATTTAAGGCTGGAACCATTCAGCCTTGCACTTATAAGCAAAATGAATGAAAAGTATCTGGAACTCTTCCAACAATCATCAGAGGCCATACTCGTCATCAAAAGGTATTAATGCTTTAGGATCATTTCTGATATATGCTTATAACAGCATAAGCAAATATTTCATGGACGATAACAAGGCTGTGATTATTAAAAACAAACAAAACCCTGACATGCAGAGGTAGAAAACAGATGGTTTGGAAGCTTACAGATTGCCATGAAAATCCATTAAGTTACAGATGTGTGGGTAACAGAGCGCTGATATAGCAGACTTTGGTCCACTACTACAGATAACTACAGAGATTAACAACATGTTTCTATTATTGCAACTAGTATTTCAACTTCAACTTCCAACTATCACTTTCTAATTTTGCCAAAGGTAAAACATAATCCTGTACAAAGGCAGGCCAACAAAATATGATATCCCTAAAATGCAATTCCATTTACTAGAATTGGATCATTACCCAGCAGCCTCCTATTTTACTCAGCGGACATGTCCAATCCAGTTATGTGGCATTTACCATCACATTTATCCCATCAACAAACCAGAAGCTATGGATTTGGATTATGGTAGAAAACCCAAAACAATACGCTATATATAGCCTTGTTTTAATATCAACCACCATTCTCCTACCAGCCCCCATTTAGGGGGAAAAAAGAGAAGCATCAAAAAGAAAAGAAAATACATACAAACTTAGATCAAATCATGGAAACTCTAGTCTATTATACTTAATAATGGTCCAATCAGCTAAATCTGTTTCACAATTTTAAAAAAACAACCCATTCCCACTAAATACTCATTTCATTTTACTTTTGTCTTTCCAGATTTTGTGGAACATCTGTTACTGTATTTATTGCATAAAACAGTAAGCAAGCAATGTGCTTTTTCTAATCTCCCTCTTTGATATTCCCCACCTGTTTGAATATTTACACTCTAAATAGTTCCTACTTTAATTGTATACTCTTGGGTTGTAGGAAAAGTCATAACGCATTTTTGCAACGAAAAACATAGAAAAAATATGTCATGACTTTTCCAACAACCCAATATTATGGATTAAATTGTGTTACCCCCAATTTTTTTGTTTTTAATTTTGATTGGGTAACTGTGTTTTTTCCAGGACCCATCAGCTCCAAGTCAGTCATTGTTTTCAATCTAGTTGTGGGAGGCACAGCCCACCATCCCATGCTGGAATCAAACGACAACTTGGTTGTTAAAAGCATGGGCTCTAACCAACTGAGCCATCCGGCCGCCCCCCCCCCCGCCCCAGTCCCCTATTCCCCGGCCCCCAAAGTCTTATGTTGACGCTCTAACACCCAATGTGTTGTATTTGGAGACAGGAATTTGAGGAGGTAATTAAGGTTAAATGAAGTTATAATGGCGGGGTCCTAATCCAATAGGATTGATGGCCTTATAAGAAGAAGAGATCTTTCCCTCTCTCCCTCTCTCCCACCCTCTGTGCATGCACACACTTTGAAGCAGATGATGGTGATGAATTCTAATTTCTCTGTATTTCACTTCTTAAGGTGCCAAAGAATACTCATTCTCGAGTTCACCACTAGTCCATTAACTTCTGCCTCCACATCCTCCTAAAAAGGCTACGACAATTTGCAGGTAGGCTGCTCCCATTAGCAGTTTACCTAAATCTAATCTCATGAGGAGGAAAAGCAGGTCCATACAGCTACACCTGGGGATAAATTCACCAATAAAATAAAAGGGGTAGAGGGATTTTAATGAAGTGATCACTCTAGTGAACTGTGAGTGAAAAGGGATGCTCTGAATTAGTTTACTAGGACAACAGCATGAACTGGGCTGAACTGGGCAAACTGGGCATATGATGGCCCTCAGCCGCAGATAAACCCTTTACAGGATGCAAGCCAGAGTGGACAGGACAAGGGTTAGAGCTGGACAAAGGTCCACCCCCACGCGCTGCGTGGAGGTCATTTTCTTGTGCAGAGTGGACATCGTGCTCCTTCACAGGCTTGTTGTGAGGGATGAAGTGAGAGATGATAGATGAAACCCTTGCAAAGGACTCAGTGCATCAGGCACCAATAATTAACAGGTCCCTTCTTCCTCTGAAAGGGCACCAACATGTCCCAGGCTGCTTCCGGGAGGTGCTTGTAAGCACAGTCATCAGGGTCTCTTTCACAGCAACCCTTTGCTTTGCTTCCTTTTGGAGGGCATGGGGAGTGGGGCCAAGTAGACTAAGGCTAGAGATGCTGTGTTTGCCAGGCTACATATTCTCCCATCTCTGTTCAACACATAATTTACTGGCCAAAGAGTCTTTTTTACAAGTAACAAACCTTCTCTTAAATGCTTTTGTCTACTACACCAGAAGAATTACCTTGTCTTCATTCCCTTTCTGAGCCGAAAAATAATTACTTTTGTCACAAGAGATACACAAGAAACTGACAACCCTTTCTTGAGATATTTTTACAGCCCTTTACAATGTACAAATTATTTTCATGTACATGAGTTCATTTGGTCCTCATGACCCAGAGAAGCAGAGACAACAAATGCCATTAGTGTTATTTTACAGTTGCCTCTGGGGGTTAAGTGAATTGCCTGGAGCAGAGCTGGCACCCCAATCTAGAAGACCATCACTGGCCTGAATCTCAGATAAGGCCAACTCTGATTAACTCTGGCCTCTACCAATTATATTATCCACGAAGCAGATGTTGGTCACGACACAGCAGAAGTAAAAATTTGGAAATAGAGCTATGTAAATTAACTTTATCCTTAGAGAATATCTAGTTCAATTGAGTTACGGGTGATAGAAAAAACTGAAAGGAAAGGCAATTGCAAATAAGTATAAATATGTTACTAACAAATTCCTGATTGTGAATGTGAAGAGAGAAGTATATCATTTTTATCCATAGAAAATGAGTTTCTCCCCACTCCACTTTAAAAGGTGGAAAAACTATTTAAAGGATTAGTGTGAAGAGGCAGCTAATGACTAACTTGCCCACAGTGCTCACATGTTTGGGTCTGGCCTTCACCCAAGTTATAAAGGTAACAGTTGACAGAGGAAACCTAGATTTTGACTCTCAGTCTAATGTTTTGAGTTTTTTCTTGTTCCGGCATGCCAGCATAAGTAAGGTAAACTAACTTCCTCTAGATTAGCGGTTCTCAACCTTCCTAATGCCGCGACCCCTGAATACAGTTCCTCATGTTGTGGTGACCCCCAACCATAAAATTATTTTCGTTGCTACCCTATAACTGTAATTTTTCTACTGTTATGAATCGTAATGTAAATATCTTTTTGTTTTCCGATGGTCTTAGGCGACCCCTGTGAAAGGGTCATTCGGCCCCCAAAGGGTCACCACCCACAGGTTGAGAACCGCTGCTCTAGATACTACTGAAAAAGGCTTCCCTCCCCAAATATGGTATATACCAGAAGAAACAGAAACCTCCTCTGGCGACCACAGTCATGTACATTCTAACCGAAGAAAGCACACCCAGGGACAAAAGCAGGAAGCAGGTGAAGCACATTAAGAAAGTTGAAAAGCAATGTGAACAGTTTGCCTGAGGCTCCCCAAGTGTCCAGCAAAGAGCATATGAGCATACAAGAGGCTGTATGCTTCCTGAGGGGAGAGGGTTGCCACAAGCAGCGGTGACAGAGGAAGCCACAAGAGGGCGCTGAACTGTGAATGGCTGTGAAATCACTCCAGCAGTTCTGGTCATGGGGGAGCCATATAGTGCAGCATTACCAGATCATGCCATTTTTGAAAAACTGTGGAAATTTATTTGTACTCGCCTATATTTAAATGTTGACAAGAAAAATAGTTTTGAAGCCCCTGAGTGGGCCACCACATCAGAGAACCAGGTTCCTAACTGTTCTTGGACAAGGGTTCTTAACCTTAACTAGGGCAGGCGCTCCTCTGAGAATCGAACAAAAATTGGGAAACACCTGAGCAGATACCCAAAAGCATGTATGCAAAAAGTTCTACACACTATTTCAAGGGAGCTTGGGTCCCCTCAGGAACCAGTTAAGAGAGCCTGTTCTTGACTAGGCTCCAGAAGAGAGGCACTGTTGCTGGGTTCTCCTTTCCAGGCCCCGCGGTCTCAATAATGAGCACAAGAAAAGAGGAAACAAATTCTAGGGACCCCAGTTACCAGAGAATCAGCCCACCATCCACAGAGAGCACTGTGTCAGAACACAGGGAAACACTGCACACGGAAGCTACTAACTGAATCAGACCCACCCATTGGAGGTGCAGGGACCCCGAGCTGTGACCCTGGAGACTTAATTTCCTCTACCTGAGTGTTTATTAAGTGAGGGGGCTGAACCAGATGCCTTCCCTGTCTATTCCCAGATTTTTATGCCTATGAAATGTACCAAGGAAAGAGAACCCAAAAGTTTGAAGTAACAGTAAACATGATTTTTAAAAACTGTCACTAATCACTCAAGCCCTTGGAAGTACCATGAATTTTCCTTCAGAATTGCCTAAGGGCAACTTCTTCAGTGTTCTTATTAACAATAATACGAAGAAGTATAATCACTCATTCAGCAGATGTTTGTGGAGTGCCAACTCTACACCAGGAACTGTTCCAGACATAGTGGGGAGAAGCTGGGATACAGAAAGCAATGTGGGATCCATGGACATAAAGAAGGTATCTGGGGGGCCGGCCTGGTAGCTCAGCTGATTAGGACACAAGCTCTGAGCAACAGGGTTGCCAGTTCGATTCCCACATGGGCCAGTGAGCTGCACCCGAGCTGAGCTGCCAATGGGTGGCTGGATGGCTCAGCTGGTGAGAGCATGTACTCTTAACAACAAGGTTGCCGATTTGACTCCCACGTGGGATGGTGGGCTGTGTCCCGTCCCCCCGCCCTCCCACCCCCACAACTAGATTGAAAGCTGGACTTGGAGCTGAGTTTGTGCCCACCACAGCTAAGACTGAAGGACAGCAACTTGACTTGGAGCTGATGAGCCCTAGAAAAAAACACACTGTTCCCCAATAAAGTTTGAAAAAAATAAAGAAAAAGAAGGTATTTGGGGGTCTCCTCCTAGGCAGAGGTGTTGATGGAGAAGGGACGAGGGTGACCAGAGATGGGGCACTGGCAATCAGAAAAGGCCACAGGGCTGATGACGCCACCTCATGGCTTCTCTCTGCCTGGCACGCACCTCCCAGACACCAGCATGGTGGATTCCTCGCCCCTTCAAGCCAATGCTGACTAAGGCCTGCAAGGCCCCAACTTACAGTCCCCCAAATCCACTCTAGTGTTTCCAGCATTTATCACTTTCCAGCACACTCTAACATTTATTTATGTGATTTGTTTCCTGCCTGCCATCCCCTAATCCAAAGGTAAGTGCCACAGGGACAACGATTTGGGTGTCTTCCTCCTGTTTGGCTCATAGATGTATTAATAAACACATAGGCGCTCACAAAAATGTATGCTGGGAGTATTTAAGTACACTGAGTGCCGCTGAGGTCCGGCATGAGGGCAGAAAGGTGACCGCTGGAGGGGGCCACCTGGGAGGTGATAGAGATGGTGATGAGAAGCCCACCTAGAATGAGGTAAAGGTGCAATAGGAGGAAAGAAATAAGTGTCAGTCACATTAAAGAAATTTTGGCTGTGAAGGAAACAGAAGTGGGGGTGACATCAGGAGGGGAATGTGGGGGTAAAGAAAGTTTGATAAAAAGGGGTGATATGAAGGCATGATTACAAGCCATGGCAATGAGAAGAAATCACCTTAAAGAGGGAGACATTGAGGATTCTGGAAAAAGAGGGATGGGGGTGCAGAGGGTGGGTAGGGAGGACCCAGAGTACAAGCTATGGGACAGGCCTTTATCAGAATGAGGTCCTTGCCCCAAATCAGAAGGGAGGTAAGAACATAAAAAAGGAAAGGCTAGTGGGGTGCATGGGGGTAAGGGGCATCCTATCTGACTGCTGTTCCCTCTGTGAAGTACAAGGCAAGGTAACCCATAATGAGGAAGAGGTTTAAGAGGTCTGAGAAAGCAGGTGAGAATTGAACGGGTCGCGGAGCAGCATTAAATCCACATCTCAAACAAGATGTCCATTGTCTGAGCACCTACCTATGCAAACACTGTGTCCTATTCAATCCTCATAGGGACCCCTCAGAAGGTACATTAAACACCTCCATCTCAAGATGAGGAAACTGAGCATGAAGATACCAGCCAACCTGTCCAAGGTTTCATAATCAGGGTCTGAACCCGAGTCTGTTAGGCTCTGATGCTAAACTTTGACCTCCAAAATCTATTTTGTTTTTCTCAGATACCAGCGTCCAAGTAAAAGCAAAAACAATCCCTTGTGCAACCTTGCTGAATTTCTAGTGCTGTAAAAATTGCTTTTCATTGATTTTCATTGCAAATAAATAGCATTTTCCCCTACACGTAACTTGGTTTTCAAAAGCATTTATAAGTCTGGGGCTTTGGGAATCTAAACATCTCTTACTAACCTCGTTTCTATTCAAACATATTGCCCAAGCACCGAGGAACAATTCGTATTTAGGTCTCAGAGTCCAGCACATTTGTAAACAGAGGACTTCCTGTGTAGGTAGGCAGCTAGGTATGTTCATTAGTAGGCTTAATGCAGTTTTAGCCAACTGTAAACTAAGGAAAATATTCTCATCCCTAGAAATGTAACTGCCTATAGCAAAATCCAATAATATAAACTCCTTTTCACCTATGTTATTAAATTTACTCTCCGGCATGAAATAAAAGCAATTCAAGGTCACTTACTCCTCATAAGCAGATATTAAATGGGGTTTGAAAGCATGAACAGCATTTAACTTAAGAGCTAGAACATCCAGGTTAAATTATACATCTAGGCAGACTGCCCTAAGATATTCAGTTGAAACATACGAACCCCTGAAGGCAGGTTTCGGGCTTAGTAAACTCACGTGTAAACACTTTACAAGGCTGCACTACAGCCTTGCTCCACAATGCCAGAGCCAGACCAGCTATTAGTCTTGGAGAATATGCCTAAAGGTCACCTATTTCAAATACCTGAAGGCCTGGGTGGATCAAGTGGCTTAACTTAGAGGTCCTGTGGTGTAGCCTCCAGGAGCTGAACAATAGGACGGCCCCACTGTCTCATCTGAAGCTGGATTAGAAAAGGCATCTCCAAAATTCTGCAGCTTTTTAAGGTTCTAAAACAAAGTAGTGTAACTGAGTCAAACAAATAAGTCAGTCTTTTAGAACAGGCAACCTCACAGGTGAGCACAGATGTGCATGTCACAAAACCATTTGGTGATAAAAAAAATAAACAAAAGCAGACACATGTGCATGTATAAAAATTGTTGAACTTTTTAGAATGTTTAAAGCACTCTAATATGACCATGCTTAAAGTTCTCCAGGGACCAATAATATTTATTTTTCCCTTATGAAGAAAATCCTAATGTAACAGTTTGTTTCAAAACTGTCGGCCAGGAAAACCTTTAGATTTTTCACTAGTTTCTATCTTAAAATCTAAGAACTATCCTAGAAAGCACCAATTATAAGATAGAAACAAGTAGCAACTTTGACAAGCAGCAGAACAAAACTAGTAAACAATATCCAGGTTGAACTATTAAAAATGAATTACAGAGACATAACAAAATTAAGCTCTTGACCTACAGAACTTTAAAGTCAAATCTCCTAAATGGGACGCATGAAAGAGAAAGTGTCCTGCCAATGAGGTTATCCTGCCCTGGGACGCTCACCCATAAATAAATTTCATGGAAAAATGTGGCCTGTAGACTTTTTGTTTGGTCTGTAGTATTTTAGCACACCTTGTTTTAAAGTTTGCCAAATCCCATCTGAGCCCTACCCGCTGCTCAATAGCAGGGTACCCAGTTTACCTGTCCCACGCAACCCTGGGCCCCTGCCGGCCGGTACTGACTGACCAACAAAATTGCTTGCTCTCTCCCTACCAGCCTACCCAGAGACAAAATTATGTTAGTAACTAGTAGTGACAGATTTACTGAGCACTTTCTCAGAGCCAGGCACCATTCTTAGCTCCTGATCTGTAGTAACTCATTTAATCCTTTCAATAACTCCATGAAATGGGTACTACTATTAGTCTTAGATGAGAAAACAGGAGCAGAGAACAAGAAGCAACCTGCCCAAGGTTACACTGTAACCTTGCCTATAGAATCTGCTACACATTGGTTTCTCTCAGAATTTAAACTACCTGAATCTAGGTTTCCCACCTCACATCTCTAAAAAGGAGATGACACTAGCTCTTTACCCACTTTGTTAAAAACTTCTTTAAAGAGTAGATTAAACTACTTCATGGAATATAAGTACTGTGTCATTTATAAACACAAACTATCTCTACATAGCTATATCCATCCAAGCATCCAAACTACCAGTAATACATGCTTTGAAGTACATATGGCATATCTTGGAATAGATGCTCTCATTTATTTGCCTATTTTCTCTCTCTGGAACTAACCCAGAATAAAATACCTATAGCAATGTTTTCCAAAGCCTTCTTTATCTTTTGGCAAACCTCATGCGTCACTAGGCGCTGAAAAGTTTTCTTTGTCCTAGAAATTCTGACTATGTGAACACTAGAAGGGAACAGGGTTTAAGCTACTTACTCATGTTTATAAAATAAGTCACATAAGGAAATGGCGGGAATTATGAATATTCAATCCCAGAGGTTTTTTTTCTTCTAGCAAAAGAAAATGTAATTTGGTCCTACATATTGAAGGATAACCAACTTCTAAGAAAACAGATCCTGGCTGTTTCTGGAAAAAGTCAAATTAGTTTAATACTATAGACATGAGTTAAACAGCATGGAAATGAATGATTTTGTACGTGAATACAGTGAGGTAGCCAAATGATCAGACTGAAAAAAAAAATAAAAAAAGATGTGGAATGACAAATATAGAAATAATAATAGTATCACATAACTTGCAGTCCAGGGATATTACCAAAAAGGCATATGCTGGGAAAGTTCATTCAAAAATATTCACCACTTAGATTTGAGAGGAAATTTAATTTCATACATTTAGTAACATACCAAAATGGAATTTTAAAATGCAAACTACATTGAAATTTATATAGATTGATATAACATAAGACAGCTGAAGGCCTGGAGGAAGTAAGGGAGTAAAAGACAGATGAAAATTAGACATATGTGTGCCTCTCTCACAGGAGGCAAGAGTCAGGCACGGGTGGGAAGGTCAGACCCACAGGCAGTGAGCCTCCGTCAGGTCAGCGGAAGAGGCAAGCTGGCCTTTCCACCCTTCATCTCTCATGGAGACAGGCTGGCCATTATTTCTTACAATTCAACCCTCCTTTTTATTGCAAAGTGTTAGAGTTGGAAGAGAACAGAAATGAACTCAAAAAATAATTGAGCATATTTTAAGTAAATAATAGTTCCACTCTCCCTTTTTCCATGTTCCCTTTGAGAAAACCGAGGCAGAAAAAAAAAAAAGTGCCTAGGGACCCAGACCTCCTGGGTGATACAGCTGAGAAAAGAATGTCCGCACCCAATAAAGCATCTCTTATAAATCCGGTTACCTACTCTCACAGTTAGTGGGTTTTCTAGATCCTATTACTGTAGAAAAACAAAGGTGTCACCTGATGTTTACCACTCCCATTATAATGTGGACTTGGAGGAATAACAGGTCTTTTCATCTGCTAAGCCTTTCCCCACCCCTTAGCAGAATCAGAGAGAGTTCTCTCCACTTAAAAAGGTAACTCAGGCTGACCTTCCTAAGGGACAACTACCGAAGGTGCACTGGCAAGTTCCCTAGACTCTTTTCTTGAGTCTTCTGTTTAGTGAATAGACTCAAGAGAAAAGCATTGGTTTGGCGTTCCCCTTGGATGAAAACAAACACTTTCGTCTTCTGCCAAAGTCTCCACAAAGAAAGCTCATAAATAGGAAAGACTGCCTAAGGTAATTCCTATACCAGAAAAAACAAACAAACAAAAAAAAACAAACAAAAAAAGATCCCACAATAACAGTCTCAGACCTCAGCACCCTGGACTCAGACCTGTGACTAACCACGGGCAGGGGCCATCAGCCGCTCAGGAACACAATGAGTCTTTTGTTAAAGACAGTGGCAGGAAAACAGCACCCTCCGGTCAGCTTTCTTTCTCTTCTGCACACACACCCCCTTTTTACGCCCAGTGCCAGTGATTACCACCGGCACCGTTTCCCCTCGGTCTGATGTAAAACAAAACCATGCTTTCCCCTCCAACCTTGCCCCAGATCTCACCACCTGGTCACCACCGAAGGTGGATGCCAAGGGAACTTCGGAATACCCCGAGCCTCTGATTTGATTAGTTACTTTCAGGGGGAAAAAACAGAGTCCAAACTTCACTTCTAAATCCTCCAGTGTGTGAGAAACAAGCAAGATCACCGCCTTTTTCTGCATAAGTGTAACACCCCCAACCTCCTAATCCTCGTGCATAAGGGGCAGGAGGTCAAACCTGAACATCCCTCCCAGACCTGGGCCCTGCGCCGAGCCCAGGGACGATCTCCGCTGGGACAGCTCCATCCCAGCCGGGACTCCGGGGAGGACTGCGGACCCGGAGCCAGGTGGGCGCCGGATCCGTCGGAAGCCCGAGGGGACAAACTCCGCAGGTCCTCCCTGAGTCCTGCTCGTCGCCCGGGAGGCGGCCAGCGTCACCAGGCCGCCCAAGCCCTCAGGGACCCTGGGCTGGCGGCCGCAGCAGGATCGGGGGCTGGAGGCGGGGGGTGTCTGGTCCCCAGGGCCCCCTGCGAGCAGTACTCACGTATCTCTGCACAAGCGTCCGTACGAGGCTGCAGTCCATGGCTCCTCCGGCCGCGCCCGCCCGCGCTCAGCGCTCCGGCGCCCGGCTCAGCGCTCCCATGGGCCCGGGCCCGAGTGTGGCCGCGCGCCCCCGCCCC
>NW_017731441.1:2767764-2804127 GCF_001890085.2 Hipposideros armiger | reverse complement strand
GGGCTATTCCCAGGCCCTCTCTCCCCCCACCTCCCTTCGACCCCCAACCCTATCCTCCCTCACCTTCCCTTCCCCTGCCCTCCCCTGCCCTCCCCGCCTTCGCGGGTCCCAGCCCCTGGAGCCGGGAAGAGGAGAGGACCCAGGGGCGGAAGCCGGAGGCCAGCGGGTGGGGGCGACTCCCTGTTGCCTCTGCCTCCCGGGCGGACTCTGAGCTCCCTACCCTGGGGGCCGGAGTGGCTGGGACTGTGCCCCCCGCATGGGGGACCGGGGCTCGGGGACTGACTGCCCTGAGGAAGCCTTCCTCGGCCGGCGTGGCAGAACTCTCTCACACTCAGCCCCGAAACTTCAGTCTCTCCCTGAAGGCCGGACGGAGGGCTCAAGATCGCAGGGGTACCGTGGGACGTGGGGGCGGGGATTCGGGGTTCTAGCTGGGCTGGCGACCCGCGAACCAGGGTCTGCGTCGCACCCCAGTGCGAGTCAAGCCCCTACGAGCGGCCCCTCCTACTTTACAGGTGAGGCGGGGCGGAGGTGTGCCTCAGGTGGCTACCCAGGGTCGCGCAAGCTTTTCTGCGCTGGGGCGAAGCACAAGGTCTCCCTCCTGGGATCCGTGCTGCTTTCCGGGGGATTCCCTGGCCCCGGCCTCCTGCCCTTAGTCCCCAGAGCTGTAACAGTCACAGACACTTGTAATCCAGCGCGGGTGAGGGGTTGAAATCAGCCTTAGAAGCCTGTTGTGCCAGCCGGCAGCCCTCTCCTGGTCCTGCCGGTCCAGCTCCCGCCTCCGCCCCTGGCTCCGCCTAGGCGGGCCTCCAAGAGGCAAGCCCGGCCCGGGGTAAAGAGCTCCAGGCTCGCCTGGCCTCCAGGTCCCAGGGGCACGCACTTGGTGCTGCTAGCTCTGAACCAGACAGGAGAACTGCTGCATCGCGCAGACACCAGGATTTCAACTCCTGGGAATGTTTCTGTTTCCCCAACAGTGAAACAAATGATCTCTTCTCCAACTACACAGGCTTGAATTAATTGATATACTTTGTTTCCAACTTCCCTTCTCTCTGTCACAGGTCATCACTTATGAAACCAGAGAGGCGTGACAACACCTTTAGCCGCCAGCCTGTCAGGAGCAAGGCCCCTGACCCTGGCAGGAATGCAATTGAGTGTGAATGTTCCCCTGACTGGCTGTGGAAGAGAAGTGGTATCGGACACTTATTGGATTAGACACTGATGGCTAGAAATGAATACCAGTAAATGGTAATAGTGACCGAACTAATTGGATTTGAACTACTTTTCCTCAGTAAAATGCTCCAGTTTGGAGTCAGTTAACGCATTTATTTTCCACTTTCTATGCAAATCAACTATCTGCCTTATCTGTCCTGTTCTGTGCCCCAAAGGCCCATGGCCATCATCATTGGATCTTTAACAAAAGAGGTGCCAGCTGCAGGCTGGAAGAGAGGCTGGGGTATTCTCTCCTCCCCATTTGGCCATGCCCTGACTGAGCCTGGCAGTGTCTGTGTCCCTCTATGATGACAATTCCTGTAGGGCTTCCTTATTCATTGTGTCAACTCATGTCAGCCTCCAGGAAGTATAGTTCTCTCCCCCATGCCTCTTAAGGCCTGGGAGTGGTGGTGTCTGCCTCCCACTATTGCTGGTCCTTGGGTAACAGCATCTTTTGATAGGTGGTCAAACCATGACTACACTGTAGCAAATGGTCCTTTCATCATACTCTCTCCCAAATCTCCTCCCAAGAATGTCTTCTGCTTCCTACAAGGACCCTGAGTGCTACAGCCAGATTTTTACCAGCCTCTACCTTGCAAACGGTGACATTTGGATGGGGATGGGAGGACAAAAGCAGATCACACAAGGCCATTGGATAAAGGCTGCATGACTTTCAGGATTGTCTGTTTCGTTCAATGGTAAATGTTAATTTCATATTGTATTATAGTAGACACCGTGGTTACCAGTGTAGCAACCATGCCCTTTTTTTCCTTGCTGGTAAGAAACCTACCTTGGTCTAGGTATCCACCCTCTACATGGCTGGGATAAACTGGTTCATGTAAGCTAATCTTGGTAACTCTTATTTTTCTTCCTGTAATTGGTTTAAAACAAGTGTAAGTCAATGAATCCTGCTACTGGAAAAAGTTTCCTCATTCTTAAAAAGGCACATAAAGAGGAAATGTTCCTTGTTTCCTACTGGATATTGTACATGTGGAATGATGTCTGGGACTTTACAGCCTTCTTGCATCCATGACTGGAGGTAACCTGAAGAGCATCCTTACTCTGGGTACAGAAACATGGAATGATGGGGAGAGCATGGGTCCTTAATGACACCATTGGGCCATTAATCAATCCTGTTGCTGCCCTAACATTGAATTTCAGATCATGAGAGATAATAAATATCCTTATTGAGTTGGATTTTTGTTACTAATGGCTGACAGCACCTTAACTTTAAACCTGTGGAAACAAACCAGTTAAGACTCTTTATTAAAGTAACAGACAATTCTAACTCACCCTGTGAAACAGTTATTTATTTCTGCATAACAAACCACCACAAACTGAGGAGCTTAAACAGTATGAGTGAGTTAGTATTTGTCAGAACTCTTGGTGGAATGGTTCTTCTGCTCCACCTGGTGTTGGCTGGCATTGTTCATGCATCTGCATTGGTGGGATGGGGGGGGGGTGCTCAGCTGGGCCTGGAAGTTTCAGATGGGTTCAGTCTCATGTCTAATGTCTCGGCTAGGTGGATGGGAAGCTGGGACCAGGTTGGCCTCTGTCTTTCTCCATATGATTGCTCATCATTTAGTGGTCTAGTCTGAGCTGCTTTTACAGACAGCTGGACCCCAAGAGGGTGAATGTGGATATGGTACAACCCCTAAAAGCCTGGGATCAGAACAATACTTCTGACACATTTTATTGGGAAAAGTACGTTCCAATGCCAACCCAGATTCAAGGGGACATGGCAGAATAGATTTTACTTCTTGATAGGAGGAGGGCCTTGTACATAAAGGGATGAGAGAACTGTGAGTAATAGCCTTTGGAAATAATCTACCTTAGACAGACTTAAACAATAATGGAATGTGTTGGTGCAGTATTGGAATACGTTGGCAATATTACAGTGAGTTCCAAGTGCAATGACTGCAGGAAACTCCAGGGTCTACATGTTTCTTCATTCACTAGAAGGGGAAAGAGAATCTTCACTGTGATTGGATTAGCTAAGACCTGGCCCATTCCTGGCCAATCAGTCATTAGGCTGGTAGGATGCTATCAGGTGATTGGCTTAGGCCTGGGTTAAGGGCAAAGGCCTGACTAATCCATGTCTAAGGAGAATGGAATGATCTTAATCAGCTTTGGGTTATCAGGACCTACCCCTGACCCAGTAACAGTATGCCTGCTTCACCATGGTAAATTGATGTGATGAATGAGGTGGGAGCAATAGGTAGGATGCAGACCCCACAGCTTAAATCAGCTGGATGCGCAGGGTGTACCCCACTCACACCTCATGAACACTCCTGCTCCCCACTCCTCCCCTTCAACTTGGAGGGGTCTAGGATGGAAACCAGGAGCCTTGGATTCATTGACTTCTAAGTGAAAAGGTCTTTTTGGAAATAAGGGAAGGCCAAAAAGTGAGGCCTTTTTATAAAGACAGTTCAAAACAATTATTGTTACTGGGCCCTTAAATGACAAACCTGAAGCTTAAAACTGATTACTGAAAACAGAGAACAGGAAGGTATGAGTTATTAACATATTTCATTTGCAGGTGGGAGAAAGAGCAAATACCATACATTGGGGGTCTTTGTCTCCTCAGGTAAGCAGTCTTTCTCCGTTAAGCTGCTGAAACATTCTGTACACCTCTCTTGGGTCACTTATTCCTACAGGTCCAGAATTATTTCAGTGCCATCTTCCCATGGACTGGTTCTATAATTCTTCAATGGCAGAAACTCCTACAGGCTACCCTCTCACCTCCCTCATCCCTTTTGTCTGGAATCTTTCCCCTTACCCCTTGTTTGTCTCACAAAATCCTACTCATCTTTTGTAGTCACACTTGAATGTCATCTTTCCCCTACATCTTCCTCAGTTCCCTCCTAGTTATAAATAGTTACTTCCTCCCTTAGCACGCTTAATGGCACCGCTGAGTGTCACTTAATTATTTGTCCAAAACAGTATTTCTAAACCCTGGTTGTCAATTAAAATCACCCAGGGAGATTCCCCCCCCCCAATAGCCAATCCCTGGGTCCCTTACCTCCACCCCAGATATTTTTATTCAGTTGATCTAGAATGGGATCTAGTATTGTTTAAGAGCTCCCAGATGTGGCAAGTTTGGGACCCACTAGTTGAAATGTCTATCTCCCCACTTGATTGTGAACTTGTTGAGGATGACCTCAATTATTGATTCCTTTTTACTCCCTAGGACATAGCACATAGTCCCTTGTACATAATAGGTGCTCAATAAATGGTGAAAGAATTAAATGTACCTAAACTGCTATTTCAGCCACTGAGCATTAATATGGCAGAATAAAAGGAGGGCATAAAGTTTGAGCACATGCAGAGAGGACGGTCAATCCAGAATGGGTACCTGTAACCCTGTAGGAATGCTGCAGGGAGCAAGGTCTTTGGTTCAAAATGTCACCGATGATCTACTTTACCACACTCTGTCAATTCCACTTCTCCTGGAATGTGATGATGAAATGTTTTTCCCACCACACTTGGGAGGAGCTGGTGGGGCAGTGCCATGGAGTTACTTTTGAAAGTCTAGTTTAAAAAATGGAGTAAGTTACATTTGATTATCATTCTTAATCCAAAATATGTAAATAGCATGACTGGCAGTCACAAAGAAACAGCAAGATTTAATCTTCCAGTCGATGTTGGTGTGAGCCCCACCATGACAACGGTCACCAAGTCCTGCGATTCCAGGTCATGCATAGGTTGGATTGGCAGGGGATCTCATGTTTACCATTTTAACATCCATCCTGAGAGACCATGTGTTCTTTGATTCCACATCCTTGAGATTTTTTTCCTCCTCAGTCACTCTGAACCTTTTTCTTCTTAAGGCCTCTTCCTTCAGGTGTTCAGACGCAGGTCAGGAGTCCCCAAATGATCACAGTCTCCAGGTTTTTCCCTCCACAATCAGGTGTTCATTGTACTGACACTGAGGGGGCCCATTTCTTGCCTCACAATGGGTAATCATGCAAAGGGGTTGCTTGCCCCAAAATGACCCTAATCAGGATTAATGTTGCTTCTCAGTTACCATTTTCTCTTATTTTTCAGTGAGAATACACCAAAGGACTCCCTTTCCCACCTTATTTTTTGTTAAAGAGATCAATTCTTTTAATTCCAGTTTTCTACCAGGGAAAAAAACTAAGTTCTGAGATGCTTAAAATTACCAAGAAAGCCATGAAAGCAATTTGTTGTTCTTATTTACTTGAACAGAAGCTTTAACATATTGCTTCTCCCAACAAAGTAAATAAAATCATTGGGTATCTGAAATAGGAGTTGGCCAATAATTAGACATTTAACATTTTTCCAGGTACTTTGCACCTTTGCTCTCAAAGGCCACTTTGACATTGCATAACATCACTTTACTGCATGTTCTATTTATGGACACTTTAGAAAACGAGGAAAATGCTTTCTGTTGTTCCTTTGTTTTTGTTAACAGGAAGATAAAATGGTTTCCCTTAAAATATATTTACTTATAATTTATAAGAATATTTATCACTTTTAACTGGAAATGATCTATTTCTAATCAGAGGCAAAAATATATTAAAATTTTAATAGTTTTGAAGACATAATGCTGAGTGAAATAAGCTAGACACAAAAGGACAAGTACTGTATGATTCCACTGATTGAGGCCCCTAGAAGGGTCACATTCATGGAGACAGGAAGAATAGCAGTGGGGGTGGACTGTTAGTGTTTAGTGGATGCAGTTTTAGTTGGAAAGATAAAAAGGGTTCTGAAGAACTCTCCCACTCAGTGAAAGGTGCTGAAAAGTCAGGTTGGGGTTGAGAAGCACCCAGGGGGAAGATGCTTGGATTCTGGCCCATGGAGGGAGAGGTTCACCCAGCACTGCATCCCCTTAGGCCCAGCTTCCTTACACACCAAACAGTGATGTTGGGGCTGGGCCAGTACTTTGAAAAGTAGAAGACACAGAAATATGACCATGGTTAGTTCCCCAATTTAGGGGAGACCATTAAGAGTGCACCATCAGCATTGCGGAGCAGAGAGAACATCGCTAATTGTCATTATTTGTGTAATTTGACACATACTGAATGCTCGGCAAGTATCTAGTTAACTTTCCTCTCTACTTGGTCCCCTCTAGTGGATGGGGTGCCGGGGGTGGGGTGGGTGGGGGGAAGGGATGCAATAAAACCTGTTTTATTTTCTTGCTGCATCCAGTGGGAGGAGCTCTACATAACCCACACTTCCCCTCTGAAGTTGCACAGAGCTTTCATGTTGCAGTGATAACACAGAGCCCAGCCCTGCCTCACAGACTTAATGCATGCCCTTTTTACTGCCACTGTCCCACCAGGTCACTCCTGTGACCTTTACATCATCACTAGACCTGGCCAACTAGGTGTGACCTTGTCACAGTATCCACCACCATGGACCTTGCTTTGGACCTGCATGGGAGAAGCCCAGGCATGTGCATCTTTAAAAGGCTGACCCCCTGGTTAAGGGCCACTGCGCAGAACAAAACCAGCACACTGCTGCCCAGCACACCCCAACAAGGTCCCAGAATGCATTGATGTCTGGAAAGCATCCTCAAACCTTGGTTCAGCTCTCAAACAGATTCTGAGGCTGCTGCATTAGACTAGAGTCTTCTGTGGGGACGGTATTTGGATTAATCAGAAACAACATTTCAATGGGAAATGGAAGAAGAAAGACATGAATGGTTGGTTTTCTTCTATGTAATTCTGTAGAGGTACATCAAAAGTTTATTTTCTGAATTACAATAAATATTTTGTTTATATAAAAAATGTATTTTAACTTTAACAAAGACAAGCATTTGCATGGCTTTAAAATCAAATAGAATTAGTTTGCTTATAATAATAACCAGACATCCTCCCTTCAACTCCAAATCCTTTTTTGCAGAGGCAACCACAACTCTTTGCTTTTTTTCCCCCTTTATTGCTCCCATATTTCTAAATAATGTGCTTATAATGTAATTTTTTAAATTTTAGAAGGTATCGATTGATTTTCTACTACGGAAGATGAAGTATTTACTCTCCTATACTCCTATGCACACGTTCCCCCGACTATGTTCCCATAGAGTTTTACTACAAGTTTTCATTATCTGTGTATTAATAATATCATATTATTATGATTGGGTAAATATCATGCACACACTACATGCTACTGCTGCATTGTGTTATGTACTTTGGCTGCATCTCCTTTCTTATACAACTTTTTTTCCCTTGAAGGTCACCAGTGCTTCCCTTTTTCATTTTCTTAGTTTTCTATATGCTTATCACTAATGCACAATCAACGTTGACCAAGCTGTAAAACTCCTCTCAATGTGACTAATCATGTCAATATTTGCAAGTTCCTTCTTTTCCCCTGGAGACACCTCCTGGTTACCCTTTGATATCCTGCCTCAACCTGGAACAGTGACTTTCTAAGCTTGTTGCCTGTGCTTGTCTTCACGCTTCACTTCATCAAGGTCTTTGGAATTCCCTCCATCTCTCTCTTGATCTCTTCTTTTCTGGATCCCATGATATTTATTATTATTATTATTTTATTTTGGTGAAATATAGTCTTCCTTGGAAAGGGTGCATGGAAAATAAATGTTAAAAAAATTTTTTTCCTGACATTATACTTCATAGATAATTTGGCTGGCCATATAATCATAGGTAGGAAGTACTTGTCTTAAAAATATTGAAAGTGGAAGATGGTGGTGGCATAGTTTCTAATCTTTCCAAATCCCAACATTAAAACAGAGCAACTAGATAGCCAAACTAAAAACCTATGAACCCTATTTACAAAACATTTAGGTGGCAAGAAATCCCCATGAATCCCTAAATACAAGCGGGTGTGTGAGTAGGTGTTACTAAGGGAAGTTTTCATGTCCACCATAGGTACTATAATTTTGCAAATTAGTTACCAAATAAACAAAAAAATCAAGAAAACTGCATGTGGAAATTTCTTAAAAATGATTTTTTACTTGGAGAATCTCATTTTAACTAAAAGAACTCATTGTTACAAATATTAATAGCAAGTAGATTTCGTTTGAACCAGTAAGTTTCACTGTAAATTATTTTCTAATAATTGTCTCCTTTTAAAAAATCTAAGCTATAAATGGAGGGAGGCTTACCAATGTTGGGTAGAAATGATCAGTTTTGGAGCTAACATAGCAGGAAGTAGGAAGAATGTAGTACTTCCGTTGGTGTGACGTCTCTTATGAAGAATGAATGCCCGGGCGACTGAGGGGGATGTAGAGCTAGAATTGGAGACTGAGACCAGCGGTCCGGAGCGGCCTCCCGAGAAGCCACGGGAGCATGACAGTGGTGCGGCGGACTTGGAGAGGGTCACCGACTATGCGGAGGAGAAGGAGATCCAAAGTTCCAATCTGGAGACGGCCATGTCCGTGATTGGAGACAGATGTTCCCGGGAGCAGAAAGCCAAACAGGAACGGGAGAAGGAACTGGCAAAAGTCACCATCAAGAAGGAAGATCTGGAGCTGATAATGACAGAGATGGAGATCTCAAGAGCAGCTGCAGAGCGGAGCTTGAGGGAACACACGGGCAACGTGGTAGAGGCTCCTATTGCCCTAACCAACTGATTTGTGCATTCTCAGATCTACCCACTGGATTAACTTATTCCAATAAAGATGTCTTTTTTGTTGTTGAAAAAAAAAATGAATGAATACCCGAAGAGTTTATGTACCAAGAGAGGCTATATCGGTGGGTGTTTTTCCATCTACTTTTGGGATCCTTAATAAAAACAGCATAGTACAGACATCTTCAGCACAAAGCCAAGAATCCTGAGCAAACCCTGTTGCAGTCTGGGAACTTGACATGACTTCAGGGAAGATAAAAATAAATTCTTTTTGCCCCCTGAGAGGTAAAATTAGAAACTTAATTAAAATTTCAAATTCAGTCACAAATTCCATGTACCCAATCTGAAATGTTATAAATAATAATAACTTAGTACATGCATTAATTTCCATCTTCGACGCCCTTTTTAAACACCAATTTTTTCCAACTGTTTGGAGGGAACAGTTGCTAAGTGGCAAAGGTAAAGTCGCAGGAAATGAATGTGTAGGTTGTTATAATTATGGTAAGAACATTACATTATCTGATGGGTAACATGTGAGTCTCTATGGGAACTTTACTGGAGATCATATCTTTTACTATTGTAAGTGCCATAGGGAATTTTGGATCTGTTCTCAAGTCTGTGGGGGTGTTAACAAGCTTCTTTGTCACTAGTTTGGGCTCTGATTTTTCATTGTTCAGAATTCATGTAAATTAAGCATGAAAAAAATAAATAAATTTAACTTATTGTTTTTATTCTTGAAGATCTGGAAACTATGTGAGGATAGAAAAGGCAGATGAAGTCGTGTAAACCATTGTTCTGCAATGAAGAGAGCTCAGAACCTCTTAGTTCTTGAACCCTGCAGTGACCAAATGTCCCTCTTTCCCACTTGTGTTTTCTCTCTACTCTATTCACCCGCCTCCTTTTCCCCCACTCTCTCTTCCCATATCCGCCTTCCCAATCCACTTGTTGAATGGCTATGCCCAAGGCACATGGGTAAGCTGGGGAGGGCTAGGTAAATGGACCTCGTGACAATGTCATTAGATGAGTGGGGGACAGGTAGGAAAGAAGAGGTACCCTTTGTTCATCTTGATATCTGCTGTATAAGAATCAATAATATTATACCAAGACTTCTTAGTGACAGATAAAGAAATTCTAACAGCATTATGACTTTCTGGTCCAACTGAGTATTAAGTGGCTGCTTAGGGCCTATTTTGAAACTCTATTATTTGTTATAATATAATCATGGAATAATTTTACTTTTGTGAATTTTACTGTAAAGAGTTTGATCCTATTACTCAATTTATAGCCACTATATTAACAATTAAATATTAGTTAGATCTGATTGCTTTTTATGGAATGAAACCTGAACTTCTTAGTCTCTCATAACCTGGCTGATCCCTATCTGTTTAGCTAGATTTTCTTCCTTTCAACTGCATTGTTCTTTCCTCCCTCTGGAACATTCCTCTTCCTCCTGTGTGTGGACAAACCTCATCTGATATTTAAGATGAGTGGTGGATTTCAGGTTCCTTTAAGATGAGTGGTGGAGGGCTGGCCAAGTGGTGCATTGGTTAAGAGCTGGCTTGGGATGCACGCTCTGAGCAGCAGGGCGCCAGTTCAGATCCCACATGAGGGCTAGTGACGCTGAGCCCGCTACAGCTAAGATGGTGAACAACAGCTCTACCTGAAGCTGGGCTGCCCTGAGTCACCAGCAATGGTGTAGACTGCAGCGGGGCTGGCCGGCAGCTGGCGTGCGCTTTCGTGAGCCGCCGTGAGCGGCTGTCCAATGGCCGGCGAGCGACTGCCTCACCCGGGAAGAGGGCAATGATAGTACCAACATGGGCCAGTGAAGCGACGTCCTCCACAACTAGACTGAAGAATAAAAGGACAGCAACTTGTCTGTTCCCCTTCCCCCAATTCCCCAATGCTGTTCCCCTCCCCCAATCCCCCAATAAAATCTTAAAAAAAAGAAAAAAAGATGAGTGGTGGATTTCAGGCTCATGAGACCCTGAGCAGAGGATTCTGATAAACATACTCAGTCTTCTGATAATAAACTTGTGCTGTTTTTAGCACCTAAGTTGTGATAATATGTTATGCAGCAATAGAAAGTTAATACAGGTATCCCATGACACTTAGTATGGTGTTTTCTAATAGAACTTTCCTTGCTAAATTATAATTGTTTGATAATATGCCTCTCTCTTACACTGCTTTTGTGAATTCCTCAGTGAAGGTCATAACCATCATTTTTCTAGTTGTCGGTGCTTTATTCTCACTTGCTCATATTTCGGGGGTTGTGGAAAGACCTTGTCATTTTTGCACCTGGACGATAATTAGCAGAGCACATTTGACGCATGAAGAAGGACTTGCTTGGACAGGTCTCTTGGTGTCTTCCACACCCTCCCTGCTTATTCTGACTAGCAGCTCCCCCTGCCTGCCAAGACTCAGCTCAGATTCCTCCTTAGTGAGCCCCGCTATAGGGCATGTTGACCAGTTTGGGGTTATGTGGCATTTGCAATAAGCATCCTGCCTGCTTCCTACTAGCCCTAGTCTCCCTCTTGGCACATCCCATCATGTGTGGTCTTGGATGGAGGATAACTCCCAGCAGTCCTTTGGGTAGGAGGTTGTTTTCTACTTTATTTCCTCTACAGTGCCTGGTGTGGGTGGAGGCAACTTAGAGTGGATGGAGCCTAATGGGATCTCTGACCACAGGAGATCGGTGAGAGGGGCTTTCCCACTCTGCTCCCTTGTACAGCCAGTGGGTATATTGCTCTTGATTTCTATCCTTGAGAGAAGGACCCAAAGGCAAAGGGGGTGTTTGCAAATGGGGTTCCTCACTGCAGAAACACCCAGCCCAAGCCTACCTGTGATATGACCACCCTGCTCCCAGAGTGCATGGTAATTTTCGGAGCCCATTTTCTAAGCCTGGCTTCGTGACCTCATCCAATTCTGTGAGCCATGTATATATCCAATGAATTCCCTTGGTCTCATTAGATAATATGATTCCTACCAAGAGCCCTGGTGAAATCACCTTCCCCAGTTCTACTGGCCATCACTAAGCATTTCTCCATGAAACATCTATAGCTGTCACAGTGTCAGTAACTCTGGAGGCAGACTATGGGGTTCAAATTCTGCCACTTACTAACTTTGAGACCTTGGAAGGTTGCACATGCTCTCTGGGCCTTGTCTGTACAATGGGGGATAATGACAATCCCTACTTTATGAATTATTGAGAGATTTATGAATTAATGTATCTGAAACTCTTGAAACTGTGCCATTATGTATTTTGCTATTATTTCATCCTGTTCTGTTTGACTTTGGACAATGTTATTTTATATATTATTTTATTTTCAAAACTAAATTGTAGGGTCCCTCAGGTAGGAGGCTATTATTTATTTCCATTCCTTTCAAGGCACCAAGTATGGAAGGAGTATATGGTATGGCATGGTGTCATGGGACACGTGACCACAGGTACTGCCCCAAATGGAAGACTGCACCTGCCCCTGGACCAAAAAGCCTTACCAGCGGTGGTCTCTAGACAATACTGTGACAGGTACTCTGTGTATTCGGTACTTTTTTGGGGGGGAAGGCTCTGGATTCTGATGATTCTAACCTGCATTTTTATTGCATCCCTGCAGAGAACTGATTGAAGCCCAGTTACCTTTACCCCACTTCCTACCTGACTAAGTGGCCCTTGCCCACCCCACTAGCCCTCTCCACCTGCAAGTCATTTCTAAGAACCTCAGGGAAATATTGGGTTGTTGGAAAAGTCATGACACATTTTTGCAATGAAAAACATAGACAAATACATCATGACATTTCCAACAACCCAATAGTTTCTGCTCCTTCTCACACCACACAGGGGCTTGGATCCAGACTTATAGCTTTCCTATTTGACCTTGAAAAAATAGAACTGTTAATCTGTTAGGACTACATTGAGGGGTAATATTTGCCAATTAATATAGTTTCAGAGATATACAAAATATTTAACAACACAATGGCATCAGCATGGATGTCAGCTGTGATCACATTAGATGGACCAGGGTGTACGGACAGTATCAGCTCTGAATACAGCACTTGCAGCCAGAATAGAACAAGGAAATGAAACGATTGTTAAATGACTAAATTTGGTTGTAATGTAGTAAATTAATACAATGGTGAAATAGGTACTTTGAAAAACATAAGATTGGCTGACATGGCCAAAGAATGAGATGGCAAGGGAAGGGAAGGGAAGGGAAGGGAAGGGAATGGACTCTGGAACTTGATGGGAAAATGAAAATGATGTTGAGGGATCATAATGGTGAATCAAAGCAGAGAACATGTCGTAGCCATGGTAAATATGGACTAGATCTTTCTATGAGAAGGTGTGAGAGAAATCAATTTATGATAAATCAGGTAGAGGGCATAAAGTTACATTTTGGTGATTTGGGACCCTTTGTGACCAGCCAGGCATTCAAATTAAGACCATGGATCAGCTCTTTACGCTGTGACTTGAGGAAATGTGGTCCCTCTGAACTTTCTGTGTGGTCTGAAGAGTGGGGAGCAGAAGATGCCTTAGAGAAGGAAGAAGAATTAAACTGCAGGCAGGTGGAAAGGCCAGGACTGTAAACTCTGTCATGAAACAATGAGGGTCTCTGTAACAAGCAGTTTAGATAAAGAGATGGGTTAACTAGGAAGCACAGCAGAGGCAGGAGTGAAAAGAGTGGCTCAGGGCCCAGAATGGCTAGGTCCTACCACTTCTGGTAACTAAACCCTGGGGTAGTAGTAGTGCCTTCGTCAAAGGATTTTTGTTAAACTAGTTAATCCTCACAACTCTATTATTAAAGTGCTTAGAAAAGTACCTGATTGCTAATACTTGGTTAACAATGATATAAATGATTAGCTGTTATTACTTGACACTGTTTTTACAAAATGACATTTGCCTTAACAATTAAAACCACCAACCTGAGAAAAATTCCTCATGATAATTATGAAAGGCAGCATACATGACACATAGTTTCTGTGACCATGGCCAGGAGTTTTCTCTACAAAGCTTGTGCAATTCTGCCCACAATGTTTTGTCATGCTTGCTAACAACAATAACATCTACATCTTGTGTGGCTACTGCTAGGATTGGCTCACTTTTCCATTTTCATAAGAGAAGCAGTGTAGTCAATAGTCAGATGAGTCAAATTGCTGAGGTTTGAATGTTGCTAGTGGCTTTATCTTAGGGGAGTTCACTTCCTTCATTTGTAAAATAGGTCTTATCTCATTAGAACACTATCCGGTGCAGAGTAAGCACACTTGAATAATTATTCGCTCTTATTATCTTTTTTTTAAAAGATTTTATTGGGGAATTGGGGGAAGGGAACAGCACTGGGGGATCAGGGAAAGGAACAGACAAGTTGCTGTCCTTTTGTTTTTCAGTCTAGTTGTGTAGGATGTCACTTCACTGGCCCACGTTGGTATTATCATTGCCCTCTTCTTGGGTGAGGCAGTCACTCACCGGCCATTGGACAGCTGCTCACGGCGGCTCATGGCAGCTCAGGAAAGCTCATGCCCTCTGCCGGCAGCCTCGCTGCAGCCTACGCCGTCACCGGTGATTCACGGCAGCCCAACTCCAGGTTGAGCTGTTGTTCAGCATATTAGCTGTAGAGGATGCAGTGTCACTGGCCCTCATGAGGGATCTGAACTGGCGCCCTGCTGCTCAGAGCTGGTGTCCCAAGCCAGCTCTTAACCAACGCGCCACTCAGCCGGCCCTCTTATTATCTTATTACTACATCTTCAGCTACTTGACCTTCTTGGGTTTCTGTCTGCCTTGGAGAGTTAGATCTGACTGTTGTTTTCAACTTTGTTGAACTCCCAGTTGCCACATTTTGGCCTGTACCCTGTGGGTGGGCATGCTGGCTGCCCTCTTCACGCCTTTGCACAGTGACTGAACATGAAAGGTGTTCAATGTATGTCTGTGTAAGGAATGAGTCGTCATTAGCCCTTAACCTCTGCCCTGCTATGTGCTCCCTGATTCCAGGACATCAGGTTCTCCTTGACCCGAGAGCTAAGGAGAATTAACTGCGGACCCCTCTGCTGAGTCTGTTTATAGTGGTCATAATCAGGCTGGGACAGACAGAGGTACTTTCCCAACCCCCTTCTCCATCTGCTCCCTATTAAAAGCATTTTTAATTGGGCACATGTCAGTGTCTAGGGTCCTGCGTCCCTGGCAGCTAGTGACCATGTGCTAGATGTGATGTGGCAGGTTCCAGGAACCCCCTTAAGAGGTAGCTGGAGCATGACCTTTGCCTCCCTTTTTATTCCTTTATCTATCCTGCCTCCTGGACCATGAGGTTGCAGGTACCTGGGAATGGAGGAGGGGTAAACTGGAAAGAACCTGGGACTCTAAGACCTCCAGCGCTGAGCTACTTACCTCTGGACTCTGTTTATATGAGAGAGAATTATGAATTCTTATGTTACCGAAGCCAATAAAATGTTGAATTATGTCACTGTCATCTCCTGAACCTAACCTTAATACTCTGCCAATGTGTTCATTATCTTCTACACCTGACATGCAACATAGACTACATGAAATGGTTTAATTCTGGTGTTTTTTCCTCTCATCCCACTTATTTAGAATATAAACAAATACTCATGTATTATTAACAAACTGGCAGGCCACACAAAGCACAGATGGCTAGATGTGTTTGGAACTACATGCATTAATCATGAAGCAGTTTTAATCTTCTGGTACTCTCTCACATCATGACAATACACGTTTTTATTTTTTCTGGTAAATCTACTGATATATTATAAATGAACAGAAGCTTTAGTGAGGATTCCTGAGACAGACCTTTCAAATTCAACCCAGTTTAATAAAATAAATATTACAAGTGAACATTTTTTTAAGGTTCTGTTAAATATCTCAATAAGTGCCTTTCTTTAAGGACCAATATATGTAAAATTTAATAACGTGGCAACCAGGAGCTCGCCAAAGTTGAGAGCAACAGTCAGATTCAACTCTCCAAGGTAGACAACAGAAACCCAAGAAGGTCAAGTAGCTAAAGATGTGGTGGTAATAATAAGATAATAACAGTTAATAATTATTCAAATGTGCTTACTCTGTACTAGATATAAAATCATATATATAATCATACACATGTGTGTGTGTATATGTATAACATATAACTGACAGAAAAAAAACTAAAGATAATCCTAGTTCAATGGAGTCTACTTTCATAAAGAAATTAAATGATCTGAAAGATAAACCCCATAACATATACTGAATAAAGATGATAAACAGGCCATCATAAACCAAAGAAGTAACTTTAAATGTCTAAATTTGATGTACTTTATGAAGACACTGAGGAGCTATTGAAAAAATTAAAATTTCATTTTTTTATATTATAAAGTCTAAAATAATGATTGACCAGAAGTTGGTAAATTGCAACATCAATGAATTATCTATCTGTTCATCTATTCTATTTACTCATTTAACAAGCCTGTATGTAGCACCTCTGTGTGCCAGACACTGCACTAGGGTCTGCAGGATGGCGTCAAGTAAAGACAGCTGCAAACCTTGTGCTCATCAAGTCTGTAGTCCAGTGGGCAGATAACAGCACTTACCTCATCTTCAAAGCAAACTTATGGTCAAAACCTGAGTGAGAGGATCCGAAGGAAAGTGTCAGCCCAGCTTGGAAGGGCCCACAAAGCTGTCCCTGAAGAGAGTGACATGTGAGCTGAACTCCTACAGCATTAATTCACTTTCACAGAGTGAAAAAAGAAAAGGATGATTTCATGTTTTCTGAGACTGGCCTCCTGCATGCCTCTCCCTTTCTCTTCTCAGGACCTTCTTTTTTCTTTGCCCTTGGTGTCTCCATTCTGCTCAATTGGAATTTTACTCTCAACATACTTTCCCCAGAGCAGAGCTTTGCCCTGACAGGACACTTCTCAATAGTTCATAGGGTTCAGACGTACTCCTTAAGATTTTGCTATGGTTGCATTCAGGCATCTGAAAATTGGAATCTGCAGACCCTGTCCTAGTTTGGGCCTCTGTTCTGTTTGTCTTGCCGTGCCTTTTGGTTAGGACCCACAGCCACTTTAGTCATCCCTTCAGGTGTCCCTCTGTCTTCCTCTATTGTTTTAGACACAGATAATGATACCACACGAATTTTCTAGCTGTTGGTGCTTTATTCTCACTTACTCATATTTTGGGGGTTGTGGAAAGACCTTGTCATTTGGTTTTGTTGTAGATCTTGTCTGTGGGTTTGGAAGCAAATTACCTATTTTTTTCCTGTAAAATGTGATAATACATAAAATAAAGTGGCTATAAGAAAATACCATGTGGAATGTACTTGGTAAATATTATTTCACTATAATATTTAATGAGGGAATGCTACAATTTCAACATTGCATAATTAAATTTTCGACTCAATTTATAAATTAAATTAACAGTAAGGTATTTTTGAATGAACTGAAAAGATGTATACATACAAATTAAGTTTAAAATTTAAAAACTAATAAAATTAGGAAAATGAAAAACACTAAACATCACACATTTTACTAGCTAGCATGTGGCTCTTTCTCTGATATAATCTGAGACAATATTAAGTGCATCTGTCTGCTTAGTTTTAGAGTTAAAAAAGTAGAAACAAAAAATTTTTAATTTAGGCTATAAACATTTAATTCTGACAAATTATCTATTCATTTTTTAATAATAAAAGTAAATCAATTAAACTTATATTACATAAGCTAGTGATTATTTTTCCACAGTAAGTTTTGTTTGTATTGACTACCTGACTGGCTATGATGAATTGTTCTAATAGTTTCTTAAGGGATCCAAAAATCACATTTTAATCTTCATTATGATGGTATTGATCAAACCTGATTCTGGGTGTCCTATAACCCTTAAGCTTCAAGAAGGCATACATATGGTGTTATTTCCGTTTTAAACGTGCTCCTGTGTTGGTTGAGAAAAATCATAAAAAATAGCTAAATCAATACATTAATAGCTAAACTAATATTACCCAAACTCATTCACAAAGCAATGATCAATCTTAGTTGTAATAAAGGAAGAAAAATAAGCATTTTTCCCTTGGTCAATTTTCTTGAAGTAATGAGAAAACTTTCATGGCCTCAATATAACAATATTTGTCTCTGTTCTATGAGGGTAAGTTTAGCTCCTATGTAGCATATTCTGTTTTTTTGGGTTTTTTTGTTTTGTTTTTAAATCACTAAATGCATTAATCAGAGACTGAAGGAGGAATTACATAGCTTACACCAGTGGTTCTCAAATGGAGCAGATTCTGTCCCTCGGGGGTCTTTTGACAATACCTGGAGACATTTTTGATTCTCATGACTGGAGGTGGGAGTGCTACTGGCATCTTGGGAATCCTGCTAAACATCCTGCAATGCACAGGACAGCCCCCACAACAAAAAATGATCTGTTCCAAAATGTCAATAGCGTTGAGGTTGAGAAACCTTGTCTTACAGTGATCTTCTACATAGGAATGGACTCATAGACCCAAATCAGATGTCAGAATGGTTTCCTTTTCTGTAGTGTGCCCATTTTAGAAGCCAAATAGCAGCATCGATCAAAATTATGGTCAAGGTGGCATATGGGACATCAGCAGAATTTATGGACACAGATGAACCTTATAATTGGGATTTTGTCATGCTCAAGTCTAGAATTATGTTGAACCAATTTTAAGGAAATCAAGAGGGATTAATTTTTTTTAAAAAAAAAGTTAATATTGGTTTATCACACTGTTGCCATCCCCTGGGCAAAAAAGAAATGAATTAAGTTTTGCTCGAAGATCATTGGCAAAATGCTATGTGGAGCATATTTTGACTCATTATATGAAAGAACTTTCTCATAGGCAAAGCAGAGTGAGTACCAGACTGAACTGGCAGGTGTTGAGGTCTTTCCACAAAAAACATTCAGATGTAGGATGGACAGCTGTGCAGGGATGTTGCAGAAGGCATGCCAATCTAGAAGGAGCATTGATTAGAGGATCTTCATGGCGTCTTCCAATTTTGATATTCTTAATTTTAAAGTTGAATTAGGATGGCACTCAAGGCTGCTTGAGGAAATGTCCTTCCATGAGGCCTCTAAAAATAGTAATGAGCATTTGTGGAGCTTGTCAACAGTTTTGGAAGCACCGCCCAGACTTCATTTCATTTGATAGTCTAAAGCTGTCGATGTTCTAGTTGTATCCTTAGCAGTCATGGAAAGGGCTGCTTGGAAGAAAGAAGCCATGAAGAGTAGAGACAGAGATGAGAAACCAAGGAGAGGATGGCAGGTATGTGCAGGGCACACATGAAAAGGAGCAGATGGTGTGCCACTCTTGTAGCGTAAGCCTCTATCTATCCTATAAGCTTGTTAATTTGGAAATATACATTTAAAAAATTTGAGTCATATATGAAACGATCAAAGTATATAATAATTTCATAGCCCTACTATCCTGAGCAATAAGTAACGAGATGAAGATGATTTTATTTACTAAAATTCTTCTTCAGAAGAATATGTTTTCAGAGAAATCCTTTAATTAGTGGCTAGAGGCAGTGTATCCAAGCAACCAAAGAAGATTGTTAACCTGCTTTGCATGAGGCAAGAGAAGGACTAAATTTGCTCCTGAGGGATGCACTGGCCACTCCACTCAGCGTAGAACAATATTTATCCTTGTTCTGAGGGACAGTTGGGAGCAATACAAATGTGGGACAAGACAGGGAGCCCTGCGTTTTCAAGGAAGCATTTTAAGCAATGGTTATCAAGGTTTTGCTATCAAGGAAGAGGGGAAATTTTCACTGAGCTCAGGAAAAGCAAGCGTTATGACTTGAATCTTCAGTGTGCTCCATCACCTGGACTCCCGTGAAAAAGCAGGTTTGGATTTCTTGGGTCTGGGTAAGATCTGTAGTTCTAAAAAGTTCTCAGCTGCTGCTGCTGCTACTACTACTACTGCTACTAGCACTGTGAAGAGCAAAGTTCAAGGTATTTTGTAGGGGGGTGAGGTGGACAGATTCCTTTTCATGGTGTTGTTTATTAACTGTTACCAACTGATGTCCCCACAGCCTTTTTTAAGTTGAGGAGAACAAAGTGATGGGTGGAAGGAAAATGGCTCCATGGTTGGACATGACTTCTAAAGATGGCAGCATTGAAGAAACTGGCTCAGAATCATACTCATTTATCCTTTTGGTGGGTGACAGCAATCACCCGGGGCCTTGTGTGATGTGGGGCTATGTGGTGTCCACTCAGAGAAACATGGTCAAACAGATAAAGGTCATTAACAACAATCTCAAATTTTACTGGTGCTTCTTGGGGAATGTCAGAACAGATCCATTTCATAATACATCACTTTTTACAATTTACTTTCTCTGCTATTATGCCTCCATTGGCTCTTTCTCCAGCCTAAGTCAGGAATCCCCATCAAAAGACACCCTGGTTTCCTTGCCCTTGTCTTACCTGGTTTTTCCTTCTCTCACTAGTAATTCTTCACTCACCCTCAGAGGTAAATCTTCTCAACAGAAGAGGTGGTGCCTCCCAGTGTGTTTTGGAGCTATACGGGGTGTTCACAATAATTGAAGTGGGCCAGTGATGCTGCACGTCATCCAAGTGTCTTTAATGACAGCCTTGATGTTCACACAGGTGAAGAGCCTCTTTCTAATTCTCTGAGTTTAGAATCTAATTCATTTTACACATGAACCCAAAGCATTTGTGTGTGGTTTTAACATACAACCTATACACGAGTTTTTAAATTCTCATTTCCACCTCAACCACTGTTTTGCCATTTTCCTCTACTTCTTGCACAGTATTGCTGCTGAACTTTCTTTTAAAGACTCAAGATGAATACATTTAAGTGTGATCATCTGACTACTTTGTTATGTTTTCTATCGTAATCGGGGTTGAGAATTTACATACTTAAATATGTATTATTTTACTATAAATTACTCTTGGCGTCTCCTTTGTATTTCTTTCTGTAGTATAGTAATTTGGGCACTATATAGATTTTATAAAAAATTGTGTGTGAAGTTAGGTCATATCACATGTGAATTTCACTTCAGGATAGTGAAGGTGGCATTGGAGATACGTGTTAGTCTGAAAGGGCTGAGAACTCCTGTTGCAACAGCCCCACCTTCTCCTCTTTTCCTCTGCTGATCACACAGCCTGGGTGAGAAGGTCCAGGATGGGATGGAAAACCAGAGATAAAAAGGGAGATCGATAACAAGCAGAACTCAACATTTTTTTCTTTTATCCTTGTCATACATGTTTGTAGTCACTTTTAGACAAAATATTAAATACAAATCATATCACATTCTCGATTATTTTCAAATATAAAATGTAATGTCTCAAACTAGTGCATCTGGTCCAAGGTCTTCATATTTTGTTATGTGCTAAGCTAATATATATATATATATATATATATATCCACATATAATATAAATATATGTCTTCCTTCCTTCCTTTCTTCCTTTCCAATATGGCCACAAGTATCAAATTTCCACTTTATTTCCTACAATAAACTCCAAGCAATTTCTGTCAAGCCACCTGAAGAAAAAACATTAATTAAGGTGAGAAAACAGCCTGAAAGCCTATTTGTTTTAACTTTATACCTTCAAAACAAAGTTAAGAAAAAAAAACCACACTAAAAAACTCAACACACTATTTGCAAATGTAACTTCTTAAGTTGCTTGCCAGTGCTGTAAATTATTTAACATGTGAAATTAAACCTTCACACAGAAGCCTGGAGCTCTGATCATGCAGGCACTGATAAGTCAATAGGGAAGTTTTGTCAGTGTTTGAGCCCCGCTAATGCACTTTCCAAGAAGCACTTACCGCTATAAATACCCCCAAATGACAACAGAGTTTGAGGCAGGCCCCTTTCAGGCTAGTGGTATGCATCTTGGCAGACAGGTGATGACTGGAAGTTACCAGCACCCCAACCCCAACTTCCCACCCCCATCCCACCTTCAGAGGGGCACATGGACAAAGGATTTGCAGTTAACGACTTTGTCCTCAGTCTGCAGTGCTTAGTCCAGGGCCACTGTGATGTGACTTGAGAGTCATGGGGGTTGGAACCCTGGGCCATGGGTTGACCAGTCGCCTCAGCTTCCCAGAACTTTCCTGGTTTAGCATTGCAAGTTTATCCACCCAAAACCCCTCAGTTTGGCGCAAATGGAGATGTAGGTCACCCTGTACCTCTAAGTTGCTAGTAGGCAGACCCCCTTTGAAACATAAGGCCTGTCCCTTGCCCCCTTCTCCACCCGACTGCAGTCTTCCATTAAAAAGAAGGGTCTTCCCTTTCAGTGCTATGTCTCCGGCCTTTGTGGTTTAACACCGTGGAGGATGCCCGAGTACTCGTGAGGACCTGGGGTTGCAGTCCCAGAACAGGATTTTGGAGACAGGAGACTAGGGTGCTATTGGGGGTGTGAGGATCGTGGGGGTGTAGGAAGAGCAAGGGCTAGTGAGGTAGGACAAGGGGGGTTAGTGCAGAGGTTGAGCATACACTCCTGTCACTATGAAAATGCCCATGGCTGACAGAACCAGTCAACCCTCTTATTTCCTCTTCTATAATTAAGAGACTTCTATACCACAAGGCCCAGGTCATGCAATGGTTAAATGAAATAATATATGGAAAGCGCTTATCATAATGCTTGGCACGTAATAAATGCTGTCCAAAATCATCACAGCTTTCTTTCCAGCTGAGCCCAGAAAAGGCCTCCAGCGCTCCGCACACCCAGTCCACACCTCAATCAGGTTTGTCTTCCAAGCAGAAATCTATTTACTGCTCCTGATCTTGACATAAAACTTGGCATTTGAAGATAACTGACTGGGAGATACACTCCCCTATGTGTGAGGACCAACATGCTTCAGATTTGTAATTAAGCCCTGGTTTGTTTGTTTTTTAATTTTTAATTTTTACTTTTTTATAATGGTAAGGGGAACCTGTCCTTGGCTCCTGAAAGTCCTCCTTATCTGACACTGGTTGAAAGGTAATGGAGAGGGGCCATGGCAAAACATATGATCAGAACCCTCTTAGGGAATGTTTTCTCTTGGGGGAAATTCCAAAACTTCCGGGAAGAAATGAGGAGAGAGCTGCCTCCTGTCCACTGCCTGCTGTGGGTCCCGTGTTCACTAAATATTTATTGATCAGGCCCTGATCAACAGGCCCTCCCAGCAGTTGGTCTTACCTCAGGAACTAAGACAAAGCTGGTGTTGGTAGAAGCAGAAAGTATAACTCTCTGCATAATTTCAGCTCCAACAAATAAAAGCTTACAACTTTGCTCTAAATGAATCAACCAATACAGTGAGTCACCAATATGGTGTTGTCCCCAATCCAGCACTTTGCAGGGAGACAAAGGACTTATTTCCCCAAACATTGAGTCTTGGGTCTTTCTGAGAAGAATTTACTATATAACTAGTGTAGAAAAATCTCTTTGATTTCAGAAAAATGTTTCAAATTAATCATGTATAATATTCCCCCCATCCCGACCCCGGAGTTGAAACAGTACAAGGGTACTACCCTATATTTTTAAACTCAAACCTTGAAAGCAGTAGCAAGCCTTATGTTTATATGATGCTGATGTGCTTTCATGCTAAGTTTTTATTTTTAAGTGCTTTCATATGAATAATCTCAAACAATCCTGCAAAACAGGGCTGCAAGGGCTCTCTCCATTTCGTATTGGGGAGAGGTGAGGCCCAGAGAGGTCAGCTGATACAATGATGTCCACACAGCTAGTGCCAGAGCCTGGCAGAGCCTGACCTTCCTCTGTCTGCTGAGCCTTTATTGTGCAGCGATGGAAGGTGCCACTTCTGACAGACGCGGGAGAAGAAATCTGCCCTCCTTGTGACCAAGGAGAGGCCTATCAGATGGAAGCTATTTAAGGGAGGGGTCTGAAATTTTTGCATCCTCTTCTAGATTGCTAAATTGACTTTTGCAAAACTGTTATAATCTTGAGTTTTGCCATGTCAACATAAGAATATTGATGCATTCATAGGGTTATTGTGAGTAATGTCTAAGGAGATAGATTAGAAAATATTTGTCTGACGTGTATAAAGGGCTTAATAATGGTATCTGAGAACAGAATTTTGTTTCATGCCCAAAGAAAGGTAATACATCTCTGGAAACTATTCTAGTCAGGGGTATATTGAGATCACTTCAAGTCTAAATTGCTAACCATCTGTACATAATGCTGCTTTGAAAATGAAGGGGATAAATAGGAATCAGACATTTCCATTCTACTATCAGAGTCTTCTATTTTCACAAATAGACTGTCTGAGTTTTTTTCATTTTTTTCTAACAGAAGTTCAAGATGGAAAACTATTCAGTTGCATTTGGTCACTACTTATACACTGTCTGATTCAGTTTGGCTATATTCTTCTTTCTATTAATGAAAAAGTCCTTTTTATCTTGAAAAGCTTGAAAGTAAGACTCTTACATAGCATTATTCTTGAGCTGGCTTGTTGGAGGCACAACACTGGACACATCCCGTGGCAGGTGGACCAACGCCACAGAACCCCTGGAGGGGACTCGGGTCCATCCTTCAACCCTAGCAGAGGTAGTTTATTTTTGAGGCTCTTTTTTTCCTTCCTCTTATAAAAATAGTGTACATTTCCCTGAGATTGAGAAAATCATTAAAGAGCAAGAAGATAGGAAGCAACAAAAGCAATTTATCCTGTCAGATCAAACAAAAGGTGACATCGAAAAAGAGTTTGTTACTATTTTAAATATGGAAATGTAGAGAGATGAGCCCTGTATCCTGAAGGTCCAGGAGTGAAATGGAAAACAGAGTGAAGGACATGCTCTCAGGGTGATATGTTATAGTCACTATAGGTCTGATAAGACCTCCAGCTAACTGTGCATTTAATCTGTAAACACCTCTGTTGTCCTGTTGGTCCAGAGGGCAGCCTAAGACACACAAGGGCCTGCCAAGTTCAGGGGCACAGGCGAGGGGTCCTGAGAGGTCTTGGTACCTCAGAGAGGCTTTACTACAGAGCAAATCTTCAAATCCACTCCTAGAGCATTGGCAAAGTCATCCCATGGCCATGCCAGCTTTGCCAGTTGTGCCAAGAAACAGCATGAGAGGGGCTGCCCCAACTCACTCCACAGACATTTTCTGAGGACCTGCCATGTGCTGGGTACCATTCTCAGAGCCTCCTGAGAACAAGGTAGACTCTTCCCTCATGGGACTCATGCTCTCAGCATCTCTTGGTTTGGATGAAGGCCAAGACAGCTGCCTTGGAAAGAAAGAAAACTGATGGGAACTCCTTTCAGAAAGCCTCCCTGAAGAATGCCGTATTTATAGTCAGGGTCTGTCAACCCCTCATGCTCTTCAGTTGCCTTAGGCTGTAGAGCATCAACGGGTGTGAGGAGACCACCTGTCCCTTCATTTTACAGAGGTGCACCAGGTCCCTGTGCCAGGTCAGCTATTGGTAAAGACAAGAAGGGAATCCAGGCCTCTCCTTCCCACTGAGGTGCTCTTGCCACTAAGCTCCACTCCTTCCTCGCAGCCAAGTTCTGCGTCTACAAGAGATGCAGAAGAGAGGGGCTGTGTGTCGCGTATTTTGAGGAGCCCAGAGAATGGTATTTATGGAATTGCTTGTATTGAAACTCAATGTTGAGGTAATTAAAAGGTAGAGAAGTGGAAAATTCTGTTTCCCTAAACAGGAGACCCTCAGATAGATGAATTTTGATGGACTTTGTTTTAAAAGATGAATAGATTTATATCGTATTTCCCCATGTATAAGACTCACCCTTTTTCGAAAAATTTGGAGTTTAAAAACTGGGTGCGTCTTATACAATGGTTGTATAAGCACAAAAACAAGCACGAAAAAAGCGGGAAATGCAAGTAAAGAAATTCTACAACCACTGTATAAGACACACCCAGTTGTTAGACCCCAAATTTTTCAAAAAAGGGTGCTTCTTATACATGGGGAAATATGGTAATCTTCTCACATATGACAGAATCTGTGGGGGTCCTAGCCTCCTCTCACTGCACATTCTTTTGGGCAGCCTAGTTCACTCTGGCTTCAGTTACCATCCCAATCCTGTGGATGAATCCTATAAGGTAACTGGCTCAGACCTTCCCTTTTATAGGCTGAGTCAGGGTAACAAATGCCTACAGACACCTATGGACAGCTCAGTCTCAAATTCAACATCAAAACCTCAACTCCATCTTTCTACCAGGATGCTCCTCACCTTCGTCTTGGAATGGAGCTGGAAGCAGGGCACATTTTAGTGGGAGCATTTTTGTGGGAGAGAGATTTAAAAATACGTATTAACTAGTTTTTCATTATAACACACATTCATGTTCTTAGAAATGAAAATACTATAGAAGGGTATAACGTGAAAATTGAAAGTTCCTCCCTCCATAACTTGCCTTCCCCAAACCCCTAATCTGGATCCCCAGATGTGTGTATGTATGTGTGTTACCTTTGTCTCCATAAGCTTGCTTTTTCACTTAATAAAACGTCTTAGACAATTTTCTATGTCCACATGTATAGCTCTACATCATCCTTTTCCAAATAGCTGTACTGAAGGGCCGGCCGAGTGGCGCGATGGTTAAGAACTGGCTTGGGACGCCAGAGGGCCCCGGTTCGGATCCCACATATGAGGGCCAGTGACACTGCCCTCCACAGCTAAGATGCTGAACAACAGCTCAACCTGGAGCTGGGCTGCCATGAGTCGCCGGCGATGGCGTGGGCTGCAGTCCCTGTGGCAGTGGATTGCCATGGGCTACCGTGTGTGGCCAGCAGCCAGCGTGAGCGGCCAGCAGCCGCAGTGAGCGGCCGTCCAGAAGCCGGTGACTGACTGCCTCGCCAGAGAAGAGCGCAATGATGGTGCCAACTTGGGCCAGTGAACCAACGTCCTCCACAACTAGACTGAAGAACAAAATGATAGCAACTTGTCTGTTCCCCTTCCCCCAATTCCCTAGCATTGTTCCCATCCCCCCAATTCCCCAATAAAAATCTTTAAAAAAAAATAGCTGTACTGAATTTGATTCTATAGCCTGATCCTGTTTCTCCAGTTTCCTAGTGATAGATGTTAATGTTGTATTCATTTTCTGTTATTACAAAAACAATCTAGGGTGAGCCTTTGTTCATGTTATGACCATTTGTCTGAGGGTAGAGTCATAAGTGGAATCTAGAGTGTGTGTTGTAAATTTGATTCATATTGTCAAATTTCTCCCCTAAAGTTTGTGCCACTTTATACTCTTACTAGCAGTATGTAAGAATTTCCCAGTTTCTCATCATACCCTCTCCAATGACAGAGGGCTCATCTAATAGGAGTGAAACACTATTTAATCATTGTTTTAGTTGATACTTCTCTAATTCACTGTGAAGTTGATCCGTTGGCCATTTTATTTCTATCTTTCTGAACTGTTTATTCAGACAGTTTTGCTACTGTGTTTTTTCTTTGTAAAACTTTCTTGCATTAGTAAATTAGCCTTTTGTCATCTGTGTTGCAAATATTTTTGCAGTTTGGCACTTATCTTTTTCTGTCATGTAATCTTTTTTCTTACTGCTTAGAAATGCTAAGTTTCTGTAATCAAATTTATCAGTCTTTCCTTTGTGACTTTTGGATTTTCTGCTATCCTAAAAAAAAATGCCTTCCCTACTTCAAAATGATATACCCTGGTTTTTGCTAAAGTTTTAATGGCTCTATTTAAAAATTTCGCTTCATCTTGTATTCATGTGGCTATATGGAATGATAGAGGGCTATCATAGCCCCTCCCTCACTACCACCAGTGATGTCTTAAGACCAATCATTGGACAACTCAAATCTATCCTTCATTGATCTGAAATGGTACATCTGGGTTTATTTTTGGATTCTCTTTTCTCTCTAATGATCTGCCTGCTTACACCCACACCAATATCAGACTGTTTTAAGTACTGTGGCTTTCTTCTTGTTCTGATAACTCCAGTTGATTGCAGAGCTCTCTCCCTAATAGACTGCTGTGTTGTCACTGTCACTGACTCCTGTGTGTTATAAAGGGATTTGTGTATCTGTGCAGATATCATATCAGAATTGTACTAATAGTTGCTTTGGTAGCACAGTGGCCTGGTTTGCTAAGGGCATAAGTCAGAGAAGGGACTAGGTATAAAATCTGCCCAGAATGATAAGATGAGCACATCCAGGTCCTTAGTTTTGTGGCCCCCAGCGATGCAGTTCATAATAACCCTAGATGACAACCCCTCCAGGGGTGTGTGGCCAGGGGGATAACAAGCCAAGCAGGAAGCACAGCAGCCCCCTCCTCTGCCTTTTCTTCACGCACAGCCTGCAGCCTGCACACTTGCACAGACAGCCTCAGTGGGGGCCAGGCTGCTCTGGACTTCATGGCTCAAGCCACAGGGTTTATCACTAAAACTCCATTAACTGTCTGTGTGGACCCTTCCATTTCCAGGTTAATTTTCCTTTCAGTCCCAGGTTAATTGTGCTGAAGTATTTGCTTAATATGTCTTGTAAGTAGTCTGCGTAAAAGAAAAAGCACATCAAATTGCAGTTTGTAATGACACAAATCTCCTGGACAAAGAACTCTAGGGCTGAAATCGAAGCATATCGTATTTCCCACAAACTAAATGGTTCTTGCTCTGTACCTCAAAGTAGAGAGCCTGCGGGGGATGTTGTAATTCAGCCATGTCCAAGCAACTCTAAGATCATAAAACATTTTTTTTGGTCAGCCATGAATATGTGGTACAAAAAAAAATAATGTTAACGCCAACCCTTAAAATGTGTCATAAGTTATAATAAAGTTTAATAAAGCAATGTAGAGTCCAAGGTAAAAAGTCATATTGTAACATTTATATCCTTTCTTCCAAGTAGTGTGTTGTTTATCTTATAAGGTTAGTAGAACCAGGAAGCCTGTCTCTACCATGTTTCTTAGCATTTATAAGCCAGCCATGCTTTTGATAAATAGCTCAGGATCACCTTCCTAGTGATCTAACAAAAACTACCAGCAAGACGATTTTGTTGAACTTTATTTTCTGTAGTTACATTATGAAATTTTGGGTGCTTTTTTTTTCTTCCCTAAATATAAAATTTTATAATGTGTATCTTTTAGAAAAAACATTTGTATTGAGATATAATTTATATATCATAAAATTCACTCATTCAAAGTATATAATTGTTTTAATATACCCATGTCCACAGGGTTGTGCAACCATCATAACAAAATTTAGGACATTTTCATCACCCCTACATGAAACCCCCTACCCATTAGCAGCCACTCTTTTCCACCTGCACTCCCCCAGACATAGGTAACCACTAATCTACTTTCCATCTCTATGGATTGGCCGATTCTGGACATTTCATATACATGGAATCATATAATACGTGGTCTTCTGTGACAGCCTTCTTTCATGTAACAATGTTTTCAGGATTCATTCATGTTGTAGCATGCATCACTATTTTTTATGACTGTATAATATTTCACAGTATGGCTATACCACATTTTATTTATCCACTTGTCAGTGGATGGACATTTGGTCAAAAGTTGTTTTCACTTTTTGGCTGTTATGAATAATGCTTTTACAAGCACAAATGTACAAGTTCTTGTATGGACTTGTTTTCATTTCTCTTGGGTATATACCTAGGAGTGGAATTGCTGAATCATATGATAACTCTATGTATAACCTTTTCAGGGACTTTTAGACTGTTTTCCAAAGAGGCTGACCCACTTTATTTTCCTAACAGTAATGTATAAGGGTTCCAATTTCCCCACATCCTTGCCAGCATTTCTCATTGTCTATCTTTTTCATTATATCCTTCCCAGTGGGTGGGAAGCGGTATCTCATTGTGGTTTTGATTTCAATTTCCCTAATGATGTTGAGTTTCTTTGTATGTACTTATTGGATATTTGTATATCTCCTTTGGAGAAAGGTCTACTTAAATCCATTTCTTATTAAATTTGAATTGTGTTTTTATTGTTGAGTTGTAAGGGCTTTTTATATAGTCCAGATGCATTTTTTTCACCTGATATATGATTTGCAATATTTTCTCCCTTTCTATGGGCTGTCTTCGTGTTTTCTTAATGGTATCATTTACAATGCAAAGTTTTTAATTTTGATGAAGTCCTATTTATCTATCTTTTTCTTGATTACTTAAGCTTTTGGTGTCATATCTGAGAAATGATTGCCTAATTTTATATTTTAGGTCATGAAAGGTCAGAGAGCAAAGATGATGTCTGTCTTGTTTACCATCCCTAAACTTAGCAGTGCCGGGCACATAGTAGGTTCTCAAAAAATATTTGTTGAATGAATACAGTGCAGCAGGATCCATGTGACCTGGGGCTCATCTCTGGATGTAGAATGTCATCCTGACAGCTCCTCACTCATTGCTCAGTGTCTAAGGTTAGAGACTTTCCTCCTGGGTGGCTCCCTCCATATTATTCCATTGAGCTTCATGCAAAGATGACATTTCAATAACAACCACTCTCCTTCCATGAGGCAAGCAATATGTTAAGACATTCAAGGCTGCAGACCCCTGACCCAGAGGGTATATCACATGGGGGCCTGAGCTAGAGCTGACCCCCAAAAACAGTATATTAGGTTGAACTATGTGAAATTGCCTCTATTTTACCTACAAAAAATGGCAGTTGTGCGTGGTTCAACATTTTAAAAAATGAATTAGGCTCAACCTAACAAAACTAAAATAAATTTAATTAAAAATTTATGTTTGTAGCCTACAGAACTCCCTTTCCCTCCCTCCTCTTATCCCCCATGGTTTTTTTCTCTTTTTCCCTCCAGCCAAGGGCATACATTGTGGTCCCAAGCTTTTCACACACACTGTGGAAAGGCATGGGGTCTTGCCAGCTCCAGTTGGTACAGTTCCTTTCTCCTCTAATAGAGCAAGACAGCCATTAATGGGCACACGACATGCTGGTGCTGCTTGTCACCCTCCTTTCTCTGTTGTTCATTCTTACCTCCATCTTCCAATTCTAGTCCTTATTCTCTCCTTACTAGGTGACCAGGGACTGAGGTTCTCATGAGAGTAGCTGAGACCCGCCAGTGGCCATGACTGCTGGAGGAGTAGTAGCCTCTGTCCGTGTCCGTCTCGTGGCAGACAATGAGTTAAATGTTTGTGTTTTCCATAGAAGGTCTAATGCTTTGCAGACTAGAGTAGAGTCTTGCTGATGGGGGCTCCCAAATTCCCCATTTTGTCCTAAGAGCCTGGAAGATGTTTCATTTCAGAGGCAGAACTTCTTTGGCCTGCCGGACTCTCAAAAGTTTTCTGACTATTTCTTACAGGAGAATTTATCAGACAGTTGGAAGTGAGCCTACAGGGGACCCTGAGCCCCTGGTGTTAGGCAGGGATCAAGGGCAGGGGATGTTTCATACACAGCAAACCAATGTCATTAATTAGAGTTCTACATAAATTATGATAGTTTTATTTCACGTGTACTAAACAACTAAGAAGAGTTTCTTTTAAGTGCTTGTAATATTTTGTTGTTACTGTAGATCTCAAGTACTTGAATGATTTGAAGTGTTTCCTTTCCTTTTCATTTCACTAAATTCACTTTCTGATTTTCTAAGTCAAACTTGATAAGGATCTTGGATAGTATGATACATTATTCATAAAGAGCTGGTTGAAGTAAGAAAATTTAAGTTAGCCACTTTCTTTAGAAATTCTACTTACAGTACAAAATGTGTGGTCTAAGTGTTGATGAGGTATATTCATGAATAAGACATGACTACCGTATCTAGGAGGATATTTTGTAGCAGTTTTCATATTCATTTTTGCTCTTCTGATTCTCCTTTCATAATAGCTGTGCTTTTCTGGCATATCATATAAGGCCCAAGATTTCAGTAGGACAGAGAAGCTTTACAGTTGAAGAGTCTGTCTGATAATAAACTTCAAAGGCTGATGTCTTAAAATTGGAGGTCATTTAAAGTTTTGAGTGGCAAAATGCCAACGATTGTTCTTTTAAATGCTCTTGAGGCCTTATCTGCTTGACAAGTGTTAAAATCAGAATTGGCAAAAGTGCTGTGTAGAGGGTTACACCGAGTTCTAGAAAGTTCACGAGCATTTCATGACTTTTAAGTCTCAGGGCCTCACAGTGGATGGAGCACAGGATTAATAATAAGGCTGAGCTTATAATCCAACCCGCCACCTCCCAGATTTATAGGGTGCTCTTGTGCACATCAGTTTGTCTTGCTGGGTTTCTAGTTCTCTTGCTATCAAATGGGAAATTTAACCAGTCCTCCTTCAAGGGTATCATGCTTATAAGGTCTGCGTGGTCAGTCTGAGGAGCTTCACATGCTTGCCAAAGATACTGTGGGGAGTTGTCATTATTATTATCTGTGAGTTTTACCTTGAATTATTCTTTGAGTTTCACTGCTTTCGGAGAAACACCTTCTGATTTATGTGCCAGTCATAAGACTCTGGCCTTGCCCAGAGAAGACCTATTAGCACAACAGAGCAGCATTCACCTGCTTGGTCTTCCCCACTGTTAAGCTCTAAACCAGCCATCTCTTGCAACCTCCACTCCCAAACAAACATGAAAATATCTACGAAAATGCAGGGATATTTACTGTCCAGCATGTGATTTAGGTAGGAGAAATGATGGCAGAATCAGAGGAAGAGGGAAAAGGCATTGAGAACATATATAGAGAACATATAGAGAACAGGCAGCTGGTCATGAACTTGTGGAGGATCACCTATGGTGAGCAAAAAGGTAAAATCCTTAGTCCAAAAATCAAGGCTCTGCATGGAAACTGAATGGGGGGCAAATCTCCATCACCTGCTCAGCTGTCTCTTTACTGGACATGGCACATCGTGGAAATTTGGTCTCTTTCAAGATATTTTCAACCAGATGACATACAGCATGAGAGACTGATTCTGCTACGGGAGTCCTCAGATGGCTCCATGACACTGTTGGGGAAGATGTGGCCTTTGCATGTCTCACTGTGTAAATGATGTTTCTTCTGTGTCACGCCCTGGCTGCTGCAGATCTAGTTAGAACTAAAGGTTACCAGTCCAACCCTTACTTTTATACATGAAAAAACTGAGGCCCCGGGAAGGTATATGACTCAGACAAGGGCATAAGGCAAGATCATGGGAAGATCCTTTGCAGTCCAGAAATTTTGACCTGATGATGTTATGAAGAAAACTCCTTCTGAGCAATAGCATTCCACCTAGTACCATTTTGATTGTTTGCTTATTTTCTTGTCGGTTGAAATAGTTCCATGATCTTACAATGGGATGGTGTTTGGGGGCTGAGACCACCAAGGGACGGTCCTGAAGCACAATAGATGGTTACAAGGTAACTTTATTTTAACTGAATGGGGCATAGAAGATGAGCACAGAGGTGGATTGTTCACAATGATGGAGAGAGAAGTGGGTGTTTCCAACAGTGACTCGGTTGGGATGAGCAAAAGGAACTTAGGAAGAGAACACAGTTGCCCCAAAGTTATTATGTTAAATTTCTGCTGTGTGGTAAGAGATGTAAATTCTTTCCCCATTAAATTTTCTGTAAAAATGTTTCTCTTTAATGAGTGTGATATTGGGTCTGTTTATGAGGGAGGAGACAGTGCAAAGGTCTGGGTATGGCCTCAAGGTGGGGACAGGATGAGAAGAGGGCAAGCTTCACCTATCCTCCTGGGCTGCAGGAAGAATGCAGCCACACAGGCATTTCTTGTTTTACTGTTGAGCCTCATGTGGACCCCAGAAGAGAAATGATGACCAGGAGTTTTTCAGTAGCAGCTGGGAGGGATTCATGGAGGTGAAGACCCAACCCACTAGCTTTCAGAGGGGAATCAGCATTTCCAGACCATTATAGACTGAAGTAGAGGATAGCTTCTCAGAGGCCACCTTAGGGACATCTCTCAGTATCACAATAAAATGTAGGAATTCAGAAGTTTTCTGGCTGAATAAATGCTTCTGCAATTTTAGACCAGGCAATGTTCAGACAATGAAGTAAAGTCCAGCCTGCTCATACCTTGTGTTATTCTTTTGTAACAAATGATGAAACACCCACCACAAAACTAAGAGAATCAGGTATGTCTCAGGGGAGCATCAATTGATGCAGCACAGAATAGGAGGTGGCATTGACTCATCATGAAGGCACAGTGATGAGGGTCCACTCAGGCACCTCCAGTGTTGCGCTTCCCTGGCCCCCAGTACTTGACACAGTGTTGGCCTCTTGGTTGGTGCTTGAGAAATAGTTATGGAATGGATGGATGGATAAGTGAAAGAAAAGAAAGAAAGAAAGAAAGAAAGAAAGAAAGAAAGAAAGAAAGAAAGAAAGAAAGAAAGGAAGAAAGAAAGAAAGATATGTTGCTTTCCTTGGTTTTCTGGACAAGTGTAAATTATATTCAATATTCCACTTGCATGAAACCCAAAGTCCCAGCCAAATTTGAATATCTATGCTACTTAAATCTTGAACCTCACCAATTTAGAGAATCAGATCAAGACCAGTTAGTAAAGTGCCCGGCATCCTTTCTCCTTGCCTGGCCTGGCCCCAGGTTACTGCCTGCATGCCTAGCCCTTTGTTCCTTTAAGGTCCTAATGGTCATCTTCATTCACCATCATCCCCCACTGTGTAAACCCGCATCCTTGTTACCCTTTCTCATACCACTGGATTAGTCTACGTCTAAGATAGACTAATCTGAGATAAACTTGGAGGTCAGTACTGCCATCTCTACCCAGGCTCCAGCACCTTTGTGAAAGGCTGAATCACTCTAACATCCACAGCTGGTGTCTGCTCCTCTCCCGTCCTGAGGTAGGGGTTGGCCATAAGGCCCTGCATGTTTACTGTGAGACCTGATGACTAAAGCAGAGGAAGGAGACCAGTCCTTCTCTAATCCAAGTGATGGAATGAGGAAGTCCACCATCTCTTTGTAAACGTTGAGGAAATAGAACAAAACACAAAAACACCAAATAATCCAGAACTCTTCCTGTTGGCAAATCCTTTACACAAGATTTTCCCCAGCTGTTAAATCTGTAACTTGATCAGGCCTGGTAAGAATTAGGTGAGACCCCAAAGAACAGAGAGCCTACCTCTACCACAATGCTGATGACCAATCAGGGATGTGCGCAGTGTTTCCTCGGGTTTGATCTCAAATTCTTAGTGTGATGTTCTACGTAGTTGGATGTGTGACAAAGGTCATGTCTCCAAAGATGTGGAAACATAGAAATGAAACCAGTATTTCTGGTTTATAGCATTTGTCGGGCCACTGAACAAGCTGTGAAGATCCAGTGTTATGATAGGATGACTTTCCAGCCAAGCTCCCTTCCTTATGACAATGCCCAAAAGTAATTAGGTTGAAGCAAAGCCACAAAAATCAGTCATAACCAAAAAGTCACTATTATCCTTTTAGCTTTATTATTATATGTGAACAGGCTATTTATTAGACAATCTTTAGGATAATCCTGGGATATTCACCCTGTTGAGGGGGAAAAACAACTTTGTCCCTTTTTTTTGCCCTAAGAAGAGATGTGCTTAAGAGCTCTTGCGTTGGTTAGTATGAAGCAGAGACAGAGACGGTCAGTTGTTTTTCTTTTTTTCCCCATACTAGCCTCTACTTACAATTTGAAACACCAGATGAAGACTTTTGAGCTGCAGCCCCTTTCTCAATTGTTTGTGGTGCTGAGGAATAAACAGAAGGACATTCAAAAACCGAGGTGAGTGAATTAATTATTAAACTGCCTAGCACAATCAATACAATATTGCTGGTGTGTTTCCTTGTAGATATTTCTGGAGTTTGCTTCAATATTTAATTCAACCCCAAACTGTAGGTCATTAGAAAATGTATATTCCAAGTTGCCACTAGATATAGCTTGCATTATGTGGTCACACACCACAGAAGAGCTGAAATTCTGCATGCAGATTTTGGGTCAAGGAGCTATTGTTTTAAAGACCTCCCCTTAAAGGAAAGGTTAAGAGACAATTTTCACGTGGTCTTTTTTTTTTTTACCTGCCTTTTAAAAAATACATAGGTGGAATTAATTCATTTGCAAATTCTTCTTAAACGAATGAATTGTCAAAGACTATGATGTGAGGTGGTCGTTGTTAAAGATTGTAAGAAATGAAGTCATTAATAGCAAAGTGCCCTGTCATGTATGTCTTCTTGTTAGCATATAAACAATGAGACCAAAAGGGGGAGAAAAAGTTTTGTGTGTTTGCTGTTATGGATGATGTGGCAGAATTCTGCCCAGGGGCATGTGACTAGACTCTGCTGCTTTAGTGTGAGGGCATTTTTTTACTTGGCCTATAAAAACAAACAAACAAAAACTCCCACATGTTTAACTTTCACCCTTGTAAAAGTTATTGAATGATTTTATTGAATGATTGAATGAGTTTTCCTCCTCCCCCGGCCAAGCCTTTCCTCAGCAGGAGGGCTGCAGGAGTGATGGATGTCCTAGGAGATCAGGGGTGTCTATTGTGAACATTACTTGAAAATAAAAAGTTATGATTTCACATTTTGACATGGTCAGTTTTTAACATAGTTGCTCAGAAGAGCAACATTAAAATGTCTTTGTTTGCTTCAAAACATACTTATCAAAGCAGCTTCCTCAAATGTCGCTTTTATCCTGAGGTGTGACAGGAAAGCCCCTGGGAAGGCCCTCCTCCCACATATTTTCTCACTGTTGTGTCACTGATTCTACAGTTTCACTATCTGAGATTTTTCCTTCTGGCTTGAGCTCTGATTCTGCTTCTACAATAGAAAGG
>NW_017731441.1:2762188-2767500 GCF_001890085.2 Hipposideros armiger | reverse complement strand
TAAGAAATTTGATTGGAGAACAGTGTGTTTTTCCAGAACCCATCAGCTCCAAGTCAAGTATTTGTCTTCAATCTAGTTGTGGAGGGCGCAGCTCCTTGGCCTATGTGGAAATTGAACCAGCAAGCTTGGTGTTATGAGCCTGCACTCTAACCATCTGAGCTAACCGGCTGCCCCCAAATTTCTCTCTTCTTATGAGGACGCCAGTCATATTGAGTTAGGACCGACCATAGCCTGATGTGACCTCATCTTAACTTGATTGCATCTGCAAAGACCCCAAAAAGGTCACATTCATAGGTTCCGATTGGACATGACTTTTGGGGGACACTATCCAATCCTGTGCACCTACCACACTTCTTCCAGTCTGACAGCCAGAGGACAGTGATGGTATTCTTGAGGCAGGTCATGTGGTCAGGGCTGTAGACACTGCTTAGGGAGGAAAAAGGCTGCTAACGCGTTCTCAGGGGTGTGTCCCTGGGGCCTATGGTTTGGGAGACAATGATAAGGTGGCAGGAGCCCAGAAAAGAAATATTATCCAATTTACTTCTGCCTTGGATGTTGCTTTCCAACCATCTCACAAATTCCCATCTCAACTCAGCCCACTAAGCTGATTAAACTACATGAGTCTTGGTGAATAAGTAGCTGTCCAAGCAAGGGTCAGGGAATTCTGCCCCCATTCTCCTGGAGCATGGTGGGCAAGAACCACCATGAGGCTGTGTCTCTAAGCCTCATACTGACTTTGTGCTTTATGTTCATAGCCTGAACCTTTTAGGCTGCACAGCCTGAACAGGATTACCTTTGACTAATTGTAAATAGGATTACTTATTTTTAAATGAAGAACATGTTTACATTTTAGCTTTATGCAAGACTTTAATGTATTAAGGGAAGGCAAATTCCAAAATTTCTATAAAGTACACAGTAACATTCAAATAATTTACTAAATTTCCTTGTGAATGCAAGAATTTCTGTTTCTAGTTCTGAAACAGGGTACATTAAGGAGGCATTCAGGTAGTTGTTGTTGTTGTTGTTGTTGTTGTTTAGCTGAGCCATCCTGCTACCTGTTGGCAGCTCAGCGGCTGCTCAGCTCGGGCTGGACTCAAACCACTGTTGCTCAGAGCTCAAACTCTTGAGCGAGCTCTTAACCAACTGAGCCACGCGGCCGGCCCCAGGTAGTTTTGATAAAATCCAATCAAATTTCAGGAGTAAATTATTTCTAGCAGTGATGGAAACCCTGTGCAAAAGACCTGACTTAGAACATGATTGACCAATCACTTAGAGTCACATGATTTCAGTTCACAAAAATTGTTCCTTTTCTAGTTGTTTTGAGGGTCTAGAGGTTATACAGGTGGAAAAAAGTTCCTTCTACACTTCTAGGTTCTTTCAGCTATTCTAATAATCAGATAGACATGAGACAGATTAATAAGAGAAAATAACTAAATTTAATTTCACACATACATCTTGGGAACCCCATATACACGAGAGAGTCAGAGACCCCACATATATGAGAGGTTCAAAGACAGAAAGTTTAAATGATGTATATGACATTCTGAGCTAAAAATCACTTTGGAGCTTTAGAGGGGAAGAAAGTTATTCACAGTATGATAAGAACAGATGTTTGGTAATTAGAAGTTTGCTCTGCTCTGTAAATAAGCCATGAAAAGTTATTTCTGGCAATAACTCTTATTATGACTCCTAATTTAAATTCTTTAAGGGAGAGGTAAAAGGTTCTCGTGAGCCCGCATGATCTTGATTGCCTCCAGCTCAAAATAATTCACATGCCAAAGAGGACATCTTGGGAGAGGACTTTTCTAAACCTCTTTAAAGTAAAAAATAATGAGAGCAGAATCGTCATTGTATTGGTTTGTCAGAAAAGTCATGACGCATTTTTGCAACAAAAAACATAGAAAAAACACGTCATCACTTTTCTGACAACCCAATAAAATAAACTACAAACCAAAAAAATCTCTTTTAAGTAAGGTAGAAATGTTATGGGAATATTCTTTTCTACTTGAAAGTAAAATTAGCATTGAGTTTATTCTTTACAATTGACAAACCCAGTATGTTTACAAACACAGTATGACAAGGTAAAGAGTGTCAGATGCTACTAAATTGCAGTGAAATAAACTTTCAGGGGAATAATTGAGGTCACACTTGTTTTAATAATATACCCTCAAAAAACTGAAGGAATAACTTGAGTTTTAGCTTCTACTAATAGGTAAATTCACTAATAAACCATGTTTCTATTGATTTGCCGTTTTTTTATCTTACTTAAATTTTCTCATGAAGAGGAAGGAGAAAAATGTTCAAATATTAAAAAATAAAACATTTTCTTATATCCAAATCTAGAAATGAAATTGTACAGGTTATTCCTTGTTTACAGGAAATACATGACAGAGAGCAAAAAATAACAAGGGAACAATCAGACAAATCTAGAGTATGGAGTATTGTACAAGAAAACTGGCCCAGTCTCTCCAAAAAGTAATGTAATATAAATAAAGGAGGGAGAAAGTTTTGGGAGACTGTTCTGGATTGAAAGAGACATAAAAACAAATATAATGCATAAATCTTGACTGGGTTCTATAATAAAAGGCAATTGCACTTGGTATTAGGTGATACTAAGGAATTATGTGTGTGACAAGAGTATTGTGGTGGGGAACAAACTTACTTTTCAGAGACACATGCTGAGGTTGTTCAGGGTGAATTGCCCCGATGTCTGCATGAAATGGATCAGAAAAAAAAAATGCAAATAGTTGTCTGGGCAATAGGTTTTTTAAAACTTCTTCTAAATTTGAAACTATTCATGATGAAAAAAATAATATGACAAAAAAACAATATTAGCAAATGACTTGATCTTCTACTTCTGTCTTCTTGGTCCAGATGTTTTCAATAAACACCCATGCCTTTGCAGTTGTTCTGTTCACAAGTTTGGGAGTGGTCAGATATGTGGTGGTGTGAGGCTGAGGGAAAGCAGTAATGCCAGCACCATTCAGTGACAGTACTTGGGCACATTGGGACAATCTCCTGTGTAATTTTTCTCCTTCATCATGCATCCTATTTGTGAAATGACATCCATACAACTGTCCTTCTGGGGGAAAGTTGGTTTGGAGACCATTACTTTGGAACAGGGATGTGAGTCCTGCAGCATCTCAATTACCTGATAATGATAGCTAACACTTATTTGGTGCTTCCCATGTGTCTGTCCCTAAGTGCTTTATGTACCATAGCTTCCCAACAAATTGTGCTGGTGGGTCCATTCAGTCACAGCTTACATACAGATGAGGAACAGAGAGAGATTGATTCACCCAAGATCACACAGCTAAAATGTGGCAGAACTGTGCTGAAGGGGAAGTGTGCTGAGGTCTGCAGCTTATTTTTACATAGGTAAATAACAAGATGGGTTGATGAACAGAAGATTGGCTAGATGGGTAGATGTGGATAAAATGTTAGTTGCACAGAATCAAGGTGATGGGTGATATGAGTGTTTATGGAACAATTCATTCAGGTTTTCTGTGTTTAAATTTTGTCATAACAGAATGTAGGAGGGAAATACTTAAAAGTGGCAGAACTGAGATTCAAAGCAAGACACTGCTATGCTCCAGGGTCTAGGAGCTTGGCCACCATGTGCCGCTGACTTTCAAGCAGAAAGAGTTAGACCCCAGAAGCTTAAGGGATTTGACCAAATTCTATGACAAATTCAAAAACAGGTCATAGGACTTGATGAAATGAAAGAAGTTATATGGTCAAACACTCTCCTGTGAGTTGAGGCTCAGAGAGATGGTGATCTGCTCAAAGTCTAGAGAATGATTAGGACCCTGTCCCCAACTTCCCATTGCTTGATCTGTCCCCATTCCAAGTAGCTGTGTCTCCTCATCGGGACAGCTGAGCACCATGAGGCATGATCCTGTTGATCATCTACATGTTTTGGCCATAGAACAGGCCTTGTTATCAACAGTTGGCATTTAAATACTGTGTTATCTTTCACTTTGATGCCTCATAGACTGTCACACTTTCTAGTGTCCACATTAGAATGCTGTTCACCTTCAGTTGTGTCATATGCTCCCCTTGGAGCACAGCTTATTGAGCTGTACAGGAAATTTTTACCCTTGAGTTTAAGCTTCTTCTGGTTTCACTTCTATTTTTAATACCTTGGATTCATAGAGCACTTTCCTTCGATGAGGTCAGGCACTTCACAGACATTATTCAATGAATCTTCTCAGACTTGTGGGTGACCAGTGTTGTTAACCAGAGGCCACAGATGAAAAACGACAACCTTGAAGAACTCAGATGACTTGTCCATGACCTCTGGGTAGATGAAAAGGAAAGAGAGCTGGTCATCACACCTGAAATAGAATCTTTATCTTCTGATTCCTCTTTTAGGGGTTTGGGAAATGGATACTTGCATTTGGTACAAGGGAGTGATGTTGAAGCATAGAATTGTAGCATTTCAATGCAAGAAGGGACCATGGAGATCAGCTGCTGCAATCTCCTCATTTTACTGATGAAAAGATTAGAAAAGTCGGAGGCTTGCCCAAGGTCACAAAGCTTATTAATGGTGAATCCCCCAGCAAGGTCCTGGGTTTCGTGGCTCTTGGAATTCCACTTCTCAATGATTAATATTTTATTTCCTGTTAAGCCACACACATAATTCCTTGCTCTGGGATCAGAGAAGCCTTTCTTAGCCTGGGGCAATTCTGCCTTTCAAGGAAATTAACTGGGAAGATTTACTACAAGCCTAGAGACCTGGAAAAGTCTATAAATTTGCATCCCTTTTCCCAGTATGTTAACACAGCACAAAATTTGGGGGAAGAAATGAGCTATGCTGTAGGATCCCACCTGAATGGTCAGATCCCATGAATGTCATCCACAGGCAGAGCACAAATGGGGGCCAACTCAAACTTGTGCTTCATTCAGCAGGTGACTAGCTGGTTTGGACCAATGGCTCAGAGTAGGTCTGGTACAGGCTTACAACTGCCTCCAGGGTGCTTTGTAATTCAGTCAAAGCTTCTATGAGCAGGGCACATGATCTCCACAGTATTATGCCCAGCGAACACTCTGTAGGAATAAGGACCACATTTCTGTTTTGTTTCTATGCTCTCTATGCTCTCTCAGTCCCCTTTGGGTCTTTAGAGGGCCACCAGAGAAGCCAGTTGGTGTGCTTTTCTAGGACTTCTATTAATGCTGCATATGGGTCTACTTGGACACCAGCAAAGTTCAGGGGTGCCTAGACTGCAAATTTGAAGAATGTTTTTGGCCTTTGCAGTATAAGATGTTGCTGCCACAGGTGTTTATGTAAAAGAAATTCTGCCATATGGCAT